>NC_056735.1:785730332-786042832 GCF_019279795.1 Protopterus annectens
TTAACCTAGCAAAGAATGTTTTCTTGATAAACAACGTTTTCATTTATAAAAAGAAGACAAAAGTCATGAAGAGATTATTAATGACTCTGACACATACAGAGGCCATTTGTCTTGATAAGACTATTAAATCACAAATGCCAGAATGTTGTATAGAGTAAAGAGTGCTTATTTGCTGATAATAATGACTAGTGAATACTTTGCATATAGCAGGGCATGAAGTAATTCCAAGTCTCAAAGGTCAACAGTGAGTGGCCATTTTTTACATTTGGAGTTACACATATAAAGTTATCTAGCCAGTAAGCTAGTGTAGTATTTAATGCAAAATATAGATAAAGGTACAGGCATTGCTAAGTTCAGTGAAATTCACTGGAAACAACAATAAAACAATATTTTAAGACCCTATGGGACATCCATTCACACTACTGCAGTAGAGACACTAAACAGTCTGCTATGGTGTCACAATCTCAGAATCAAGATGTTTAGCATTACCATACAGGTGAACAAGAATGGTGGAGAGATGAGGAGTAGACCCCAGACAGAGAGAAGGACAACATAGAAACAGTGATGTTATATCAAGATGAAAAGTCAAGGAACACTGCCTTCTGTTTAATAAAGAATTGTATTAATGAGTAGTTTTGATATAGACATGAACTTTGTTCATCTTATAACCCTAACTAATTCATAACAACTCAAACATGAACGTCCAGAAATTGCTTGACTTTGTCAATGCCGATGCATTGGATCAACTGGTTGACACCTCTACAAGAGGTGAAATTATCCTGAACTTGGTCCTCACCAACATGAGTAGCCACTGTAGCACCCTTACAGTGCCATCCTCCTTGGTAAGATCTGAACATAAAGCGATCACTTTTGAAGTCACCATCTTCCTGACCCCCCCCCCACCCCCCATCAGGGTCAAACAAAAAACTTTTCCAAAGATGACTACAATCTACTCAGAGCAGGTATAAGCAACTTCACAGCCACCGTCCCTTCAGTTGGAACCTGCACTAATGTCTAAGCCTACACCAAAAAAACTATATGAGCACCTACATAGCTGTATGGACTCAGCAATACCTGACAGGACCAAATCATCTTCCTCAAGGAAGAGTAAACCTGTCTGGTGGACAGCAGCAATAAACAAACTCTCTAATAAAAGGAAAAAAATTGCTGTTCAGGACCAAGAAGGAGCAGGTGCCAAACTGGAAGCCATCTCTCCTTTGTCTGAACAAGCAACTAAGGTTACTGGTGAAATCCTCTAAGGCTAACTTCGAGTCCAAATTGGCCACATACATTAAGGTCAATCACAAGACCTCCTTCACATATGTCCGTAATCTCAAAGGTAATACCCAAATCTGCTCTGAACTGGTGGGCAATAACACCACATACACAAATGCCATAGATATAGCCAACCTGCTGGCAGACAGGTTTAGTGAAAACTTCACCCCCCTGTCCCCCCCATCAGTAGACTAGGACATCCCCAGCACCTGCCCCCTCCTCTCACCACCAATGAGCAGGTCTTTAATGCCCTCTCAAAGGCAAAAAATACGGTCTCCATGGGACCCAATAACATCCCTGCCTGTATCCTACATGAACTCAGGCATGAGCTCTCATGTCCATTAAGCACCCTATTCAACCAAAGCCTGAGCACCGGCTTCATCCCAGTTGACTGGAGGACAGCCACTGTCATCCCTCTACACAAAGGTGGAGCGTCCACTGACACAGGCAATTATATATCAGCCTAACTAGCCTGATCTGTAAATCCATGAAGCACATTATCATGGACCTTTTTAACAAGGACATTGGCAACCTCCAAACACTTGACCCCACCCAATTTGTTTTTGTCAAAGGGAGGTCATGCCTGTTAAACTTGGTCAACTTCTTTGAAACACTCACCAAAGCCATGGACGAGGGGAAGAGAGCGCACACCACCTACCTTGACCTAGCCAAAGCCTTTGGCACTATTCCCCACTCGGGCATAATAGATAAACTCTCCCAGCTAGGCATCAACCCATATCTTACCAGATGGGTAACTAAGTGGAATACTGATAGAACCCACTCAGTCAAAATAGGGGACGCCACCTCTAATAGTAGACTTGTAATGAGTAGTGTACCCCAAGGATCGGTCTTAGGGCCTCTACTGTTTGGGATATACTTTTCTGAGGTGCAAGCCAAAAACAGTGGCCTGTGGCTGACCAAGTTTATAAATGACTGTAAGCTGGGTGCTGTCTTAAATTCCCCTAGTGATGTGAACATCCTCCAAGAGATCCTTACCCAAACTAATGACTGGTCCCAGAAGCATGGCCTCAAACTGAATGCCAAGAAATGCATCATTATCTCCTTTGGGGAAAATGGCATCCCACTAATTATTACATTCATAACAATGTACTAAGCATGCAATCAGTCATGAGGGACTTGGCCACCCAGGTTGATAGCAACCTGATTTTTGACAACCACATTGCCTCCATTGTACGTAAGACTTCCTACATGGCCCACTTCATAAATAAGGGTGTTTCATCCAGGAATAAGGTGGTCATAACATCCCTGTACTCCTCCCTTATCAGACCCATTATCAAGTACAATGCCCACTTCGGCATGTACCTTGTCAAGCACATACAGCAGCTGGAGAGATCACATAATTCCTGACCAGGAAAATCCAGGGTATCAAACACCTATCCTATACAGATAGGCTAAAAGCCCTGTCCCTCTACTCATTCTCATACAGACTGGTCAGAGGTGACCTGTGTCTGGAATACAAGGCCATCTCAGACCCAGCCTTGATGGAGTTTCTGCATATTCATAAGTCAAACTCCACTCGTGCAACCCACATGCAAGGCTTTAACCTGGTCTGTGGCATTAATAGAACTTGTTGGTGGGATAGATTTGTGTCCCAAAGACTCCCCTATCTGTGGAATAGACTTCCTCTACATGTCAAGCAGAGTGCCTCTCTAGCCCTCTTTAAGAGGAACCTGTACGACTGGATGGGAAACAGAAAGTATTCCCCTGGGATCCTACCTGTGTCCCTGCTGGACAGGGGAAACAGATGCTGACTTTGAGGGAACATGGGCCAAATTCTTGGCTAGGCTTATAAGGGCCTGCAGGCCAGTAGCCTAGTATCATCCAATGAACCTGTGAACCTATAAGGTTAATAAGACATTCAGTGAATACTCTGGGAAGTACAAAACATGCTATCACAAGGCAGTGCTTTTTCCTGAAACCCCAAATGGGCGGTGATGCTGGTAAGTTAAAAATATTACTGTAACTGTAATCTTAATAAGTAGACCATCAAGCAATAATTCTAAGCTAGACACCGCCTGCCAGGCAACCCATTATACTCAGAAGGTCCCAAGCTACACGCAGGCCTTAATTAAATGACAATATTTTTTCATACTACATTAACTTTTTGTTCTTCCACAGCACATCAGAAAGTAAAACAAAAGTGCATCTGTTATAAAAAAAAGCATGTTATAATCTTTTTCTTGACAAATTAATTTCCTTTGTAGGATGTGGCAGATTATGGATATTTTCCCCCAAAACAAATCCTGTTTTAAAAGTGTATATATGGTTGTACATATATTGAAAGAAGTTTTAAAATAATTTTAAAATTTTGCTAATGTTGTTGTTGTGTCTCAGCTTTTCCCTTTTAGGGGTCGCCACAGCGTAACTCCAGTCAGTTAATGATTGGCAGTAGATTTTTACGTGCTGAGTTGCCGGCCCTGATGCACAATCTTCAATGAAGGTACGCCCATTCACGCATGTCTCCACACAGAAGACGCTCTAGCTGAGAATCAAACAGGACAACGTCTTAACTGTGAGGTGACAATGCTACTGCAGCACCACCACCGCAGTAACAAAATTTTGCTAATGATAATATGATAACAATATACAGACATTTTACATTTCTGTTTTATGAGAGTGATATGTAAGCAACAAAACCCTCACTGATAAAAATGAAACTTCAAAAGCCATTGAATGTAAGCCATATAAACTGCAGAAAGCATTGAGAGAATATATGAGGTAAGACACAGATGGAAATATAACATTAAATTATAAAATATGCAACACATAGATATGCTGAACATAGGCTGATACATAGTTCTATAACACGTATGGAAAGCAGGAAAGACTGACATGTAACCAGGTTGCCAAGCATTAATTAACTTAATGTCATAAATGCAATGGCCAATAACAATATAACTCAATGGGCCACTCAGATTCAGAAGAAGTTCCATACAGCTACACCCACATCTTCCCGTCTAGCATAAAAGGATAGATTAACGTATACGTACCACCACCACAGAAAGTAAAAAAAATCGATTACTGATTAACACATATGGCTATTATGTGGAGAAAACTATGTCTCGGATTCATAGACAAGCCCTGAGTATCTGCACATGTGCAAAGAGTCATATAGATAGTGAAGCATGTATTATACATCAAATAGCACTGTCAGATCAAGCAATGGACTGTATAATTAAAAAGAAGTAGCAAAATTGTAGCCCCAGCACAGAAATGCATACTTGCAGATAGGAACTACACAATAAATCAATATTCAGTGGAATTAATTTATCTCCCTAGTGCTACATCATTGTACATGAGTACACACCTTCCTTACCCATAAGCATACTTGTCACAAGCCTTATGTTTACTGTAGTGTGCATGGCTACCACCAGCATGTCTGGGTAGTGCAATATACTATGGCACTGACACAGAGGTACAGGCACTAGGTATCCTTAGCTTAACTGCTGTGCTAACTGATTTTTGTTAACAAGCGATAAAGTATGGTACCACTTTGCACAAATTCATGCAATATTGTAAAACTGTCTAATAGTGCAATCTCAGTACAGATTCTGCAGATCAGGAGCTTTACTGAGCTAAGAAATGATTTGCAAAGCAAGGAATAGAGTTTTGTCTGGTAAAATACATCAGCAAAAACAAAAAAAATCTCTGGTAGATGTCAGTCACACTGAAGCAGATGTTGTGAAAAACACATAGACAGAAACTCAGGAAACTGACATATGCCATCTGCCTGTGCTTTGAAAGGAGCACAGTGTGCAATGAAAACATTGTGAAGGAGATGACACGAGGGGTTTGACATTGCTAGCCCACATGTTGTAGTAAGGCTGTAATGTGTAATTAGAGAGGAAGCATCTGCATATCTGCAGCTGGTAAATAAGAGCATAAGGTATATGTGTTTGTGTCGATATTTATGGGCATCACACAGTATATGATACACATCCACTGCCTAGCATGTTTTTCCCACAGATGTGCATACACTAGCATGGCCATCTGAAGAACACAATGTCTGGAAATGTTACTAGCCTGAAGAACAAAATACTATTGCAGGACCTTTGTACACAAGACATGCACCACCTGGGCAAAGGTACCACAAACAGGCAGTATTAGGACCAGATTTGTGAAAGACTGATGCAGGATGCAAATGCTTTGGATATTCATAATAGGTCTCTGCAACAGGGTCAAAGGATGGTTACTGATATGACACTGTATGCAAAGGAAAGACATGAGATGTGAGAAAACAGTCCACCCCAGAGGTGGACAACCAACACTTAAGTGCCTTACTGGCACTGAGGAGTTTTTAGTCTATCTTGCTAGACAGACAGTGACTTGGATGTGGCAGCTTGTTTGGCAATATCTATCCCTTTGTCAGTTGGGGACACACCAGGTTATTAATGCCCATATTACAGTACAGTTTACTACACTTGAAGGGAATGATTGACTAAGGTCTATCTGTATATCTATCTTTCCAGGCACCTGTGGTCTGCATCTGCAACAACCTGCATGACAAGATATATAGGTCAATATATGCTATAGCTGTATTGTAATTTGTTGCACTGTGCATTCCAAATGGGGTAATAGGGACATGTGTGTGGGCAGAGAATGTTGTAATATGTGTTTGTGCTTTCATAGGTTCTACTGACTGAGAGTCCAGCACAAAAAGACAATATAAGGCTGATGTCAGCAGGACACCTGTGGTTGACAATGGCAACATGCAAGTGACATGATCCAATGACAGTGATACTATCTGTAACACTGCAGTAGGAGGGATCACCCACATTTCCCATTATGGATCCCCCTGTAGAAATACAGAATGAGCAAACAGCTTCATCAGGGCATGACAGTCAGTCCACCACAAACTCCACCCGTGCCCTCAGTGCACACAGCATTTGAAATGCGCACTGCCTCTGAGATGCACATATCTACCATAGATTATTTGTGTGTGAGTGTTAGAAACAACAGTGACTGTAGAACTGTCTCTGATTGTTACAATGCTTGTTATTAACCAGTGGATGTGCAAGTCAGTAATCCAGGCAGAATTTGATTCTATCTACAGCCTAATGCAGATCTTTAATGTACTCCATTGATTGTAGGATGAGATACAGCAAATTCACAGTAACATAGAGTATAGGAAGAGGAAGCACATAATGCTGCTGAGGTCATTGGTGACAGGTGTTGCCACCAGAGGGGCATCTATCAAACACATTGCAACTACCCTCTAGTCTGTCTCCAGTAGTCATTACTTCCATCCTTGTAGAGGTCCAGATTTCAGAAAGTTGGACAGAGACCACTTCAAGTCAGACTGCTCTGCTCTGACCATTAGTGAGACAGCAACACTCACCTGTGAGCACATAGCTTGCCACCCCCAGTTATGCATTTTATGTAGGTTATGACCAATGGCTCTTCTTGTGCTTAACACTTAGGATGGGCTTAACACCTAGGATACCTTATCCACACTCCTTCCCTTTTGCCTGTGGGTAAATAATCTGACACCTGCACTCATTGTCGATGACCACTTCATGAGCAACAACATTTATCAGGTCAACACAAAGTATACCCCAGCTGGGTGGACACTCATGGTCTCATATCCTACCCTTTCCCTGACACAGAACACATTAAGCCATGACATCACATGCCAGCACACTGGACAACACCAGTGGTCATATCATGGCAGCTTTACCCCCATCACTGGTGGATATGATACCTGACTCTCCACAACTGTCCAGAGTATGTGGCTATCAAGTTCACTGCCACAAATGTGCCCCATCTCATAGTACTGTAGATACCTATTACTTTGTTTGCAAACCTGTGCAAGTTATTAGGTCTGTGTCCTACCACCTCTAACCTATGTGGTTATATCTGATGCACAGCTTAGCCAACACATGCACTGCCCTGCACAACCTAGGTGTGATAACACATGTATCGTTTTATTCTGTGTTATCTGTGTCATGGCCTGTGTTTATGGACCAGACACTGCCTCTTTGCCGGTGCACTAATGTGTTGTGCCCTCCTCTGAATCAGCTGTGATGGTGCTGTTTTATGTCACTGACCTGACTCTTCACCCTGCCTTTCTGCAATTGGTACAACTGGTATGGAAAGTCCTGACAAGATGTTTGCCCACCACTCCAACTATTTGTCCAGTGTTATCAAAACTTCTGGGTGGCACAGTGGTGCTGAGGTTAGCATTGTTATCTCACAGCAAGAGGTTCTCCTGTTTGATTCTCAGCTGGAGTACCTTCTGTACAAAGTCTGCATGTCCTCCCTACATTCGTGTGGGTTTCCACCAGGTGCTCTGGTTTCCTCCCACATTCCAAAGACATGCAGTAGGTAGACTGGATGCGCTACATTGCCCCTAGGTGTGCATATGAATGTGTGGTGCACCCTCCGAGGAGGGTTGGGCCTTGGGCTAGCAAACAGAGCCCTTAAAACCTGTAACCGTTACAGAAACAACAAGCACTGAAGGGTGCTCATTGCCCAATGTGCCACATGGTGCAAGAATGGGAAAAAGAGAGAGATTAGAACTCCTGCAATAGATTTCTGGACTGTATTAGAGTGGCACTCCTGAGATATTTAAGCAACAGAAGCATCCCTTGAGTAGAATGAACACAAACTCTATTACATTACATATTTCAGTGTGTGCTGTGTTATAAGCTATTTCTTGCATGGTTTGAGGTTTGCAGATGGAGGTCATCAACTAGGGCTCTATAGCATATCTGGCATTGCCTGCAACACAAGCCAAACAATCTATTATATATGATCTGCTCCATGCTTGTATGGTACCTGTATGTATAGACCTGATCATCTAGCATGTGTGTGTGTGTGTGTGTGTGTGTGTGTGTGTGTGTGCGTGCGTGCGTGCGTGTGTGTGTGTGTGTGTGTGTGTGTGTGTGTGTGTGTGTGTATGTGTGTGTGTGCACATTTACCCAGTAGATGATCTTGTGGGAAATTCCCATGCAGGAATCTTTTATATACCTCATAAGCTTATCAAGTGTAAGAGTCATGGGAACTGCTGGAGTGTATAAACACGTTATAAAAATGCCATGGGAATTACAGGCCACCTGGCAATTAAGGGAGTGGAAGAACTTTCTATTGATGTATTGCAGTTCCTCTGGCCCATCTGGGGCCTTGATGGCAACGTGTGTGAAATTTATGACTCTCAGGACCATGGAAATGGACAATGTCATAAAATGCCTCATGATTATGTTTTTCATTTTGCAGTCCTGGGGAACCAGATATGCTCTTTCACATACTGTAGCATAATGCTGAGGAATTCACTGAGGATTCATAATGCTGATGCCTACAGTAACCCTAACAAGTTCCCATAATGTTGCTGAAAGGTCTCTGTAACTAAGATAGTTAAAACTACTCATACCTTTATCCCTCACCCTCAACCCAAAAGCTGAGGTCCAAAAAATGTTACTGATAAGTGCAGAACTGCAGTTAAAAGCTCATTGCTGTAGTTACTAACATCTTAAAGCATGAATTTAAACAGCTGTGGTATCAGCCATGGTTGTTTAAATGAATGCCAATACTGCACTAGAACCAGATTAGCAGCCCTTCTGTAGTGCCACTCATGCTCACTAGAGGCTTGTTCCTGGGGCAGTTCCCCCTTCTCCTCACCCTAGCTGTAGTACTGCCAAGAGGAAGGGGCATGTCATGTATAATCCTTGATTCCACTTGTGGTTGGCACAGTTCAACAGGGTCTCTTACAGTCTTCTAGTCCACAAGGAAATGGTCTATAATCTGCTGGTCACTGAGCTGGGAGGGAGGGTATGCCAGATACTGTTTGCAAATCCTTTTTGGCATGTATGCCCATGACAAGCAGTACTGGACTTTTGACGCCAGTGGTGAACATTAACAAGTTGCTGAGCTGTAATCACAGTGTCACTCACCTCTAACACATACACTTTGATTCTCAATGAAAAAAACAGATATTTGCAGTGGCACAGTGCACCAATTTTATATGGGTGACATCATCTACATATACCATATGGCTTATTTGCAGAGTTCTTCATTTCCAGTTAGTTTGGCACTCATTAACATGCACTGCATACCACACTTTTTTCCTGTCATGTGCTCATGCTATCTATGTCTTTGAATTACCAAACCCTGCATTTGGCTACCCATACTACTGTGTACTGTATAATGTGATACATTTCTGTAAATCCCAACCTGTGAGAATAAAACTATATTGGTGTTGCATTAGTAACACAAAGTGTAAATGTAAGGAAAGAGTTACTACAGTAAAGTTGCTAACAAGGAAGAGTTGTAGAAGTCAACAAGACATGATCAAGCCCCAGAACCAATTTCACCAGTAATGGCTAAGGTGATGCAGAAGTTAAGAAAATGTGGTAAAGTGTCAATGGACATGCCCTGTAAAGTTGTTCAGGATACACATCAGGATATCCCTGATGAGGCTGCTGAAGTGTTACCATTCAAGGAGTCCCCAAATATCAACAGGACAAGCAAAGAAAATGCAGCAGATCAACCAGATTTACCCCAAAGCATAAGGGATTTCACTTTGGAGTATTTTCACAAAGAGAAGGCAGTTTCCTGTTCCAGAGGTCTGAAAGAAATCACTGTCTTGCTTCTGACGGCAAAAATAACTTTCTTTGATATGCAATATGGTCACGTATTTGTGGTAGATCCTACATTTTTTAATACTTAGTAGGATTTGTAAACATCTACTCTATTTATGCAGTAATGGAATATAGCCAAAATGCAAATCTCTTCTGTTTTAGTTTCGGTCATGCTTTAAAAGTTAAAACAAAGCTCTGATAGATACTATGATCTCCTGCTTGAATTTGCTCAGAGTTAGACTGCTGACTTGCATCCAGAAATCATAATAAATTATTTCAAGTTGATAGTAGTAATAATGAACAGTATATAGTCTGATTTCTGAAACACAAACAATCACAGCTGTGACTTTTACTGAACTAAAAAATCTGGCACCAAATTATGATGAACAACCCTGTATGAACATATTTAGCCATAATAAAAGTTCTGCAACACAGAGTGAAACAACTGCTCACTTTGTTCCCTTTCTTTGTGAAGTCCTGTTTGCTTATGATCACGGAAAAGTTATGTTTCTCAAAATGGTGTCACTCTCCTGCAGTGCTTTGAACATAACTGCATAGATGTCACACTGTGGAGGTAAGGCACATGTCATACAAGAAACAGAAGTTCCCATATCCACACCCACCTGAGTTCTGAAGCATGTACAGGCTGAACCATGCTAGTCATCCAGAAACCCATAAGTGTTAAGTACTGACACCATTTCCTATAAATAAATCCTGCTAAAAAGGCATTGTCCTTTAATACCTTTCTACAGACCTTCAGGAGGAGCAAAATCATGTGAATGGCATACAAAATGCATTCTGACTCACTGCAGTAGAGGGAAAACATATTTTCACAGGGAGAATGAATTGCAGAATATTGTAATAGGAAGGTATCTATACCTTGCCAGCATATCTCAAAGCCTTCGCAGGTATAGGTACAATAGTCTACTAAACAAATTATGGAACAGCTGTATGAACTTGAGCATTGTCTGCTTGAGTCTTATCCACCTGCTTCCACATGTCCAACAGAACACTTATGTAACCTAAAGTGATCACAAAAATCAGCCTGAATCCACTGCCCACTCGCAATATACACTACCTCCAAGCTTGCACTAAATGTAAAGGGAGTATGTTTGGATGTTAGGGGTGTATATTCAATTCTGTTCACAATAGAATACATAAATAAGCATTCAGTTTCATATAACTAGAATGTAAGTAGCCAATATGTGACCACATCAAGTACAACCCATTATAATTCATTCTTGCTGTACACAAAAATGTTTCAACCCACGTTGTAACACCACCCTTCTTCCCCCTTCCTATTCAAATCTGACATCTTTTTGTGATCTTATTCTCGAAAATCTGCTCAAAAGCCCTTAATACCTCCAAAGCATTCAGAGATTAATCCATGATCAATGACTTACTAATTCCCAGTCTTACTTATTATCTCAAATGGTACAGCTCCCCCACAAACCTTGTGACTTATGCAACTGCCATCCATGTTACAAGAAACTCTGAAAGGAAAAGGAAATGCTCTTGGTCTTCTATAAAAATGCCAAGTCATCATTATACGTTGATTTAAAATGGATGGATAAACCCCTCTAACTTACCATCAGGAAGTGCAAGGCCAGCTACAAAATTAGGGTTACAATCAATTCAAAAAGCAGCCATAAGGCTTTTCTTCAGCAATATTATAAAGCTTAGCAGTAACTAGGAACTCAGTACTGAACATTTCCCCTAATGTTAGCTCCTTCTGTAAGTCCAAACACATTGCTAATCTTTATGCTGACAAATTCTCTTTAAGTTCACATCACCCACCCTCCCCTCTGCCACCACCCCACAATTCTTGTCCCCAAATTGCTATGAACCAATTCCATCTGACACTTTCCAAAATTAAAAATATCAGTTCCATTGGCCTTGACAACATCCCTGGATATAAAATGAGAAGTGTTGTTTCCATCTAGCAAAACCCATTCCACCAGCTCATCTGCCTGAGCCTCTTCACTGATTACACTGTCAATATATTGATAAGAAGCAATTATGGTGCCCTTATATAAAGGTGGCCCCTTTGCTGACTATAGATATTATAGGTCTATTGGACTCATTATGCAATGTATTGTAGATGAACTAATAAATGACTAGATGCGACCTTATATCTATATATAAACACCAAGTCAGCTTTATAACAGGTGGGTAATATCGGTTCCACCTATATGAGTTCTTCAGAAGATATACTGAGACATAGAGTCCATGCTGCCTGCAAGCACTTGCCAAGGTATTTGACACTGTTCCCAATGCTGGGATTATTGATAAATTCCCCTGCTGGAATGTTAACCCAAATATATTGTCCTGGATATATAAATGATTATCTGACAATGCTCATTCAGTTAAAGTCAGGCAACTTTGGTCTAGGCAGACAACTATCAACAGCAGTATCCTAAAGGCTCTGCCCCAGACCCGTTCTTTTTGGTATGCACTTCTCTAACATATAGGTTGATATCAGGAGACTATGGTTAACCAAGTTTACTAATGATTGCAAACTGTGCACTGTTATTAAATCCCATTCTGTTACTCAAATCCTCCAACAAGGGTCACAGGTTGGACCAAACAAATTCTTAATGTGCTAATCATGGGACTGCTCTCAACACCAAGAAATGCAAGATTCTTTTGGGAATCACTACTACATGCCCTATAGATCAAATTCCATTTAAAACTGGCATAGTCATCTTGGATTTAGGTGCCTGTGTTAATAACAAATTCTCCTTTAATCATGTTTCTGCCTTGTTTTTGCAATGATTAGAAAACCCTTCTACCTTGCACAGCTTAATCATATATGGTATCTCCTCAAGGTCTAGAGAAGCTATGGTCCAGCTATATTCCTCTCTCATCAGGTCCATCACTGAACATACCTCCTTCTGGATATACCTCACTAAACACCTAAACCAAACACAAATGATTCCTTAGCGAAAAGATTTCAAATCCAGTACCCTCAGTTACTGTGATAGGCTATGATTTCTGCTTAATGCCTCATGCTGTGAATGACCTACCACTCTCTGGACTCTTCCACCTAATAGACTCAAGGGAAACCCACTCTAGAGACCTAACCTATACCAGATGATGTGAAAGACACCTAACCAAACCCAAGGTATCCCCCATTTCAGGAAAAGGGCATCCTTACATATCAAGCACAGTGCTCCCCTGACAACCTTTAAATCCAGTCAGGCTGATTGGATGAGTGATCACAAATTTTCACATGGGATATGTGGGAAAAATCTACCTGATTGTGGGCACTCTTAGTCTCTCACTAGTATTGTGTGATGTAGTTGAGCTACTCAGTGGTCTCCTTGGCTATAAAGTTAGTAAGGACCAATAAAGTTATGAACCTGTTGACCAATGATAATCAGCTCTGAAGGTCACACCATCAACCATCAAGTTCATCAGAAGTTTCATCATCAGCCTTTCACCATTTTACAGCTTACTCAGTTTGGCAGTCCTAATTGTTCCCTACTCACCACATATTACAGACAGAATATCATGTATTCCTGTACCTACACCGGTATAGGCAGAGCTTTGACTCATTATTTCCAGATACCTTTGCTGGAAAGCTCCTTGGTACACAAACATGATATGCTGAAAGTTATGTTTACTGGTATGTATCACTGTGTTTCACAAAACTGGCAAGTCTACACAGAACAATGTAATCTCTTCTGTCTTAATGATGGCATTTCATGTAGATTTATATTAATCTCTTAAGTAATTTTAGAAGATTAGGCCATCATCTGAAGTGGCATGGCTCCTTTTTCCCATTCTTGTAACTACAACAAGAAATACCTCTGAAAGCTACCAAATAGCCTAGTATGACTAACATAAAACAAGTATTTTAAATTAAAAAAAATCATGTATGTTGAGGGGTATGCAGTTTTTGCCTCAAGATAAATGTACAAAAAGAAAGCAAAATGTATTTATATTGCTTTATGAAATATATTCAGGCAGATTTCTAACTAACCTGGGAACCAAAATGGTAGTATATAAATTGTCTGTGTGTGAACATTTACCACTTGCCATAATAATACAAAGTTAAGTACTACACATATACTCATCGCAAGTGTAGACATGCTAATACATGCACAGATGATTCACTTACTAGTTAATAATGTGTAAATCATTGTAGGTACAAATGGATTAACTTTTTTTCCCTAGATTCCCCAAGAGAAATAACATCTGTTCATCATTTCCCCAACAGCTTGGCTGTCCAAATCATCAGGGAATTGGATAAGGAGAACACCATAAAGAATGGACCTCTGAGGCTGCCTGCCATACACAGAATAGTTTCTTCAGAGTTGGAAATCATGGAAGCTTCTCCAAGGATACTGGGCACTGTGCACAGGGCAGTGTAATCATCATGGCGAGCTTTAAGATTTACAAGTATAGAGACAATGGATAGAAGTATTGGCTTATGAAAATAAAAAGACCACAAAATGAAGAGGGAGCGTCAGCATCCTGCATGCTTAGGAGGTAGAGATGGCTAGGGTGATTGAGACCTTCTGGACAGAGGCCTCTTCATCAGTGGGCATACCTGCAATAGTGCATACAGAAGGAAAGTAAGGAGACTGTACATCTACTAACTATGCATGAGCTCAGAAAATAATCACACAACATCAGCAAAAGGGCATGACTGTGGAAAGGAAGACCTTCCCCCTTGGTCATGAAGCTGACTGTGGAGGATGTACCATTATGCAACAGAGCCCTTATTATGTGAAAGGGGGCGTCACCAACAAATGGCAATAGGCCTGACTGCTGATGGTGAAAGGTAACATCCATACATCAGTGGAAAGTTTGTTTTAGATAGCTTGCTCCCCATGAAGACCACAGTATGTTTACAGCTGTACAGAATGCATAGTTGTTTGGAAACCCAGGATAATGCCAAATATGGACCACTGGTATACTATCTAATTCTAAGCAAGGAACATAACGTGTATGACTGATATCTGATACTCTTATAACAGTGGCAGAGAGGTAGATGCCACCCTTTCTACAGCCCTCGTTTTCACAACTTTGACTGTAGTGCATTAATGTTGTGCAAGTGATATTCCCGTACAAGGCTCTATGACTACTTATTTACTTGGAGCAGACAATCTGACATAAGGTTCACCATCTTATGCTGCACGTGTACTGGCACTGCGACAAGGTGGAATAAAGTTGGCACTTGTTATCATTTAAAAGCACCACTCCTGGGAAAAGAATTGATATCCCGTGCTTTTTCCCTTGTTGTCTGTAGAGTACCAATCAGTGTGTTGTCGTCATGACATTCATGATGATATTGTCATATGTGATCTGATATGTGTATGGGCTCTGCTTTATCACTGCTCTTGTTCTGTCCTGTTTGCATTCCATTTACACATTGGAGTATATACAGTGTTCCTTCAGTACTACTTTTCTATACCTGTTGGAGACTGGCTACTTTCTGCGAACCTTCCTGTGCATGTAAAATGAGGAACTGTGCACCACAAATAAGTGACCATAATGCATGTCAAAAAAAATATTTTTGCTGTTAGAAGCAACACAGTGATGTTATCATCATTTCTTTCAGACCTCCAGAACAGGAAACTGCCTTCTCTTAGTGAAAATACCCCAACATGAAATCCTTAATGATTTGGGGTAAATCTAGTTGATCTGCTGCATTTTCTTTGCTTGTCATACTGATATCCTGGTTGGGGACTTCTTGAATGATAACATTTCAACAACCTCATCAGGGGTATCCTGAGGTGTATTCTGAACAAATTTGTAGAGTATGTCTGTTGACGCTATACCACATTTTTCTTAAATTGTGTATCACCTTAGCCATTACTACTGAATTTGGTTCTGGGACTTGATCATATCTTGTTGACTTATAGGGTCATAGGTTCATAGGTAGATGCTAGGCTACCTGCCCTAGGGCATTTATAAGCCTAGCCAGAGTATATTTGGCTTCCGCCTCCCTATTAGATTAGCCTACTGTGCCTCTGTAAAGTAGGTCACAGAAGGTACCCTTTTAAGATTAGTTTACTGTGCCTCTGTCTAGCAGGGACACAGAAGAGATCCCAGGTGTCCAGATTTCGCTTGAAGAGGGTCAGCGAGGGGCTATGTCTAACATGAATTGGGATTCTATTCCAGAGTGAGGGGAGCCTCTGGGAAATGAATCTGTCCCTCCAGCATGTCCTATTTATTTTTGTGCTGAGGTTTAGGTCCCTGGAGCGTGTAGCTCTAAGGGACTTGGATTTTTTGAGGTGGAGCATGTCCATTAATTCTGGGTTTGACATGGCTTTGTACGTCAGGCATAGATCGCCTCTGCGTAGGCAGTAAGCAACTAGGTAGAGCTGGAGTTTCTTTAGTCGAGCTGCATAGGACATCTGTTTGTAGCCCATGATCCTCTTGGTGAGGTACTTTTGGGGTCTCTCCAGTTGCTGCAGGTGTCAGGTAAGGTACATCCCAAAAGGGGCATTGTATTCAATTATGGGCCTGATGAGTGACGAGTAGAGGGGCACAATGACCTCTCTTGATCTAGATGCGAACCCTTTTGTGATAAGGTGGGCTATATAAAAGGTCTTTCTAACCACTTTGGCAATGTGATTATCAAAGGAGAGATTACTATCTACGTTGGTCACCAAATCTCTAATTACTTCTTCCGTACTTAATGGATTACCACCTATGTGGTAATTTGTGGACACCTTGTTTTTCCCAAAGGGGATGACTATGCACTTTTTGGCATTTAGCTTGAGGCCATGGCTCTGGCACCAAGCATCCGTCTCTGTGAGACCCTTTTGGAGGATGCTTGTGTCAGCTGGAGATACGATTATGGGCCCCAGTTTGCAGTCATCTGCGAACTTTGTCAGCCATAATCCCCCCGTGTTAGCCTGAACCTCAGAGAAGTATATACCGAACAAGAGAGGTCCCAGAACTGAGCCCTGTGGGACGCCACTTGTAACTGGTTTGGATTCAGACATGGCACCTGCGATTCTGACCATGTGGGTTCTATCTCTGAGCCAGTTTGCAACCCATCTTGTGATATAGGGGTTGATATTTAAGCTGGTAAGCTTATTTATGATGCCTGAGTGGGGTATTGTGTCGAAGGCTTTTGCGTGGTCCAGGTAGGCTGTGTGGACTACCTTGCCCTCATCTATGGCTTTGGTAACTGTTTCAAAGAAAATCAACTAGGTTTAAGAGGCAAGATCTGCCCTTAACAAAGCCGAATTGGGTAGGGTCCAGTGTCTGGAGGCTCCCAATGTCTTTGTTTATGAGTTCCATGATAATACGCTCCATAGCTTTACAGACCAGACTAGTCAGGCTTATGGGGCGATAGTTTCCGGGGTCCGTTGTGGCACCACCTTTGTGGAGTGGGATCACTGTAGCTGTACGCCATTCTTTGGGTACATATCCTGTAGTAAGGCTAAGTTTGAACAGTGACTTAATGTGAGGGTTCAGTTCTTCTTGGAGCTCATGTAAGACACAGCCTGGGACACCGTCCAGTCCCATAGATGCTGTGTTTTTTGCTTTGGAGAGGGCAGCTTTCACCTGTGCATCTGTGATGTCAGGGAGGTTACATTCAGTTGGGATAGGCATTTGCTCCTTTGGGGGGAAGGGGGGGAGAAGTTTGCACTAAATCTGTCTGCCGGGATGTTGGCTATGTCTGTAGGTTCGGTAGATTTTTGTACCGTTATGCAACAATTCAGAGCATATCTGGGAGTTTCCGCCCATGTTCCTGACATAACTAAAGAAGGCCTTGTGATTATCTTTAGTGTCTAGGGCAATTTTTCTTTCGAAACTGGCCTTTGATGATTTTATGAGGGATCGAAGTTTCTTGCTAATACTGATTAGAAATGCCTTCCCTTTTTCGGATTTTGCTTTGTCATGTAGTAGCTTCCTCCTTCTGTTATATAGTTTATTTATGGCCGGGGTCCACCAGACCGGTCTCCTGTTTTTGGAGGAGTGAGTCTTGGTTTTATTTGGGATAGCACGATCCATGCATTCCTGCAGGTGCTCATAGAATGCATTTGTAAAGGATTCTGTGGATTGGGCTGTATTATCCTCTGGCCCAGGGGCTTTGAAGATTTCACCTCAGTCCTGAGAAGTGCAAAGTTGGCTTTTGAGAAATTCTTTACAGTGATTTCCTTGGCTGGGGGTGGGGATGGGATATGGATGGCCAGGGAAATTTGTTTATGGTCTGATCTTACCAATGAGGGGTTTACCTCAGGTGTGGAACATAGAGTCCCCATGTTGGTGATGACCAGGTCCAATATGTTGTTCCCTCTTGTGGGAGTGGTGACCAGTTGTTCTATTGCGTTAGAGTTTATAAATTCAAGGAACCGTTGGGTGAGGGTGTTTGAGCTTGAGTAGTTTTCCCAGTCAATGTTTGGGTAGTTGAAGTCACCCAATAACATAGCGTTTGGAGAGATCTTCATATTCTCCAGTGTTCTCAGGAATGCCAAGTGGGGTTCCTGTAATAGGGAGGGTGTTCTGTAGCAGGCTACAAACTGAAAGGCAGTTTTGCCCGCTGTTAGTTGCACATGGATGGTTTCTGATGCTTCGTGCAGTGCCACTAACCTGGAGGTGTAGGTATCTTTGATGAATATAGATACTCCCCCTCCTTTTGTGCTTCGGTCAGAGTTTTGGGGCCGAAACGCATGGTATGAGTTATAACCTGAACCAGGTTTCTGTTACTGCACAGACATCAATTTTCTCCATACTGAGGAGAGCCTCGAGTGCGTGCATCTTGAGGTTTAGACTTCTGGCATTGAGTAGCATTAGTTTTTTATCTTTGGGTTGTCTATGGAGGTAGGTTTGTCCTTTGAGCCTTGCCTAAAAAATGCACTATGGGGGTGGCAAGAGTCTTGGCCAGTATACAAAAGCCTAAGGGTGACAGATGCAAGCCGTCCTTAGCGAAGCAACGTGGCTTGTCGAGCATGTCATCCCAGGCAGACAGACACTGGATCCCCTTTGAATGACACCAATACTTTAGCCAATTGTTGAAACTGATCATTTTGTCTTTATACTGTGGCATCATTCTTGGTGAGGGCAAGATGCTACTCAAGGTCAGGGTCATACCAGCCTGGGCTACATGGTCAGAGAGCTCCTCTATGTCTCTTTTCATGTAGTCCAGGGAGGTACGTCTCAGGTCATTCACACCAGCATGGACAATGATGGAGTCATATTTGTACTTGCTTTGGAGTGACCTGAGTGCTTGCATTATGTGGCAGATCCTGGCACCCGACAGGCAGCTTACAGTGACCTTCTCCTTGTTCAGTCCGGTGAGCGGGACGTCAGTGTGTCGGACAATAGAGTCCCCTATAACAAGTATATTTGGTGTGTTGTTTGGCCTTAAGGGCTGCGACTGTGAGGCACACTGATTTTGTGAGATATGTGATTCATGGGTAATGTTGAGGGGTGGCTGTTGCTTGGATATCCGCTTAGGAGGTCTTTGCTGTTTAGGCAGATTTTTATTTAGAGCCTCCGAGTATGTTTTTGTGTGTTTATGTGTTGGGTACGCAGATGCAATAGGTCTGTGTGAGACTGGATTTCTAGTGTGGGTGGTTACCTTTTCCTCCTGACTGACTGCGCCAGTCTTGGATTGAGAGAGCTCTGCCTCCAGTTTGGCTGTGTAACTGCATCTCTCACATGTATTAGAGTTTGTTGGAAGGACTTCTGCAGCTCTTTCCGGTTAGTAACCTTCAATGTAGCAACTCTTTCCTTAGATTTACATTTTGTGTTACTAATACAATACCAATGTGGTTTTATGCTCACAGGTTGGGATTTACAGAAATGTACCACATTATACAGCACACAGTAGTATGGGTAGCCACATGCAGGGTTTGGCGAGCTAAAGACTCAGATAGCATGGACACACAACAGGTAAAAATTTGTGGTATGTTGATGCTGTTGGGCATTATTTACATTTATATATGTAGTATAGTAATTTACTTTACAACTTTATAGGTATAACTAGACTAACAACTATCAGGAGGTTAATAAGCCTAGCCATGCAACCCAACCTAACTGTGTTCTTATATATCATGGGTGTTTATTAGGAAGGGTATGTTAGTGAAGAAGTTTCTAGAGGTTATGTGGGAAGGGAGGTGTGTTAGTTTTGGCATTACTGTCTGCCTTTCAATATCAGAGACATAGGTCTAGACCCAGGGTGAATTTCAGATTTTCCATCCATTGGTCAAGGTTATGGTTAAATAGGGTTAGTGGCAAACTGTGCTTCACACAGATTTGGACCCTGTTCCAGAGGGTGGGGATCCCCTGAAACATATCTATCTCACCAACATGTCTTATTTATGTCACAAGCAAAATTTAAATCTTTAGATCTAGTGGTTCTGATGCTGTTCTGTTCTTTCTGAGGATGTACAAAAGGTCTATCAGAGCTAGACCCGAGGTCACCTTGTATCCCAGATATAGATTGCCTCTTAGTAACCTGTTAGAGACCAAAAACTGAGACAGGGTTTTAAGGTGATCTATATAGGACAATGTGTTTCTAGCCTGGGTTTTTCTAGTAAGGAACCTTAGTGAGCATTCCAGCTGTTGCATACATGGGTCACGAACAAGCTGAAGGGGGCATTATATTCAATGGTGGGTGTGATAAAAGCCAAATAAAGCAGCACTTTGAATTCCTTGGAATTGGATGCCATGTCATTACTAATAAGTTGAGTGACACAGAATGATTTTCTTACTACCTTGGCCACATGTTGGAAAAGGTCAGATTATTATCTACATATGTTCCCAGATCACTGACTACCGGGTTGACTCTTAGGGGTGTCTTATCAATGTAGTAATTAGCCTGAGTGGCAGTTTTACCAATAGGCACTATAATGCACGTCTAGGCATGAAGGTTTAATCCATGACGTTGGCACCAGTGATTTGTCTGTGTTAGACCCTATTATATGACCATTGTGTCATGGGGAAACTATGATAGCTCCCAATTTTCAGTGATCTGTGGACTTGGTCTGCCAAAGGACCTAACATTAGCCTTTACTGCCAAGAAAGGGATACCACATTGGAGAGGTCCCAGCTGTGATGTTATCAGGTTGTGCCATCTGTGCCAGGGAGAGTAGGACAGTACATGTGTACATATACCAACATAGCTAGCTGTAGTTTTGTAAAGAATTTTATGTTATTTGGCTATCCCACTGATTTGTACATATGTCTGAGTTAAAATATATATTTGCAAAGTTACTTGTGTTAAAAATGCATCCATCCAGCATAGGTCCTGCTGGACAGAAAGAATGTATGCATGTTTGTTAGGTTGTATTGTTGTAACTGATTATTTGTGTTTGTTTACCAAAGAATCCTGGAAGGGTGGAAAGTTTGAAATTGTGTTTTAGCTTACAGATGCTACCACAGATATTAGCAAAGGTGTGTGTGTGTGTGTGTGTGTGTGTGTGTGTGTGTGTGTGTGTGTGTGTGTGTGTGTGTGTGTGTGTGTGTGTGTATTGTACCAAAAGTTAGGTGACCAGAGGTAATGTCATCCTCTAACCAGCATCTGGTTTCTTTAGAACTCTTGCAGCAGCACGTTGGAACCTGACAGGAAAGGATGTGTGTATATATATATATATATATATATATATATATATATATATATATATATATATATATACATATATTTTTTTTTTTTTTTGCTGTGGTAAACAGCTGTTAGGGAACAGTAATTTTTTTAGTCAGGAACATTTAGTGAGAATTGTTTATTATTGTTTTCTGCATCTATGAGAAACTATCCAACTGTATTATTTTTATATCATTGTGGTTGAATCTCTGTTGTTTATTATAGCCAGTATTCACCTGTTTTCTGTTTTACTATTTAGCATTAAATATTTTAATATCTTTCTTTGTGGTTAGTCCTTTACAGAATACTTTTAACATCTTGAGAGTACTAATGCTTGTTTTATTGACAACGTGGCCACTTCGGAAAGCTTTGCCACTTTGTTTACACCCTACCATTTGTATCAGTATTACTTTTACACAGTATAATTGGGTACTATTTGTAAGAGCCTTAGGGTAGCTGACTGATGGCAGCATGATTGCCTCAGAGTCAGGGCAGAAAGGGGCACAGCTAGTAAATCTGTGCCAGCTTTTCCCAGGTGTGTATGTATGTGTAAAACTCAGATATCCAAGTGTGTTTGTTAGCTACTGGGAACAGGGCACAGAACTCCAAAGTAGTCAGTGTGGAGTTTTGTGTGGGCCTGAAGAGGGAAAGAGAGTCTAGCCCCAGGTCTTGGTGGGCTCCCTGTGCACTCTTAAGGGAAATTGTGCTTAGTGCAGGGAGATGCATCTGAAAATACAGTGTGAATCCATTATTTGCTGTTAGTGACCATCCCTCACTGGAGTCAGTAGTGAGAAATAAGTCTCCTTGATTGCTGGACTGGAGTAGGGACACATCACACCAGCACAATGCCCTGAGGTACCCTGCTGTTAAATTATATCACCATTCCTGATGTCCTGGGTGCTGTCTGTGAGCCAGCTGGCAATCCAGTGAGTTATGTAGGGATTACGCCAAGTTTGGTGAGTTCGCCAACTATACATAAGTGGGGTGTTGTATCGAACACCTTAGCCAGGTACAGGTAGGTAATATGCACAATTTTCTCCTCATCCATTGCCTTGATGACCCTCTCAAAGAAACCCACCAGGTTTAGTAGACATGACCATCCCTTGACAAAGATAAATTGGGTTGGGTCCAATGTCTGAAGGTTGCCTATGTCTATGTTGATCATTTCAATGATAATTCATTCCATGGCATTGCATATTAGACTTGTCAAATAATAAGTCTGTGGTTTCTGAGGTCTGTTGATGGTCCACCAGTATGAAGTGGGATAAGTATTGCAGTCCTCCATTCAAAAGGTACAAAGCCTGTTTTGAGGCTATAGCTGAAAAGTGACTCAAGTGGTCCGTTGTAAGCACTAAATAAGATACAAAGCCTGTTTTGAGGCTATAGCTGAAAAGTGGCTCAAGTGGTCCATTGTAAGCACTAAATAAGCTACAAATTACTACAGCACTCAGCTTTCCTCACTTGTCTAGAGGAAAACAGTTTTCAGTACTTAATAAATAAGCACCTATCCAGGCATGTCTAAGGGTCAGCTCCTGGTGTTTTCTCATGTCTACCTGATGAATCTGGGCATCTTGGGACAATGCAGCAATTGCCTCATGTACACAGACAAGCCTCTCCTCCTACCACCCAACACTACAACCTGTGAGAGATGCACTTATATAGCCAAACTGGAAGCAAAGCTCACTTCACCCAAGACTGGACTAGACAGTCAAGGGGAGAAGGTAAACACTTGCACCACACCACACTCATCACATAGTCCCTTAAAACCTACACCACCAAAACACACACATAGAAACACAAAACACATACCTACATTCATGGAGGCTCTCACTAAAAATCTGCCCAAACAACAGGAAACTCCAAAGCAGAAACACAAGCAACCTTCACCCCTCAACACAACCCAAAAGACACATAGCCCACAAACTCAGTTTTCCACTCAACCACAGCTGATAAGACATAATAACGTACTCAACACTCTATTCATGGGTGACTCTATAGTCAGGCACACTGATGTTCCACTCACCAGGCTAAACAAGGAGAAAGTTACTGCCGGCTGCCTGTCGGGTGCCAGGATCTGCCACATAACACATGCACTCAGGTCACTCCACAACAAGTACAAATATGACTCTGTCATTGTCCATGTTGATGTGAATGACCTGAGATGTACCTCCCTGGACTACATGAAAAGAGACATGGAGGAGCTTTCTGATCTTGTAGCCCAGGCAGGTATGACCCTAGCCCTGAGTAGCATCCTGCCATCACCCAGAATGATACCACAGTACAAGGACAAAACGATTGACTTCAACAATTGCCTAAGTTTCTGGTGTCATTCTAAGGGGATCCAGTATCTGTCTGCCTGGGATGACATGATCGACAGACCATGATGCTTTGCCAGAGATGGCCTGCACCTGACAACCTTGGGATTCCGGATACTGGCTAAGGATCTTGCCACCCCTATAGTGCCTTTTTTAGACAAGGTTCAAATGACAAATTCACCACCGTAACAGATACAAGCAAGCAAAATCTGAGGGTAATACTACTCAGTGATAGAGGTCTAAACCTCAAAATGCACTCACTCTAGGCACTCCTTAAAATGGAGAACATCGACATCTGTGCAGTGACAGATACCTGGTTCAAGGCTCCAGAGAGCACTCCTGCATTACCAAGCTATAATTCATACCATACCTTTTGGCCACCTAACCTGGACCGAAACACTAAAGGCAGAGGCATGTCCATATTCATTAAGGATATCCACACCTCCAGGCTAATTGCTCAGCATAATGCATCCGAGATTATCCAAGTGCAATTAACTCTGGGCAAGACCGCAATCCAAATTGTAGCTTGCTACAGATCCCCCACCATGCCCCGGGATTCCCACTCCTCATTTCTTGATACACTGGAAAATATTAGGGTGCAACCTAACACCCTAATAATGGGTGATTTCAACTACCCCACCATTAACTGGGAAAACTACTCATGTACCAACTCTTTTGCTCAACATTTTCTGGAATTCATAAAAACCAACACCTTGGATCAACTTATCCACACCGCCACCAGGGGCAGCAATATCCTAGACCTGGTCATTACCAACATGGGCAACCAGTGTTCTACACCAGAGGTCAGTTCTTCATTAGTCAGATCCGACCACAAACTAATCACCCTAAACATCCACATCCCGCCCCCACCCCCCATTAGGGAAACCACGGTAAAAAATTTCTCCAAAGCCAACTTCAAGCTTCTTAAGACAGAAGTGGCAAACTTCACAACACCCATGCAGATGGACAATAGAGGTACAACTGCTGAATCCTACACAAATGCACTTTATAAGCACTTACACAAGTGCATGGATCATGCAAAAAAAAGGGAAGCCAGTCTGGCGGTCCCCTGACATAAACAAACTCTACAACAAAAGAAAGAAACTGTTGCAAAAAAGAGTAAAATCCCATGATTGGAGGAACTCTCTGGTCAGCCTCAGTATGAAGCTGAGATCCCTCATAAAATCCTCCAAAGCTAGTTATGGAAACAAAATTGCCACTGATTCTAAAGGCAACCACAAAGCATTCTATAGATATATCAAGAATCTCAATGGCAACACTCAGATCTGCTCTGAGTTATAGCACAAAGGTACTAAATATACAGAACCAACTGATATTGCAAAACATCCTGGCAGATAGGTTCAGTGCTAACTTTACCCCCCTCTCACCCCTAAAGGGCCCATCTCTATACCAGAAGAATGCAAAGTTCCTATAATCACAGATGCACAGGTAAAAACCACACTCTTCAAAGCTAAGAACACAGCATCCATGGGACCTGATAACATCCCAGGCTGCGTTCTACACAAACCACAGAATGAACTGGCACCCCACCTTAGTACCATGTTCAATCATAGCCTTACCTCAGGCTTTGTGTCCACTGAATGACGCACAGCAATGGTCATCTCACTCCACAAAGGGGGAACCACCACAGACCCCGGGAACTGCTGCCCCATTAGCCTGATGAGCCTGGTCTGCAAGGCTATGGAACATGTCATCATGGACCTTATAAACAATGACACTGGTAATCTCCAAACTCTGGACCCCACACAGTTTGGGTTTGTAAAAGGCAGATCATGTCTCCTAAACCTGATAGACTTCTTTGAAGCGGTCACCAAAGCTGTAGATGAGGGCAAGGTGGTTCACACAGCCTATCTAGATCTTGCCAAGGCTTTTGACACCACCCCCCACTCTGGAATTATAGATAAACTCACTAAACTAGGTATAAATCCATATGATACAAGATGGGTTGCCAACTGGCTCACTGACAGAACCCACACTGTGAAAGTAGCAGACTCCAAATCCGACTTCAGACCAGTAACAAGTGTAGTACCACTGGGTTCAGTCCTGGGCCCTCTCCTGTTTGGTATCTACTTCTCTGAAGTACAAGCTAACACAGAAGGTCTTTGGCTAATGAAGTTTGCAGATGACTGCAAACTAGTAGGCATAATCAAAACTCCTAACGATGTGGACATCCTACAAAAGGGCCTCACTGAGACAGATGCCTGGTGTCAAAGCCATGGCCTCAAGCTCAATGCCAAAAAGTGCATTGTCATCCCTTTTGGTAAAAACTCTGTACCCATGAACTACCACATAGGTGGTAGTCTACTTAACACCAAAAGTGTGATAAGAGACCTTGGGACACAGGTGGACAGTAGTCTCTCCTTTGATACTCACATTGCCACAGTAGTCAGGAAATCCTTCTATGTGGCACACCTCATCCCAAAAGGTTTTTCATCCAGGAAAAAAGAGGTCATTGTTCCCCTCTACTCATCACTCATTAGACCCATTATAGAATACCGTGCCCCTTTTGGTATGTACCTCCCAAGACATCTACAACAACTGGAAAGGCCGCAGAAATACCTCACAAAGAGGATTACCGGCCTCAAACAGATGCCCTATGCAAACCATCTCAAAAAACTCCAGCTTTACTCCATCACATGTTGCCTACTCAGAGGCGATCTCTGCCTAACATACAAAGCTATGTCAAACCCAGAGCTGCTGGACATGTTCCACTTTAAAAAAATCCCAATCCCAATAATATGTACCTGCAAACAGTACAACTTCCACAGTTATGCATACCAAATGGTTTATTTGTGTGTGAAATAGTCCTTTCCTTGGTTTCTTTCACCCTTTCAAATAATAATTTTAAATCATGGTTATTTTTATACATAAAATGGGGGTGGGGGCCGACCGTCACAGTAAATTCCTGATTATCCTCTAAAATGTTCTTCTTAATTTGTCTTTTATTTGCTCACTTTTTCTTTTGGAAAGAGATTACCATGAAGGCAAATTAAGAAGTACGGCTAAGTATGTCATGGACAATCGAATGGCACTGTATCTGCCCACATTACAAGTTCCTTATAGTGGCTCTAAAGTTTTTAACAAGTCCAACAAAAAAACTTGAACATGACTTTGGATAGTGGATTGATAAGAGGCATTATACAGGACAATTGGAAAATTTTAGAGGGTAATCAGGACCTTTTTGTGATAGTTGCCCCCCCCCCATTTTGTGCATAAAAATCACCATAATTTAAAATTATTATTTGAAAGGGTGAAAAAAACAGAGAAAAGGACTATTTTACACACAAATAAACCATTTGGTATGCATAAATATGGAAGTTGTACTGTTTGCAGGTACATATTAGAGGGGACCTTTCATAAATTTGCCCCATTTGCCACACACTATTTCAGTGTCCAGTCATAGGTTCATAGGTAGGTACTAGGCTATTGGCCCTAGGGCCTATATAAACCTAGCCAAAAAGGTACCCTGTCGTTCACCACCCAAGAAAATTATTTTCCTGTGCCCATGTCGAGCAGAGCCACAGAGGTGATCCCAGGAGTGAATTTCCTATCTCCCATCCAATCACCAAGATTTTTCTTGAAGAGTGCTAATGAGGAACTTTGTTTGATATAGATAGGCAGTTTGTTACAGAGTATGGGAAGTCTTTGGGGCAGGAATCGATCCCTCCAGCATGTTCTGTTTATTGTTTTGATAAGGTTTATGTCCCAAGAGCGTGTAGCTCGGAGGGATTGGGGTTTTTTTAAGTGGAGCATGTCCAACAGTTCTGGGTTTGACATAGCTTTGTTTGTTAGGCAGAGATCACCTCTGAGTAGACGATATGCAATGGAGTAAAGCTGGAGTTTTTTGAGATGGTCTGCATAGGGCATCTGTTTGAGGCTGCTAATCCTCTTTGTTAGGTATTTCTGCAGCCTTTCCAGTTGTTATAGATGTCTTATGAGGTACATACCAAAAGGGGCATTGTACTCTATAATGGGTCTAATGAGTAATGAGTAGAGGGGAACAATGACCTCTTTTTTTCCTGGATGAGAAACCTTTTGTGAAGAGGTGTGCCACGTAGAAGGATTTCCTGACTACTGTGGTGTTGTGATTACCAAAGGAGAGACTATTGTCTACCTGTGTCCTAAGGTCTGTTATCACACTTTTGGTGTTAGTTAGACTACAACCTATGTGGTAGCTCATGGGTACAGAGGTTTTACCAAAGGGGATGACAATGCACTTTTTGGCATTGAGCTTAAGGCCATGGCTTTGACACCAAGCATCTGTCTCAGTGAGGCCCTTTTGTAGGATGTCCACATCGAGGGGAGTTTTGATTATGGCTCCTAGTTTGCAGTCATCTGTGAACTTCATTAGCTGAAGACCTTCTGTGTTAGCCTGTACTTATAAAAGTAAATACCAAACAGGAGAGGACCCAGGACTGAACCGTGTGGTACTCCACTTGTCACTGGTCTGAAGTCAGGTTTGGAGACTGCTACTTTCACAGTGTGGGTTCTGTCAGTGAGCCAGTTGGCAACCCATCTTGTGACATAGGGATTTATACCTAGTTTAGTGAGTTTATCTAAAATTCCAGAGTGGGGGGTGGTGTCAAAAGCCTTGGCAAGATCCAGATAGGCTGTGTGAATCACCTTACCTTTGTCTACGGCTTTTGTGACTGCTTCAAAGAAGTCTATCAGGTTTAGGAGACATGAGCTGCCTTTTACAAACCCAAACTGGGTGGGGTTCAGAGTTTGGAGATTACCAATGACTTTGTTTATAAATTCCATGATGATACATTCCATGGCCTTACAGACCAGCCTCATTAGGCTAATGGGGCAGTAGTTTCCGGGGTCCATGGTGGCTCCTCCTTTGTGGAGTGGGATAACCATCGCTGTGTTCCATTAAGTGGGCACAAAGCCTGAGGTGAGGTTATGATTGAACACGGTGCTTAGTTGGGGTGCCAGTTCATTCTGTAGTTCGTGTAGAATGCAGCCTGGGATGTTGTCAGGTCCCATGGATGCTGTGTTCTTCGATTTGGAGAGTGTGGTTTTTGCCTGTGCAGTCGTGATTACGGGAACTTTGCATTCTTCTGGTATAGAGATGGGCCCTTTAGGGGGTGAGAGGGGGGTAAAGTTAGCACTGAGCTTATCTGCCAGGATATTGGCAATATCAGTTGGTTCTGTATATTTAGTGTCATTGTGCTGTAACTCAGAGCAGATCTGGGTGCTGCTATTGAGATTCTTGACATAGCTATAGAATGTTTTGTTGTTGTCTTTAGAATCAGTGGTGACTTTGTTTTCGCAACTAGCTTTGGAGGATTTTATGAGGGATCTCAGCTTTTTACTGAGGCTGACCAGGGAGTTTCTCCAATCATGGGATTTTACTCTTTTTTGCAACAGTTTCTTTCTTCTGTTGTAGAGTTTGTTTATGGCAGGGGACCACCAGATTGGATTCCTTTTTTTGGAGGATAGAATCTTGGTTCTGTTAGGGATAGCACGATCCATGCACTCATGTAAGTGCTTATAAAGTGCATTTGTGTAAGTTTCAGCAATCGTACCTCTATTGTCCATCTGCATGGGTGTCGCGGAGTTTGCCATATCTGTCTTAAGAATCATTTTAAGTGTAAAAACCAAAGGTGTGGTGTACATTGGGTTATGTTCCCATTGTACTGCATTTTATATTGGGATGACCACCCAGGTTCTCTGTGCCAGGATTAAAGACCAGTACCATAGCATAAAAAAGAAGGATAGCAGAAACACGTTTTTTAAACACACCTTGAAGTGCCCTAACTATAATAAGTTCCTGTTTTCAGTTTTGGAACAGGGAACACATCACATAAGGGGTGGGGATTTTAAGACAGAGTTGGAACAAAAAGAAGCACCAAGGCAGATCAGGTTACACTATGACAAAGCACCAGGGTTGAGTGATGTAGTCAACATCAAGTGTTTCTTAAAGAAATGCAGGGTTCACTTGAACAAATAAGTTTTTAACAGAAGTATGTGTCTAATAGTTGAGTTTGTGATGTCACTTAATTGTGGAATGAAGATGTACTTTATATTGGCTTACTTAAAGTTTTTTACAGTTGAATGTGTTGTTTTCTGATGAAGTCTAATGATGAAAGCAGAAAATAAATTGTTTGTGCTAAAATGTGTGTGTCCTGTTCTCAGTTAAAGTTCCAGTTCTTTTGGCTTGTTGTGATATTCTGGAAGTCTTAGTTTGTTTTTTTTTTTTTTTTTAGTTTATTGGTCCTGATAGGTCATGTTTCTAGCTATTTAGGAGGCATCCTGGGATATTGCAGGGGACAATTTAGGCTGTGTTTTTGGCCTTAGTGAGCATGCCAGGACCTGCTCCCTACTAATAGTTGGGGGGGTTATGCTAGCATTTCACTGGGCAGGCAGGTGGGGAATGGAGGGTGAAATTTGAGATGAATTTGTCAGCCAGAAAATTAGCTTTGTCACTCAGTTCAGTGGAGGTGGCACTAGTGACCACCAGTTTGGCACAGTGATGTGTGATGCCTTTGAGGTTTCAGACATAGCTGTAGAAGGTCTTGTTGTTGTGTTTAGCCTGTGAGGCTATCTTGACCTCATAATTGTCCTTGTTGGACTTGATTCGTCCTCTTAGCTTCCTGTTTAATTTAATTAGAGAGCTTCTATCATTATGGGAGCTGCTTTTCTTGATTACGACATGACTCTTTTCTTTTTTTGCATGCTATATTAAGGTTATGATTCCACTACTGTGATTTGTTTTTAGAGTTTGTTCTGGGTGTACTTCTAGTAGGCACAGAGCCTCTATACAGCCATTTGCATGGTTGTATAGGGTCTCTGAACAATTCCACATAGGTTGCTGTGAGCTCACTGTTGGAAAAGGCATTGAATTTTGACATACTATCACTTAATAGGTGTAGTTTGCTTTTAAATAGTCCTTAACTGTTACAGAGTTTGCTGGGGTTACCAAGTTGATTTTTATTTTGAAGGAAACAGTTTTTGTGGTCCAGCCTTATAAGTGAGGACGTGAAATTGGGGGGGGGGGGTTTTGCAGAAATCCCCCATACTGGTAAATACCAGGTCCAGTATGACTGAACCTCTGGTGGGTGTGTGCACTGGTCAAGGGTATTTGTCTCAATAAAGTTTAGGAATCATTGTGCCTTTGACTATGAGGTAGTGTTTGTTTCCCAGTTTATATAGGTGTAGTTAAAGTCTCCCATTAATAGTGTATTTGGTTTAATGGTGAGTATCTCCAGTAGGTCTAGGTATGAGCTATGGGGATTCTAGAGGCATAGATGGTGATCTATAGCTTGCTAGGATATGGTATGAAACTTTGTCTGTTGTGATTTGCATTTGGATAAATTCCAAGGCACTGTCCTGATTAACCAACCTAGAGTTATACTTGGTGCCAATATATATTTTGATTCCTCTCCAACTTTTGTCCCTGTATTTGCTGCTGATGGTCTAAATGTGTGGAAGGCACTGAAGCCTTGCACTGCTAAATTACTTTCTGTGTATTTAAACCATGTAATGGCATAAATGTCTATATTTTCCAGAGATAGGACAGCTTGTAGGGTGTGGAGTTTCTTCTTCTTTAGGCTCTTAGCATTGAACAGTAACACCTTTAGGTTTCTTTAGGTTTTATTTGCTATGTCAGTAATCATGTTAATCTGTCATTGTCTATAAAAGGCTCTGAGGGTGTGGAGAAAGTTTTAGCTGATATTCAAAAGCCTGGGTGAGACAGGTGCAGGCCATCTTTTGCAAAGCAATATGGTTTATTAACCATGTCCTCCCTTGTAGGCAAATATTGAACCCCCCTTTAAAGACACTAGAAATTGAGATAATTATTGAAGTTAATTATTTTTGTTTGCACTGCGGCATCATCCTTGGTGAACGTAGAATGCTGCTCAACACAAGGCACGTAACTGCCTGAGGCACATATTCAGAGAGATCAACAATGTCTCTCTTCATATAGTCCAAAAAGGTACATTTCAGGTTATTAACTCCCATGTCGACTATGATAGAATCATACTGGTAACTGTGGTGTAGTGACTTGAGTGAGTGTATAACTTGGTGGTTCCAGATAAGCAACTAACCGTTATTTTCTCCTTGTTTATTCTGTTGAGTAGGGCATCTGTGTGCTGTATAATGGAGTCTCTTATGACAAGAGTCCCGGTCAATGTACTTGCTTGCTTTATGGGCTTTGCTCTTGGACTTTCACTAGGTGTAGGCATATGTGTAGTGTTTTGTGTTGCTCTTGGTGAGTTCTTTAGAGATTGCTGAGGATAGGCATTGCCATTTATAGGCTTAACAGGTCTTTGAGGTTTGGGAAGATTGCTTTTTAGTGCCTCAGCACTATATTACTTATTTGATGATTGCAAAATCCCACTGGACAACTGTCCATTTTCAGGGGTCAGCCAGGTGTACTGCTTGGTTAAGTGACTTTCTCAGAGTCACAGAGTAGGCAAATGAAGGATATAAGAATCAAACGCTGTGATCACTGTTAATATATATGCATGTTTGTATCCCATGGATTTCTAAATGCATGAAGTCCCAGCTGTAGTTGCACCTGTTTCTTAGCCATTTGGAAATCTATCCTGATACACCTCCTGGGGGCTTTGCTACCTATATTATGTCTATGAGTGCTTGCTGCCTGTCTACCAGGGACTTGAATGTATATTCCTTCTTCCTCAATGGGCTTGACTGATTCTTGGATAGCTGTGCAGTCTGACACCCACTGAGATTATGTCTCAGACTGTCTTGTCTGCACAGTTACCCTGCATATGGATGCCTTTGCAGCCTGCCACCCACAAAGATTATATTTTGGATTATTTTATGTGCACAGCTACCCTGCCTCAGTGCTACTTTTTACAAACTGCAACCTACTGGTTTGTGTGTTGGACTATCTTGTGAGTACAGTTATCATGCCTGTGGAATGCCTTTACAACCCACCACCGCACATTAGACTTTTGTGTTGTGCTCTCCAGTTTGCACAATTATCATGCCTGTGGGATGCTTTTACAGCTTTCAGCCCATTGGACTTTTTGTATGCCTCTCTGTTATGTGCACAAATACAAAGCACCCTCCCTTTGGGACATCTTTGCAGCCTACCTAACTGCTCCCTACTGCACCAGTTATATTCTGCTGTGTTATGTGCTCCTTTAGCCTGATATTGGCAGGGCTTTATGGACCATGAATTGTTTCCTTGCCTTGATATGCCTGCTGTGTTTTGCTGACATTCTTTCTGTGGTTGTGTAACTGGGTCGATGCTTCCTGAGGATGCTGATGATTTCCACTTGCCTGACTTGTGATTTTTGCTCAGGATGTACTGCTTCATGGGACTGTGTCAGTTTTGATTGCTGGGTAGTTACAGTTGCCTACACTGTTTTAGGAAGCATTGTTTTTATTGGTGTGTTTGTGTATTTTGCTTGTGTATTTATTTTGTGTGCTTTGGTACTTCAATAAATGCATTACTTATTTTGTGAATGAAACACAGCCACAGAGTAAGTGCTTAGCTTTTCAATACATCCTTTTTGGGCACCTCCTTGTGCAGGGCTGCCCACATCATGTGGTTGGCTCACTTCTCCTGGATGTCATGTTCACGCTTTCACTCTGCAAGCAAAGTTCCTTCATCCACTTACTCTATCAGTATTCTAGCTTTCTCCAAGTTGCTGGTTTCATCCATTACAATTCAGTGAGTGTACAAGACATAGAGATAGCTTTCATCTATCAACTGGTAAGACTAGACATGCACAGCTAATTTGCATTACATATTACTGGCATAAAGTATATAGTGATGCTTAAAAGCATGCATGCTTACATGCACAGCATTGCCTATTTAATAAATATTAATAAGGTGCATTTAAGCAAATCAAAACAAAACTAAGAATTCAAAACAAAACTGGAAACACCATTACTACTTTACTGGACCACTAAAATCACCCTGGTACCTTTGTTAAACAAAATTTCTAGGAGTTGTTTGTGTTATTAACTTGTATTCTAGTTGTGCATACACACTATAAGAAAACAAAGTCATGCATCTAAGACACATATTTTAAACAAAACACCAGAGAGCAATGTGCGTTAGTCTAAGTTGTGAGTACAGCAGTATACCTGACATACCTCTGAACCTCCTAGAGCAAGACATCTTGACAAAGTCACAAATAATGGAGGGATAAAGACATAAAAACAGGGACACTTTCTAAATGTTCCTCTTACAAACTTAGAATGTTAATAGAATAACACGTTTTGCATTAACATGACTTTTCAGAAGAATATGAAGTCTGAAACTCAAATGTCTGCCATGATTTTCTGACTTCAATCCTAATGTTTTGCCACTGATTTGCCAAAGAGCTACAGTTTTATGAGAAACAGATGAAAAATATGAGGCAGAAATCTGGACATTCTGCAAAAACCTGTGCAGTTGAGTGTACCTGGATAAAAATTGTGGTGCAGTAATTGTACTTATTACTTTGCAATGCATCATGATCTTAGGTAGCCAAACTTTTCGCACAGAAAACAGTGCCATTTGTTTGGCAGTGTTTGCCTGGTCCTCTTTTCATTCTTTGTCATGGACATTTAATATTGTATTGCTGCCTTGTTTAGTCCAAAGATATTAAGCCACATCACTGCAGCAAAATATTTCATCCCTGCTTAGCAGGCATTCATGTTACTTCCAGGCTTAGTAGATTAAATTTCACTTTATTTTACTCTTAACCACTTTAACACCTCCAGAAAGCCACATAGGTGTGAATGAAAGTATTTAGTGAACTGAATAACTTCATTGCTAGTTTCAGTAAAGTGTCATTAGTCTGTCCTAATTCCAGAAAATTATTTGTTACACCTTACCTCACAGTGCTAAACTGAATAAATAATGAGATGATAAAACAAATAATCAGGAAATATTGTAAATCATAAAAGTGTTAAATGTATAACTTTTTAATATAAAGCAGTCATGTATCCAAAAAGAGTAGAATGCTAATGCAGGATAGAGAAAAAGCATGGAAAGAATTTGCGAAAGCATAAAATACCTCAATATCTTAAAAACTTCAGAAAGCTTTGCAATATTTCTGAAAAGCAAATAAATGAAGACAAAAATTATACTATAACTTTCAGAGTAATACTAAACACAACTCTAAAAAAATGATGGACATCCATTAAAGAAATCTTACATCCAGCGGAAAAATTCATCCCAAAGCCCTCTCCCAATAACTCACCACTTGAAACTAGGATACAGTTCAACTCTTATTTTATAGATAGTATAGCATCACTAACTTAGGATTCCTCAGCATCTAATCCCAGCCCTACCCAACAGCCACATATCACCACATCCACTTTTACCTTCAAACTTGTGCCCACATCCTATATAAAACTATTCTTAAACAAACTTAAAACTGTGCTTGTCTTCAGCTGATGACCTACCATGTAAGTACCTAAAAACAGCAGCCAGTAGCTTTGCTTATCATGTCTCAATCCTTATAAATAGGTCATTCCAGGAATCTCAAGTTCCCTCTCTCTGGAAAAAGTCACACATTATCCCTCTGCACAAAATAATATATTCAACAGACATTAACAACTTTAGACCTATAGCAATCTTATCTCCCCTCACCAAAATACTTGAAAAATGTATTCAAAAACAATTGCTAGACTATCTCCTGCAGGAAGAACTCTTATCCCCTACACAACATGGCTTCCATCCTTCCCATAGTACTAGCACAGCCATTCTAACCTATATAGACGCTGCCAATAAAGCTAGAGATAATGGCAAACTAGTCTCGTCCTTATGTCTACACTTGTCTAAAGACTTCAAAACTGTTTGTCACAGCAGACTTTTACTTCAAATATCCTCACTAGGTCTCTCTCAGTCCACCCTTCTATGGTTCAAAAGCTTCCTGTCCAATAGGTATCAGTCAGTAAAATGGCACTCCACACTCTCTCCCTACCTACCAGTCATCACTGGTTTACCACGAGGCATTATCCTTGGTCACCTCCTCTTTAACATTTTCACCAACACTCTCTATACATCCACACAACAGGCTACCCTAATACAATATGCAGAGGATTCCACTCTCATTTGCACATCTGACAACATGATACACCTCCAAAAAATTACTCAGAAAGCTTTAACAACTACTGAAACATGACTGCATAACTCATAAGTCATGCTCAACCCAAAACAGACCAAACTACTACTTTTTTCCCAAAATCCCTCTCTCAAGAAAAAAATAAATTTAAAGTCGTCTCTCTTGATAATACAACCATTGAAGTCACTTCTCATAGCAAACTATGAGGGTGATAGTGGATGATAATCTTACATTCGACCTGCATATACAAAAATGCATATGAAAAACTAGGGATGCTTTACAGAGTCAAAAAGCTTTTCACTGATGCAAGTAAAATTACACGTCACTACTTATCTCCATCCCACTCTTCTTTATGGTGCATCCATCCTTTCTAACCTCCAGGCTTTATAAACATTAAAACTTGAACAACACTATGACAAAGTTGCTAAAGATGCCGCACATACCCCTTTCAGAATCCACCACTGTATAACACGGAAAAGACTAACTGGTTAGAACTACAACATCAACTAACATATGCATAATATATGACTGTAAAATTATTGTTCTTAAAATGTTTTGTAATAATTTGTAGCTTTTCTGCCTGGGCTTCCACTGAAAATGGATTTCTATCCAGTCGGGCCTTTCCAGTAATCAAATGTCAGCAACTAAGTAAATAAATAAATAAATAAAATGTAGAACATATGAACACTTGTATGGCATCATAACCAAAACCAAAAATGTTTTGATTAAAGATTCAGCTGCTTATCCAAATTACAAGAGATTTTATTTCTTTGTACTAGATCAAGCTACAAGTGAAATGAGAGGTGATGACTGGTACTAAATTATGAAATAGAGTGCTTTGTTTGCATCTTTCCCTTACAATCAGTTCTTTTCCAGGCTTAAATTACTCTGAAAACATTAAATGCATCTTGAAGCAGAGAGCTTCAAAAATGTGATGTTTATAATTGGTTGATTGACTGCATGTGATTTGTTGATCTCAAGTTATTTAAACTAAGTTTCTGATGAAGTATTTTTATGATTAAGATGAAAAAACATATAAGTCCATTTTAGCAATGTAGAATTAGCGTACACTATTAAACACACACACACAAACACACACACACACACACACACACACACACACACACACACACACACACACACACACACACACACACCAAGCACACATTGGTAGCCACATAGCATAACTGGAGTGGAGCTGTGACATAAAGCATGGTACATCATTTTAAAACACTTGCAGAGACCAACATTTACACTGTACTGATGAATTAAAAAAAAGACTGGAAATGTATCCACTGACGAATCATGTTCGGAAAAGCCTGACTGGGGGGGGGGGGGGTCTCAGCTGAACCCTAAAACATTTTGCATTGCACTTTACAGCAATGTGAAAGTTTCTTATACTATTAAAATGAGGGAGTAGCACTATTACAAACATTACTAAGTTTAGAGAGAATGAACGCTGAGCTTAATTTTCCAAATGGAATCTTTATTTTCCATATGGCTTCTCTAAACCTCCTCCCCTGGTTCCCAAAACCACAATAACCATTATAAAAACAAAAAAAATTAAAAAATGTCTGCATTTTAGTGAATGTTTATAAAGTTCATTATCCATGTTTCTTGTTCACAATCCAATATAAAAGCTGTCACAAAGTGAACAAGTATCCAGTTAAACATTATTTTGACTATTACAGGTGGTGATGCGGTAGTGTTGTCATTTCACAGTAAAGCGTTGTCCGGTTCTATTCTCAGCTAGAGCGTTTTCTATGTGGAGACGTGCGTAAATGGGCATACCTTCGTTGAAGGTTGTGTGTCAGGGCTGGCAACTCAGCACGTAAAAATCTACTGCTAATCATTAGTGGACCAGAGTTCCGCTGTGGTGACCCCTAACCAGAAAAAGCCAAAAGACACAACAACAGTCAGAGAATGAGCACTGGGTTTAATTTAACAAATGCAGTCTTTCTTTTCCAATATGGCTTCTCTAAACCTCCTCCCCTGGTTTCCAAAATCACAATCTCTATTATAAAAACAAAAACCTTTTGCAGTTCAAAAAAGAATGCAGTGGTAGCAGATTTTATTTATATGGAACATAAAAGCCTCATGGCTTGGATGTTAATGTGATATGTTTAAGACCAAGTAGTTTACGCAGTAGTACTGCTGTTTATAGGAAGCATGCCTCTCTATAACCTTCCCTAATTAGAGATGTGCACTTTGCTAAATATTTTTTATAAAAAACAACCCCTTTCACAATGTTCTTCCAGCGATGTCAATATTTTCATCTAAGATCATTCGCCAAAAATAAGCAAAGAGAATTTAGTAAGAGGGCGATTTGGAAAAGAGTAATAGGAAGAGTCCTACTACCAACAGTACAGCAGCGGGATAGGAGAGACTACAGAAAACCGCTGGAAGAAATGCTACATGTGAATAATAAGTGCTAAACACGTAGCTGAAAAAGGATCTCAGATATGCTACTGAACGCTACCCTACTGCTTGACCACCACTGATGCACCAAATGTCAGTTCACCAAAAGTCAGAAAGTCAGTCGCACTACAACCGACTTCAAAGAAAAGCATTATCAGTGACTAGTGCTGACAAGCTGTTTTTCTAGAGTTTTTCTACCTTTCGTCTAGTTGGACCAGACATATTTTTTATCTAATTTGTGGGTGTCCCCCCCCCCCAAATTGGGGGGGGGGTGCATGGGGGCTTGCCCCCCCCCATAAAAACACTTAAACAGGTCTTTTTGGCAAGTTGTTTTTTAAGCATTTGCATTTGGGAGTTTGACTATCAGAAGTCATAGAGGAACTGGTATAGACAGATATATTATTCAGAAACAGAACTGAAAATTTTGTCAGTAGATACGCAGCATAATTTATAAGAAATTGCCACAAAAATAGCCCCTTGAGCCATTCATTTTAAAGGCACACTGAACACTTCAGGTGATGATACACTGCCCTCATGTCAGCTGATGGGGCATATAGCAGGGTTACACTGCACACAGAAGAAACATGAAGAACTCTAGACACAAAAGAACTGTCCATTACTATGATTAGGGATGTACAGTAATATAGGCAAAAAAACATATTATTTTATTAAGGTCTGCACAATAGAATATTGAGTACGTATAATATTGGGCTATTTGATTTATTGTCAAAATTAAATAACAAACCAAACAAGATGTACTTGATTGCATTAAGTAACTAGCAAATAAGGGAAAAATATGTTAGTTGACTTTTTCTCATGAGATTATTAATCCCTAAATTTCTTGAAAAAAAGCCCATCTTCTTGGAGATCATTTTTTTCCCTCCAAGGAGAGTTGTAGAGGTTGGTCTAAATTCAGAAATGTCTGTGTAAAGGCAAAATAGCACAGACGAAGGAAAGCAATGCAATTCAAAGTTGATTAACTGTGTAGTAGGAGTGATGTTGTGTTATGAGGAAATTTGCTGGAAAAGAACTCAGCGCATAGCATAATGACCAATAATACACAAGACTGACCACATAACCCAATGAGCCCAGTAGTATGTTTGTATCATGATTACAACAGTGTGTGTTCACATGTAAAGTGGCGTACCACAATGAGCACGACTGAGGGACCAAATAAGAGCTTCACTGCAAAGTCGCTGCCATTTTTTCACTATAAATGGGAATATACAGAAAGGGAGAAAGCAAGCAGTATAGAAAAAGGGAACAGCAAGCAGTAGAACACACAAAAGAACAAAGGAAATAGAAGAGTGGTGTGGGGTGGGGAATCATCGATATAATTTTTTGGAAGGCACCATTACACACTGTAAGTGCATGGGCAGGGGACAAAAGTAAACCCTAAGTAGGTGTGTCTGACTTCACCTATCCTTCCTGATAGTTGAGGGTGGGATTCACAGGAATTATATCTGTGTCAGTAAATGTGTAGTGTGGCATTCACAGTCACCACTGTCAGCAGTGGTGTTATGCCTCAGACTGTGTTACTGTTAGGCTGCAATCAATGTCAGTGACTGATGCAGCACTGATATCAGACATGCCTCTTCTATTGTGCAGAACCTCATAACTGCAGCACCTGTAAAAGGAGGCAGGTAAACACTATGTGCAACACTACTAACACATAGCAATACTTTCACCCTATGATTCACCAGTACTGCAGAAAAAGCTATGCAATGAATGTAAACAAAAGCACCTTAATTGTATGCTTCCATGGCTCCATCACAGATGTTCCTACATTATGGCCTTAAGCATCTCTGAGCTTATGGTACTAGTGTACCCCAAAACTGTGTTACTCATATAGAAGGTAATGCCAATCTGATATATCCCCAACAGAGATGTGGGATGGTGCATCCAGGCTGGTTCCCTCACTCAGGCTTCAGCCAGGTATCAACACCCTTTCTATCTTGGCAGACAGAGATAACAGTAACTCTTTGCGGTGGTCAAGATGGTATGTGACAGCAGATAATCACCATTGGCCATCTTCTGTCAGGCAGTGGTATGGACTTTCTGGAGGGCATACAGGGTCATGTTGGTGACTCTGCAGTAGATCTAATGGACTACTCTGGTATGGCCATAGTCACTATTTACTTCTTTGATTAGATCATGTCACACGTGGTCACAGAAAGGCTGGACAGTCTTATCTATTTCCAATATCCACCATCTGTGCTCATGAATGGCGTACAGTAGCACTATTATTTCTACCTGGGAGGATTTCCCTAGGTGCTTTCTCTTCTGAGTCCCAGTATTTCAACATTTAAATGTGGACATACAGTTATAGAAAGTGAGGGAACACATTTATTTATTATTTATTTATTTATTGCTGTTTGTTTTACCAGGATGGCCCACTGGGCCACGAGGAGCCCATTTTCAATGGTGTCCTGAGGAGAAAAGTTCCATTAATACAAGTAATCAATTACAAAAATTACAAACATAAAAGCAGTTACAGAGTTTACAAAATACTTGACAAGGCATTAGACAAAAAAACATAGTATCAATTATAGCAATTAGCTAGTGTTAGATGGAGAAAGTACCTAAAAAATTCTCATTGCAATCAAGTTAATAGTATAAAGATAACTAGTTCCATCAGAAAATTCTAGGCTAAGGACGCTGTAGAAAGATAGAGAGGAATGGTAGTAATGGATATTATGCTGGATGGGAGCAAGAGCATTCCCATTGTGAGATTAGGTGTGAGTGAAGTAAAGTTTTAAAGATAGAGAGACTGTTAGTGGTATGGAGAAGGGGTGGGAGAGAATTCCAGTGGCATGCTAGACAGAAGGAAAGAAGATGTTTGCCTGGAGGGCGGGCAGGTTTATGTAGTTTGATTACATTTTAGAAGTTAGAACATAGGCATCTGTTAGGAATGTGCATTTTGAAGGTAGAGGTAAGGAAGGGACAGAGGGAGGGGCTAAAGATAAGTTTGTGTACTTGGATGAGTTGAACATAGGTAAGATAATTGGGCAGTTCAAGCCAGTTCACTTGGCGTAGGGAGATGCAGTGATGGGTATTAGATCTGTGGCCAGTAGCAAATTTTAAAATTTTATAGTAACAGGTTGAGAGTTGTGATTTGAGGGAGGATTGCAGATTGGTAAGGATGGAGCACCATACAGGAGAGAAGGGATAAGGTATGTGTTAGCAAGTTTGAGTCTGGTGGAGGGAGAAATGAAATGGTTATGGTGATAAAGCATGTCAAGTTTCTTGTGTGTTTTTTTTATATTTGCATTAAGATAGCTATCAAACTTTAGTTGGTTATCAATGAGAATTCCTAAGAGTTTAGCAGTGGAGACTGTTAAAAGAGGAGTGTTATTATGGCTGGTGATAGAGAAAGAGTTTTTATCAAGGGTGATATTTTTTGAAGGGTGAAGTATCATTACTTTAGTTTTGGTTGCGTTTAGTGCTAGATGGTTGTCTAGCATCCATTGTTCAGTAGAGGAGAAGGCATCTTGGGTTAATTTTGTTAATGAAGGAATGGAGGTTGCTGAACAGATTATTGTTGAGTCATCCACATATTGGATGAGGTTAGCATTAGGGATGGCATGGTGAAAGTCATTAATGAAAATGTTGAATAGAAGGGGGGCTAGAACTGAGCCTTGGGGCATGCCAGCAGGGGTGTTTTGGAATGATGAAATAGATTTTTTCCATTTAACTGCTTGTTGCCTATTTGATAGGTAACTGGTGAACCAGTTAATGGAGGAGTAAGATAGATTTTAGTTTAGTTAGCTTAGTAAGAAGGAGGTTATGAGAGATGATGTCAAAGGCTTTAGAGAGGTCTAAAAGGAGGGTAGATACAGTATGACCAGAGTCACGGGCTTTGTTGATGGTTTCTAGGAAAGAGAGAAGGGCGGTAGTGGTACTATGCTTGGGTCAGAATCCATGCTGGGTAGGAGTAAGAAGGTTATAATTTGTCAGATAGGGTAGTAATTGAAAGTGTATGCATTTTTCGAGAAGTTTTCAGATATGTGACAAGATAGCGATGGGGCGGAAGGTGGAAATTGCATTATTGTTACCTCCTTTATGGAGTGGAATAATATAAGCCTTTTTCTAGAGCTGAGGAACATGGCAATCTTAAACTGATCGATTTATTAGGATGCAGATAGGGAAGGCAATGGCTTCTGCAGCTATCTTTAGGAAGTAGGATGGTATTTTGTCGGGGGCATTAGAGCATGGTTTCAGCTTTAGAAGAACCTTTTTTTTTTCCCTTTGGTAGAAATGGGGATAGGGTTCATAGAGAAGGGAGGAGGTTGAGTGGTAGATGTATTGGAGGAGGAGGGGTTATTTGAGGGTTGATGTGGGGAAGCTAGGTTATTAGTGAAGGATGATGTCAGTTTGGATATGGAGTCAATAATAAATGAGTTGAAATGAGAAGCTATCTCTCTGAGTGGGAGGCATTTGGATCAGGGCAAGGGTTTTCTTTTTTACCTGGATTGAGAAGAGAGGAGATTCCATCCCAGAATTTTTTTGGGTTATTGTTTTGATGAGTTTGGATCGTGGAAAAGTAGGCTTTGTGATCAGAGTAAATGAGTTCTTTTACTTTGTTGCAGAGTCTTTTGTAATCATTAAGGGAAGTGCTAGTTTTAGTTTTGTGGTAGTGTTTCCAAGCTTTATCATGGAGTTGCATGCTGGCTAAGGTATTCTTTGTTAGCCAAGGGACGGAGTTACTTTTAATGCATTTTGTTTTCCAGGGAGTGAAAGAGTCTAATAAGTTTAAGACTGTTTTATTTACGTAACCTACAGCATTATCCAAGCGTAGAGTTTTTAGTGGGTTCCAGTTGTTTCTTTTTAGTACATCTGAAAAAGCATTGGGGTTAAAGTTTTTTTAGGTATCGAGTGGAGGTGTAGGTATGGGAAAGTTGTAAGGAGGAGGGAAGACGAAGGGCAAAAGTAGGAAGGTTGTCACCTAGTGAGTCTGGAAGAGTACCACTGTTTGAGATGTAGTGAGGATGGAAGATTAGAATCCAGTATAAGGTACTACCAGAAAGGAAGTCTTTAGAAGGTCTGGTAGTGGAGTTAATAAGTTGAGTGAAGTTGTAAAGATTTATATTTTGGGAGATGGTTGTGGAATTAATTGTATCCCAGTTAATGTTAACATTTCCCAGGATTATAGTTTTATTAATGATGTTGGTCGAGATCCAGGAGAGAATGTCCTCGAGGACTTGGGACATTGTCTCTGAGGGAAATGTAGAGGGTGGCAATGCAGATACATTTATTTTATTTTACTTGTAGGAGGGCCAGAATTAATTCTGCATTTCCAAATTTAGGAATAGCTTTAGAGTAAGGGGTGACTGAGAATGATGAGGAGTACAGGAGAATGACACCGCCCCCTTTTTTATGTGTTCTGTCATTTCTGATAATGCAGTAGTTGGGAGGAGTCAATTCAGAATCTTTTATGTGTAGTTTAAGCCAGGTTTCAGAGATGGAAAGGATATCTGGTTTATTGTGGAGAAGCCAAGCGTGGAGGTTGGGGATTTTATCACATATACTTTGAGCATTTAATGCTGTGAAGTGGAGAGATCTACCTGCAGAGTGGGGAGGAAGAAAAGGGGATGTAGAGATACGTGAGGGAGAAGGGCCAGGGTTTGAGTGTATGTCCCCAGAGATAAGGATAGAGATAAAGTGGTGTATGAGGGAGAAGAGATATTTAAGTTGTTTAGTGTCCAGTTTATAAGTAGTATCATGTAAGCAACAATAACTGTAGTGTGCCCACACCCATGTGACAGCTGAGACAACATAATTTGCAACCCCTCCCATGCCCCTCTCTCACAGGACAGGTCTCCACAACATTCCAGTAGAACAGTATGAACAGCTCATGTTGATACATGCATCCTGTCAGCAGCCTATGCATATCCATGTTCAGTAAGGTATGGCCACCACATGCTTTACAAGTTTACCACAGCCCAGTATCTGTTAATCTGTGTTCTGTTTCCACTTCACATTGTTCACTATGTTACACATATAATGAACAGATAGTGTGCACTGCAACACAATCATGTCAGCCTGTATTGCATAACAGTGTTCAAAGTGTACTTCAAACAACCCCACTGGCCATACCCTCATCGGCTGCTGTTGCACTAACCTGAGCCCTGATTTCAGGCATCCACTGTTACAATCTTTCCTGTGTTCCTTTCACACCTGCCTGCAAATGGCTAAGGAGCACACCCCAAAAAGTTAAAACTGACATTTATCAAGTCAATGCCCTCATTTTCATAGACCCTGTGTCCCTTTTACACCCTCTTGTAATCTGTGAAGCACTGTGGTTATGGCCTCCAAACCCCCTGTCAGCTGGTGGATGTAGAGCACTCTCCCTCCAACAACAGCTGTTACCCAGTCATTCTCATTTGTCACAGTCTTGTGCACCCTTACCAAAGCAGCTGTGGAATTCTAATCTCCTTTGTAGAGAAAAGCAACAACCACTACTAGTTCCACTTGCAATTTCAGTAAATTACTATAGCATCAATGACACAACAATGTCCTTGGATGCTTTCATCAAATAGATTCAAGGCACATAAGATGGCAATTATGCTAATGAGGCAATTTAGGATTCACTTCTCTGATCTGCATATTTAACACACTATGTATTAGCCCTGGGTTGTGCAATGAGGCTCATGCCAACCCACACATGCCAGTGTATGTAATTACAAAAGACATTGCGCATGCATGGGCAGGTCCATGAACTCCATGAGGCCGCATTATTATTAATCAACTTTGTAGCTCCTAAAGGCATTATGCTGCAAGCATGGACAAGGATGTTCGTTGTACAGGGTATATACATTTAGGCCAATGTGCGCCCCCCCTACACCACTGTGGTATGATGTTTGGTAATACATAATATATGGTGGCAGTCAGTTCTATCTAGCTGACCTGCTGTCCATCGATGTATGTCATATGATACCTGTAATGGGTACTGATGCAAATCTACTACCATTCACCTCTGAACTGCATATTGTGAAGTAGGCATGGCTTTTGAAAGTGCTGATTGTAGGACTCCCATGCAGTACAGGAAAGAAACAAAAACAGGATCACTTGCTACAGGAGTCATGTGAGTGTCCTTCATAAAACAGTTGGTGCCTGGTACTGCCTTACCAGAACAATGACTGATGCCACTGGCATAACCTGCTCTGATGGGCAGTTCTGGCATCACTAAAATGACCTGAAGAACCTTCTTAGCCAATGGGAAGAGGAAATTAAGAACAGTGAACCCGGGTCCCATAGTAAACATTACTGACTGGTGGCTACTTGCACATATGTAAACATGGACACTCAGGAATATGCTGGATATGTGGTTTGTGATATCTTTAGTTTTATTTTCTGCTTTCCAGCTGCTAGTGTGCTAGAGAAGAATAAGCTGATTTGCCAGAGGTACTTCCCAAGAATGTCCTGATGTAGGGATACATACATGCATACATACATACCATTGATGATAGTATATCTGGAGATTTGCTTGAAACCCACTTTATTATCCATTCATTGGATTTCTGCTACTTAGCTTAACCACAGCAAACAGATTTGGTATGGTTTATGTATCACACACCTTGACAGTGCTAGCTGACCTGTTCTACCATCCTTCCTACTGTTACAGATTCCCACCAGTGGCATAGTAATGGTGACTAGGCTCACAATAGGCGTTCATCCTCCATCCTAGATATCATTGTCTACTTCTGATTGTTTGTTTTCCTAAAACGTGCCATGTCCAATGCTTTACTCCTGCAATTTATCATAGTGGGCTACACAATCTGTCCCACATCACTCTATGCTATTTTGTACCAGCTCAAGACTTAATTCAATCTGCAGTCCATCTCCTTCCCTATCCTAGCAAAGCAAGCACATCAGTACAGTCTATGACTTCAAAAACCTCATTCTCCACTCTCAGTGACATCCCATAAACTCACCTAATGATGAATTAAATTTTTCATACTTTGCTGCTGTAAAGTCTCCCACTTCCATATCACCAGGGCCTATGAAAAGGACAGCGCAACTGGAACATGACCTTCCACTCTTCTCCTATTGTTCTCCCACGGTCAATAGGGTTTGCAGATTTATTCTACTTTCCCCTAAATGTGACCACCAGTGTACCTCTCTCATGCTCAAATTGCCTCTGAAAGAATGCTTGGATTTAATTCTTCATTTCAAACATGGAGTTATCATCCTCAGCACCTCACTTAAGTAGTATAAAAACTCCACCCCATACGATCTTCATTCACAAATTATGTCCCCCTATTACACAGAGCCTCAATACTTCTTTTTCCAACCATATATTTTCAGTCCTCAACCTTAAACTCTGAGATATGATATCAGCAGATTAGTAGAAACATCTAATCCCTTCATGATTGGTACAGAAAGCTGAAGCGATATTGTGAAGATACACCCAGCTTCTCTTGTCTCACTCAGGCTGCAACATCATATCCTCCCTACATCCATCTTCTCTCTCATTCAAAGTTCTCTTATGAATATAATATATTTCAGTCTACTGTTTTGGTCTGCTCTGGATCTATCAGTCAACATAATTTACACACATCTTATGTTTTGTAACTATGTGCATGTTTTGTATGTTTTCCGTAGCATTCAGCCTAATTATTCATTTATGGATCTGCCTTGAATATATAACTTCATTTTGTTTTGTTTTCCTTATTTGCCCTTGCATTAACTGAATGCTTAAAGATTTGTATATATTTCTGTTATGTCAAATGTACTGTATAACAGTCTGTAGCTGATTCTGTGCTTACATATTCCCAAGCTGTAGCTGAAATGGGTCCACTTCAGACAAAACTTCTAACTCAGTCAGTAAAGAAACCAATAAATAAATAAGTAAAATCCCAAACAGACATACTGTAGATAACTACAGAAGTATTCCTGCAAGAGTAGCAAAGGTAACTACCATGAATGGCTTTAAGAATTCATTTGGCAGACAGAAAATGTGCTTGCAGAATAGAAAACAAATCAGGTGGAAATTGATTAAAACTCAAGTACAAGCATATGAGTAATATGTACTAAGTAGAGAGTACAGCCAGATTGCTTTATGCTTTCTGTAGTACAGATGTCAAAAAATCAATTGATAAAAATAGCTGAAGGGGGAACTTCAGAAATGTTTAGTTTTGGGTACCATTCAAGGATAAGTACATTATTTAAATGTGTTTTTTAAAAATGTTGTTTGTCTTTTCCCCTGTTAGGGGTCACCACAGAGGAACTCCGGTCCGCTAATGATTGACAGTAGATTTTTTTTTTTTTTTTATGGTACCGAGTTACCAGTCCAACACCCAACCTTCAGCGAAGGCACGCCCATTCACGCATGCCTGTCGGAGGCCACTCGACCACAGGGAGGACTGCAGACTCCACACAGAAGGCACTCCAGCCGTGAATCAAACAGGAGAACCTCTTGTTGTGAGGCAACAATGCTACCGCTGTACCACAATACAATGTTAAAATACATGATCAAGAAAATTGAAATTTATGAGATTTATGACAAAATGTAAATTTAGATACAGAAAGAATAGTTGTGTTTTGGCTGAAAAAGGCATATTTCAGTCTAAACTGGTAGTATATGGAAAATATTTTTTTGTATAGATATTAAGAATCAAATTGTTTCCTGGTTAAGTAGAAAGTTCAAAGCAGGCCCTAAATGCTGGTTAATACATGTTCCTTGTTTGCTGCAGTCCAGCAATCACGTTTTGCACTGTATTTTTTATTAACTACCTTGTATTTATGATCTAGCTTTCTTATCCCTATACATTTTTACAAACGTTTATCAGTTAATTGTGTTGTATATCAAACTAGAGTATTATATTTTCTGTGATTTGCTAATAAATATAAACTCTGACATATTAATTAACCATTGTATGATATATGCTTAGGTCCCTTCGATATCTTTGTTGTGTGTCTCAGAATTCTGTTTATATGTTAATAAATGTCTTCTTATATGGTGAATGCAGTATGTCTCAGAATGATTTGCATAATGACACCAAGTAAATAATGGCACAATTACTTTCTTGTCTTCATTGTCAAGCTGTGATATGCTGACCAGAACACAGAGAAAGATTAATGTAAGTGCCTGGTCAATATATGCAAGCTGAGTTTACAAGAACCAAGCTGTTCTGCTGGATAAGTAGTGTTAATTGATATATATTTTTTAATCCAATCTACATGATATACTGCCACCTATATCTGTTAAATGATATCACAGATTATTTTTCATTCTTTCATTTTATATAAGTATATGTGTGTGTGTGTGTGTGTGTGTGTGTGTGTGTGTGTGTGTGTGTGTGTGTGTGTGTGTGTGTGCGTGCTCCATTTCAAAGTCTATCTTTTCACTATCCTACTTGTCTTTTGCATTTGCTGAATACTCCCATGTAGATGTTAGCAGTATGCAGCCTCCTGCTTTTCTTACAGAAAAACTCCAGTTTCACTCAACTGGCATTTGCATCAAATCATACAACCTTCTACCTGTTAACTGTATTGCAAAGCTCATATTCCAAGCTTCTAATCCCCTTATCTAGTTTTGAGCACTCCATCCACATGAAGTCAACAGTATAAAGCCACTAGGTAGTCCTTATTTAAGAGAAGTCTTACATGATATGCTCTGCATTCAATAATCTGACTTTGTATGTACTTCACAGAACAGTTCTCTAACAAATTAATGGTTCTTGCAGCTAAGTATTGCACCGTGTAAAGCATAGTGTTCAACACAAAAGGAAGTAGAATGTACAGGATACAAACCAATGTAATTTGCTAAACTATTATAGGAGAAGCAAATTGCATGATTTTGATTTATATAACATACTAGAGTCTAAAAACTCAGTTTGGTATGGATTTGTGATGAGTTGGTATGTTATACATATCACAGTACAGTCTGTTATACTTTTATTTAACATTTGTTGACCAGGAAAGTCCAACTAAGACAGAGCCTATTTTCAACAGTGGCCTGGGGAGAAATGCTCCAGACACATGCCTTTAGACTGTGGGAGGAAACTGGAGTATCCAGAGGAAACCCATGCGAATGCAGAGAGGACATGCATACTCTGCACAGAAGGCACCCAAGCCAAGAATTGAACAGGAGAACCTCTTGCTGTGAGGCAACAATATTATGCACTGTACCACTGCGCTGCCACAAGTAAAGTACATATATATTTCACACAAGAAGCAGTGAACATTGTCACAAACGTGACAAATCCGGTTGCCATTATTACTGGCTCACTCTCTACATTTTCTAGCAAACTCTAGGATTTGCAGTCAGCTCTATAACAATGGAGGGATGTGGAGGGCTAGTTTCTACAACACACAGCCCTGGATTTGTGTCCATCTGATTCATACTGCAGCACAACTACAAGTAAGCAGTCCTTATCAAAATGTAATTTCAGAAACAGGTTGTGCTTTTGACATTACATTTGGAAATTAATATATCATTATCTAGTAAAATTCCACAGTTATCTGAAAATTTAACATGCCTAATTAGTGATTACTCAAGGTAACAGGATCTAACTGCAAAGCAAGAAAAACACTTGCAGAAAAAAGGTATATACCATTAACAGCATCTACAGTGGGAGTACACTGACTACTTTCTAAATTAAATATTTGCAAGGTCTAATCAGATTTTAACATTTGCTTTAAGTGAAAAAAACACTGCTTCTTATTTAATGCTACTGATACACTGCTATGCATGAGAGAATCTAATTCTGAGTTAGCTTGAATAAACCCAATTGTCAGAGCAAATGTATTTATTTTTATTTATTTTGTTTGTTAACCAGTATAGTCTGACTAGTGAAAAAATACAAATAGTTCAATGTACTATTGTGCACTAACACATTAAAGGTATATTGATAAGCTGTGACAGAAGAGACCTTTTTCAAGAAGAAAAAGTAAATAAAATCATGCAGACATATCCACAACTATAAATATCTGCTTATGTCTCAGAGGTCATCAATGCATCTCTGGTGACCATATTGAAATAATAGTACAATGTTCTTTCTTCATTATTCCAGTAAGATCCTATAATAATTTGTAAGTTATTGCAGCATTTCTGCTATATCTTGTTAAGTTCCAAGTGACATGTTCCTTTCTTTTAGTGGTCCTTTGGAAATTAGATTTATGTTTGTCTATGCAAATTATATGTAGTTTAACATTACTAATCCCATCATGCAAACCTTCATACTTAAAGTGCACTGCAATTCGCTTTGTGCTGTTGCATCACTGATATTTACATGCAAATATGCCTTCTTATCCACTGAACATTAAAATATGATGCAAACATATGAGCATTATGTCAGTATGAGTACTGTTTGCGTTCAGGTTTATAGAAGCATAAAACTGAGATGCTTTCTCATTAGTCCCCAGTGTCTAAACACTGAAACTTGTAGATTCCATTTAATAGGAGAATGATAAGCAATTTAGAAGAAAACAAATGTCTATGTCATTATACTTGTGAAGACTGGGTGAAGATAGGTGAAGGTCGCCAGCCTAGCCAGATAGAATTTTGGAGATAATTCTGTCATCTGTAAATATTAATGTAAACAACAGGCTTGTTGTCTTAAATGGCAAAAATGGTGTTAAATGTAGAACTGAAAAAAAAATGTAACAACAGTGCACTCTACTGACCAAGTAAAGCATGTTGTGACCTTTTGATGTTAGGACTCGGAGCCAGTGAGAATAGAGTGGGGCATCCTGCCTATTGTTTTAAGGCCAGAATTAATGGCCAAAATTTGCATGCATAAAAGTCCTTTATTGCTCTGGTTTCTGCCCAGAGGTGAAGAATGTAAATGTAGTTTCTGTTAGCCTGGGAACCCAGGGACGTGTGAAGAATGATGTAATGTGAACCAGGAATGTGATTTTAAAAACAGAGAGAATCAGCGTGCATTAAGCATTTTTGTCTTGACCATACAGTTCCCCAGCACTGTCTTGCTCTATATGTAAGTTTAGCTTAGAATTGTGTTTTCTCTTTGAAATAGCTAGAAACTAGAAATATTAGACTGTGTTTTTCTGTGATGTCAGAACTGTACTACTGAATTATTTTAAGTATTTCTCTGTGATCTCTGAACTCTTGACTAGCACTGTGTAGTAAAAAGTATTGTCTTGTGTTTTGACCATTTGTTATTAAAAATTTTTAAACCCTTTCAACTGTGGCTGTTTTTGTAGAGATAATTTAAGCTCTTTAGAGTACTTGCATGCCTTTGGTAAAATTGTACAAAGCCACTTCAATAGCTTTATCCCTGGGCTATACTACCAATTGGATAATAATATTGCACAGTAATAATTGGACACCCTTTTAAGGGCCTTTGAGTAGCATGGCTGTGTGATTGTATAAACTCTTCTCAAAGTGTGTGTGTGTGTGTGTGTGTGTGTGTGTGTGTGTGTGTGTGTGTGTGTGTGTGTGTGTGTGTGTGTGTGTGTGTGTGTGTGTGTGTGTGTCTCAGCTACTTGGGCAGAGACAGAGAGGGTGCTGAAGGTTTTTGCTTGCCCACTAGACTGAGATCAGGACTCTGGAGATCAAGGGAGCGACCAGCCCCGGACTGAATGTGATCTCTGTGTGCTCTTAAGGGAAATTGCATCTTTCTGTGTGTATTTGTTATCCTTTCCTCCTATAAGAGATGCCCCTCACTGGTGTTAGTGGTGAGGATTGAGGCTCCTTGATTGCTGGGCCAGGGCATGGGCATCACATATTAATTGTTTGGCAGTGGTGGGATATCTACACCACATATTAATTGGTTGGCAAATAGTAATTGGCTTGTACTGGTGAGGGTAGAGTGAATTCCTGTAGCTTGTGTAGTGAGCCTTGAAGGTGTTTTGCACTCTAAATCAGTAACGCAGTGAATACTTCAGATCACAATTGTTTTATTTCTTTTGTTAGCTTAGATAGTTAGGGTGAGCAGGCAGAATGTCAGCAGAGAAGTATGGAAAGCTGACAAGGAGCCAGCTGGCAGAGATGTGCCAGGCTAGGGGACTGATGCATGGAAACCTGACTAAGGCAGACCTGATTGCAGCCTTGGTTACAGCTGCATCAGAAAACAGCAACCAGGAGGACAATCAGACTGGCAGTGGAGATATAATACCCTTGGAGAATGGACAGCTCAACCTTTCTGCAGTGGACTTAAAAATCCATCTGGAGCTGAAGAGACTTGAGTTGGAGGCCAGGTGTTTGGAGATAGAAGCAGCTAAGAGACTGAGGAGTCTGCAGGCTAAGGAGAATGAGAAACTGCTATGCCTGGAAGCTGAGGAAAAGGAGCAGCAGAGGAAGCATGAGAGGGAAATGCTGACTCTTTGCCAGAGTCGTGCAGGTAAATGGGGAAGGGAGTAACTGGACCCCAGAAGCACAATAAGTCAGTAAATTTCTTCTGCAGTTTAAAGAGGGGGATCATTTTGATAGTTTCATTCATATGTTTGAGAGGGCATGCAAACAGTATGGTGTTGATCAAAGGCTCTGGGTATGGTTCCTGACCCCCTTACTCCATGGTAAAGCTGTAACTGTTTTGTCAAAAATGTCTGATGTTGCATGTTTTGATTATACTGCTGTTAAAAATCATTTGTTAGAATTGTTTAAGCTAACACCTGAAATGTATAGGAAAAAAGTTTTGTGAGAATAGACGCAAGGCAGATGAAAGTGTGTGTGAATATGTTGCTGAACTGAGCACTTATTTCCATAGGTGGATGAGTGGATGTCAGGTCACCACTTTTGAAGGGTTGGCAGACCTTTTGGTGAGGGAACAAGCCCATAGCACTTTGCTGAGGACATGAGGATCTGGTTAGCTGATAGACAATGTGCCATTTCAGATGAGTTGGGGAAGAAGGGAGACCTATACCTGGCAAGCAGGGCAGCCCTGCACAGGAAAGGGACCCCCAGTACTGCTCATGGGTCTAAAGGAACCCATGGTGGGCAGCATAGACTGCCCCAACAGAATCTGCCAGTAGCAGGGGAAGCCACTGGTCCAGGTACACATCCAGGAGCTAGAGTTAAATGTTATAAATGCAACCAGTGGGGCCATGTGGCATACAGGTGTCCATGGAGGCAAGGTGGGGAACAAAATGTGAGGGAGCCAGTAAGTGGGAAAGACAAAATGCCAATAGTAGTTTGTCTTGAGACAACAAGGGTACCAAACTGCCATCCTGCAGATGTCCTGATAAGGAAGGATTTGGATGAGGCAGTACCATTTGTTTGTGCAGTTACAATCAGTCAGGCTAGGAGACAAGCATGTGGGTCTGGTAGCCTGGGGGAGACCCAGACAGACTGCATAATAGCAGCCAGTACTGGTGAGGTGGTTACTTTAGGGAGGGCGCTACCCAGTAGCTGTGAGACTGAAGGTGAGCCACAGATGATTGTGGGTACTGATGGTCCCTTGGACAGAGTGACTGCAAAGGTAGAGGTGAGTAGTAGTACCCAGGCTGACAGTGAGGCACCACTGTCAGATGAGGCCAGACTTCCTGTGGAAGGAGAGCTGGGAAGGGTTACAAGGAGAGAGTTGAGACAGGCTCACCTCTCAGACCGTACATTGCAAGGCCTGAGGCAGGTAGCTAGGAAGGCACCTGATTCTCAAGGAAAGGGGGAATTTGTATACTAGGACAAAGGGTTACTGTACAGAGAGTGGACCCCTGAGGGAGGGCTAGAAAGTGAGACAGTGCAGCAGTTGGTTGTGCCTAGAACCTACCATCTGGCACTTCTAGTCATAGCCCATGATATTCCCTTTGCAGGTCATATGCGCATAAAACATACAAAGAGGCATATTATGCAGAACTTCTATTGGCCTGGAATTTCCAAAGATGTAACAGGGTACTGCAGGACCTGTATGCAGTGCCAAAAGGTAGGCAAGGAAGGAGACAAGGTGAGAGCTCCTTTGATGCTTTTGCCTGTGATTGAGGAGCCATTTCAGAGGGTAGCTATGGATATTGTGGGTCTTCTGAGTACCCCAAGTTCTACAGGGAAAAAGTATATCCTAGTGGTAGTGGATTATGCTACATGACATCCTGAGGCAGTGGCTTTGTCCTCCATTGAGGCAGAGAAGGTGGCAAATGTGTCATTAGAGATTTTCAGCAGGGTAGGTTTCCCAAAAGAAATACTGACTGACAGAGGTGCCAATTTCATGTCAGACCTGCTGGTTTGTCTGTTGAAGTCCTGTGGGGTGAAGCACATGAAGACCACCCCTACCATCCCCAGACTAATGGTCTTGTTGAGAGGTTAAACTCTACAATCAAGTCAATGTTATGGGCATTTGCAGATCAGTCTAAGAGGGAGTGGGAAAAATATTTGCCCCATCTGTTGTTTGCTTACAGAGAGGTTCCCCAGGAATCTATAGGTTTTACACCCTTTAAGTTGTTGTATGGCCATTTGGTGAGGGGACCTCTAGATTTAATTTGAGATGAGTGGGAAGGTGAGTGCGAGTCTCACAAGGAGTCTGTTGTGGCATACATCCTAAACCTCAGGACAAGGCTGAGGGAACTCATGGGCTTGGCCCAGGAGAACCTGGCAGAAGCCCAACAGCAGAAAAAGGTGTGGTAAGACAGGAATGCTCGAGCTAGAGAGTATGCTGTGGGGCAGAAGGTAATGGTTTTTATTCCTGTCAGACACAACAAGCTGCAAGCAGCTTGGGAGGGACCCTACAAGGTGGTAAGAAAGGGAAGTGATGTTAACTACATGTTGGAACTGCTAGGCAGAAGGAAGGGCACAAATTGCACCATGTTAACATGATGAAAGCTTACCATGATAGGGAGGCCCTTGTGCTGAGAATTTGCAGTGGATTGCAGGAGGAGTCCGAGGGAGATCTGGTGACTGATCTCCTCAGAGAGGCTCGGACTGACACCTCAGTGGAAAGGGTAGCAATGTCCCAGCAACTATCCCTTACCCAGGTCCGAGACATCCGAGTAGTGTTGCAGGAATTTGGGGACATGTTCATAGGTTCATAGGTAGGTACTAGGCTACGTAAGACTAGCCAACAAGGTTTCCTGGCTTACGCCACCCAAGAAAGTTATTTTCCTGTGCCACTGTTGAGCAGAGACACAGAAGTGTTCCCAGGGTGTATTTCATATTTTCTATCCAGTCATCAAGATTTTTCTTGAAGAGTGATAATGAAGAACTTTGCTTGATATAGATGGGTAGCCTGTTCCAGAATATGGGAAGTCTCTGGGACAGGAATCTATCCCTCCAGCATGTCCTGTTTATTGTGGTGACACGGTTTAGGTCCCTAGAGCATGTAGCTCAGAGGGATTGGGATTTCTTTAGGTGTAGCATGTCCAACAGCTCTGGGTTTGACATAGCTTTATATGTTAGGCAGAGATCATCTTGGAGTAGGTGATATGCTATGGAGTAAAGCTAGAGTTTTTTGAGACGGACAGTGTAGGGCATTTTCTTTGATGCCAGTAATCCTTTTTGTGAGGTACGTCTGTGGCCTTTCCAGCTGCTGCAGATGTCTTGTGAGGTACATTCCAAAAGGGGCACCATTCAGTGGGCACAAAGCCTGATGCAAGGCTATTATTGAACATGGTGCTTAAGTGGGGGGCCAGTTTGTTCTGAAGTTCATGTAAAACGCAGCCTGGGATGTTGTCCGGTCCCATGGATGCTGTGTTTTTGGCTTCAGAGAGTGCAGATTTTACCTGCATAGTTGTGATTACAGGGACTTTTCATTCTTCCTGTATAGATATGGGCTCTTTAGGGGTTGAGGGGGGGTAAAGTTAGCACTGAACCTATCTGCCAGGATGTTGGCAATATCAGTTGGTTCTGTAATTTTCGTGCCTTTGTACTGTAACTCAGAGCAGATCTGGGTGTTGCCATTGAGATTCTTGACATAGCTATAGAATGCTCTGTCATTGTTCTTAGAATTAGTGGCAATTTTGTTTTTGTAGCTAGCTTTGGATCTCAGCTTCTTACTGAGGTTGACCAGGGAGCTCCTCCACTCATGGGATTTTACTCTCTTTTGCAACAGTTTCTTCCTTCTGTTGTACAGTTTGTTTATGGCAGGGGACCACCAGATTGGATTCCTTTTTTTGGAGGATAGCATCTTGGTTCTGTTTGGGATAGCATGATCCATGCACTCATGTTCACTGGGAAACCAGGGTGCACACATCTGGGGCAGCACCAGGTGGATACAGGACCCCAAAGGCCTATTAGGCAGGCCCCTTATAGAGTGCCTGAGAGAGTCAAATAGACCCTGAGGGAGGAGGTACAGGAGATGTTAGAACTAGGGGTGATTCAAGAGTCCAACAGTCCCTGGGCCTGGCTCCCCAGTGGTGCTGGTGCCAAAGAAGGATGGCAGAACCAGGTTCTGTGTGGACTACAGGAAATTAAATAGTCACACAGAGTCAGATGCTTACTCCATGCCTAGTACAGATGAGACCCTAGAGTAGCTGGGTTGGGCTAAGTAACTTGCAACCATTGATTTTACCAAGGGTTACTGGCAGGTGCCCTTGACTCCTAGTGCTAGAGAGAAGTCAGCCTTTGTGACTCCTTTTGGCTTGTATGAGTTCACAAAGATGCCCTTTGGGATGAAGAATGCCACAGCAACTTTCCAGAGGCTGGTATATCATATCCTAGCAGGAGCAGGAGGGGTTGCCCTTGTTTACCTAGATGATATTGCCATCTACATTGCCATTCCTGGCAAGAGCACCTTCAACATGTCAGGGTGGTGCTGGGCAGACTACAGAGGGCAGGGTTGATCATTAAGCTGAGTAAATGTCAGGTGGGTATGGCAGAGGTCTCCTACCTAGGACATAGAGTTGGGAGTGGTAAGATAAGGCCAGAACCTGCCAAAATGGAAGCCATTCAGGCATGGCCTGCACCTGTTGCTAAAAAGCAGGTGAGGGCATTTTCAGGGACAGCAGGGTACTACAGAAAGTTCATGCCCAGTTATAGTACCATAGCTGCTCCCCTCACAGACCTGACAAGGAAGAACAGGCCAGATAAGGTAGTGTGGACCCCAGCATGTGAGCAGGCATTCCTGAAGCTTAAAAAAGCTTTGGGATGACCCCCTGTGTTAGCCAGTCCAGATTACAGCAAATAATTTATTGTGCAGGTGGATGCTTCAAACCATGGGGTGGGGGCTGTACTTAGCCAGATTTCTTCAGAGGGGGAAGAGCACCCAGTGGTTTATCTCAGTCATAGGCTCCAACCCAGGGAGGAATACTATGCAGCTGTAGAAAAGGAATGTCTAGCCATAGTGTGGGCACTGCAGAAACTTCAGCCTTATCTGTATGGAAGGAAATTCACTGGTATGACATATCACAACCCCCTAACATGGTTAAACAGAGCCAGCCAGCAAAATGCCAAGTTGCTAAGATGGAGCCTGGGGTTGCAAGCATACGATATGCCCTTGCAGTACCGCAGTGGGATTAGTAATGCCAATGCAGATGGGATCTCAAGACAGGGAATGGAGTAAGGTACACTCAGATAGACCTAACTCCCTCAAGCAACGTTTCTCAAGGGTCACTTGAAAAACTAGCTTGAGTTCTCCAGGGGGGGAGATATGTGAAGATTGGGTGAAGATAGGTGAAGGCTGCCAGCCTAGCCAGATAGAATTTTGGACGTAATTCCGTCATCTGTAAATATTAGTGTAAACCACAGGCTTGTTGTCTTAAATGGTAAAAATAGTGTTACATGTGAAATTGGGGAAAAAATGTAACAACAGTGCACTCTACTGACCAAGTAAAGCATGTTGTGACCCTCTGATGTTAGGACTCGGAGCCAGTGAATCTAGAGTGGGGCATCCTGCCTATTGTATTAAGACCAGAGTTAATGGCCAGAATTTGCATACATAAATGTCATTTATTGCTCTGGTTTCTGCCCATAGGTGAAGAATGTAAATGTAGTTTCTGTTAGCCTGGAACCCAGGGAATTGTAAAGAATGATGTTATGTGAACCAGGAATGTGATTTTAAAAACAGAGAGAATCAGAGAGCACTAAGCATTTTTGTCTTGACCATCCAACTCTCCAGCACTGTCTTGCTCTATATGTAAGTTTATCTTAGATTTGTGTTTTCTCTTAGAAATAGCTAGAAACTAGAAATATTAGGCTAAGTGTTTCTCTGTGATGTCAGAACTGTACTAATGAATTATTTTAAGTATTTTTCTGTGATTTCTGAACTCTTGACTAGCACTGTGTAGTAAAAAGTATGGTCTTGTGTTTTGACTATTTGTTATTAAATATTTTAAAACCCTTTCAACTGTGGCTGTTTTTGTAGAGATAATTTAAGCTCTTTAGAGTACTTGCATGTGTTTGGTAAAATTGTACAAAGTCATTTCAATAGCTTTAGCCCTGGGCTATACTACCAATTGGATAATAATATTGCACAGTAATAATTGGACACCCTTTTAAGGGCCTTTGTGTAGCTGATAAATATTAGTGGGTGGTGGCAGCTGGTACTACTGTATAGTCTGGGAAAAAGGAGCACAGTGGAGAACCTGTGCCAGCCTTCCCCAGGAGTGTCTGTGTGGTTGTATAAACTCTTCTTAAAGTGTGTGCATATGTGTGTGTGTGTGTGTGTGTGTGTGTGTGTGTGTGTGTGTGTGTGTGTGTGTGTGTGTGTGTGTGTATCAGCTACTTGGGCAGAGACATGAAGCACTGGTTGGACAGAGAGGGTGCTGGAGGTTTTAGCTTGCCCACTAGGCTGAGATCTGGACCCTATAGCTGTGCCAGTGGAGAGTCTTATTGGGGACCTGGAGATCAAGGGAGTGACCAGCCCCGGGCTGACTGTGAGCTTTGTGTGCTCTTAAGGGAAATTGCACTTTACTGTGTGTATTTGTTATCCTTTCCTCCTATATGAGACACCCCTCACTGGTGTTAGTGGTGAGGATTGAGGCTCCTTGATTGCTGGGCAATGGGCACGGGCATCACAATACTAATGATCCACACAAAGTTATAAATAATACTCCAACCATTTCCAGTATTGTAAAAAAGATATAATTAAATATTCCCTTGCCTTACTTCAGTACATTATACTATAGTCAGTGTCTACTTCACATCACCTAAAACCCATTTGACTGATTTTCATTTCACCAAGACCAAATCACCTAATTTTCAAAATACTGAAAACTCATTTGATTGAATCTCATTTCACTGAATTATAAGCCATAGACATTATGTGGGTTTCCATTCACCTGTGACTTGTTTGTGATAAAAAGAATTTCTGTAACTTGCAGTGCTGACTGTCAGAATACCGGTAGTCATGTAAAAAGTAGTGCTGTAGTGTTTTTAAATGTGGATATGTCTCTTTACATTTTTATGGGAAGTATCTAAAATAATATGGTGGAAGTTTTGTGCATTTCCAGCAGTAGTGGCAGCGTGTATAGTACTGTAAGTTAAGTAAAAGGTATATGCCCTTTTCCTCACTGTAGTGTGGAGGGGCCAGCCTTCCACATTGGGGTGTGTGGGGAGCATAGTCCCCCCCCCCTCCACTTAGTTTGGTTTTATATTGTCCAGTTTCTGTTAAGAGGGTATGTAAGTAGTTTTTAAGTTCTGGAAAGAAGTAGTTATTAATGTGTATGTTTATTTATGGTTTAATGTTTAGTCTTTTGAAATTTAGCATTGTAAGCTTTCGGTGAAATGAAATTCAGTCAAATGAGTTTTCAGTATTTTGAAAATTAGCGGACAAGGTGATCCGCTGTGGCGACCCCTAACCGGGAAAAGCCAAAAGAGAGAGAGAGAGAGAGAGAGGTGATTTGGTCTTGCTGAAATGAAAGTCAGTCAAATGGGTTTTAGGTGATGTGAAGTAGACCCTATAGTGAAGTTGTCAATATGGGACACTATGTCAGCCATTCTAATAAATACTATGGTTTAAAGACAGTGATACTATTATCCAGGCTTTTTGTAATATTGAAAAAAATAACCAAAATACTAAACTTATAACATTTTTCTTACTAGCCATAAGACCAGACCAACCCTTTATGGCCCACAATACAAGTAATCTGCCTGTTTTTGCATTATTAAGGCTGTGTGGAGCCACAGATGTAAGAACGCCCAGGAACCAAAATACCAAAAACTAATGCTCAGAACTCAAAAATGAGAAAAACTGAACTGTAACTGTTTCTTGGAGGAGGGCAAGCTCCCCTCCCCCTGCAATTACATACCAACTCCAGTTACAACATATAAAAGAAAAGACAAATCTCCCAAAACAAATTAATAATTTTCAGCACACACTTAGAAATTACACTGGCAGTAATCTGCCATGGAAAACAGTGATCGTCATTGTGTTCCTTGACATTTTGTACTTCAGGCAATTGGAGCACAAATAATTTCCCCTCAATCCCCTCTAAATATATTTGTTAATCTAAATAATCTGGATCACTTTTCTGTAAAGTATCATGTCTGAAACTACTGTCAGCTTCAGTCCGCTTATCTGGTTTTCAGACAATATAGAGCATGATAAAATAAAATAGTCTTTGCTAGCACAATCACTGTTTCCCATTTCCTAAATAAAATAACTGCTCTGTATGGCACCTGAACATCTTTTTTAAACAAGTTTTCCAGATAGCAACTATATAGTTATAGAAATAGGTTCATTTTCAAAAGGTCCATTTTAGCATTTTACATAGACAGAAATGTGGCATACTGCCAACGTGTCTGTTACAGAGTCTACTAATATGTGACTTCAGTGAGTCTGGAGAATTTTAAGTTTCAGCTGTATAAAGTATTGATTGTAGCAGCAGATATTCACATTCCTGCATCAGTGGGAAACTTTGTCTTTCTACTTACTCGGTCCCTCAGTTTATCAGACTGTTTTTGCAGGAGCAGGCAAATTCCCTGGTGCAGGTTAGCGTCTGTCTAATGTTAAGTACACCTCTGATGTTACTACAGTGCACTCTCTATTATAACATCAGTTTTCCTCCAGACCATCTTCAGTTTGTCAAGCAGGAACTTAGTAAAATGAATCCAATGATTGTAAAATTTAGAACAAAACTGTATTAATCTACATCATTATAGGAATTATTCTTTACCTGCTGATATTGTAGTATAATAAAAGTATAACATCCCCCTCCAGATTACATAACCACACCTATAACTCCCCTCAAATCTCCCAAGAGCAAGTTTGCAAGGCACTATCGAAGTCTAAGAACATTAAGTCTATGGGGCTAGATATCATAACAGGCTGCCTACTGGTCAGCCTGAAACATGATTTGTATCATAACATGCAGAACCTATTCAGCATCAGCTTCACATGAATGGAGGACTGCAACAGTCATTCTCTTACACAAGATGGGACTTCAGTTGACCTGGATAATTATAGACCCATAAACCTGACATTCTCTCCCATATGGTGATGGAAAGGATCATTATGGAATTAATAAATAAGGATATAGGTAACCTATAGATTCTCAACCTAACTCAGTTTGGATTCTTCAAGGGCAGGTTCTGTCTACTTAATGTGGTCAACTACTTCAAAATAGGTGCTGAAGCAATGGGTGAGAGCAAAACAGTGCACACCACATATCTAAGCCTTGTAAACACATGCAAAGCCATCCTAAACTTAGGTATTGTAGAGAAACTCTCCTAGCTAAAATGTAATTCTCTGTGTAACTCACTCTATGCCAGATTGGCTCACAAATAGAAACCAGGAAGTTAGAGGGTGAATGGCACTATCTTTTCTAGAAGACCTGCCTCTAACATGTACTTGAAGGTTCAGTCTTTGGACCACCCTTCTTCGGAATTTGCTACTCAAAGGTCAAAACCAATATTAATGGTCTATGGATGATGAAGTATGTAGATGAATGTAAATTTGGTGCAATAATAAACACATCGGAGGACATCAAGATCTTTAAGAGGGCCTGTCCCAAACAAATAGCTGCTGTCAAAAGTATGGACTAAAACTAGTCATATAATCATATCCTTCTGCAAGTATGAATCCCCTACAGCTTATCACATTGACAATGCACCCCTCAAAATTGATCCCATAGATAGGGATCTGGGACCCATAGTGAAAATGAACTCTCCTTTGATCACCAGCTGGTGACCATCTCCAACTAACTGAAGCAGTGGATAGTGGTTATGCAGCACATACAGTACATCTAGACTTGGCCAAGGCCTTTGACACTATTCCCCATGCAAGCATTATTGATAGACTTGTAAATCTGAATATAAATCCTTATATTGTGCAATGGATAGCTAAATGGTTCTCTGGCAAAATACTTATGGTTAGAATAAGAGGTGCCACCTCTAAAAGCGAAACAGTTACAGTGGTTTACCACAGGACATAGTTTTAAAGTCCTCGTTACTCATGTCTTATCACACCATTATTGAATATAATTTTAGCATGTATTTATCTAAACATATCAGACAACATGAGAAACTTCAGAGATAAATAAATAAAAATATCAGTGGCCTCAAAAATTTTAATTATTAGGAGAGATTGGCAGCCATTTCTCTGTTCTCAGTCTCTTCAGACTCCTCTGTTGAGATCTATGTTTAGCCTTTCATGCCCTGAAAGATCCAACCCTATATGATCTCCTCTTCCTTCAGAGAACTGATGCTTCATCAAATACTCAGTAAGAGGAACTAAACCTTCATCAGTAGATAAATAAGGCAATCTGGTATAATAGATTCATTTCCAAATATATCCCTCCCCTCTGGAACAAACTTCCACTACATGTCAACCAAAGAAGCACCATTGCCACCTTCAAGGTAAAGTAGATAATTGGATGACCAGCTTCAAATCCTGTTCTGGTCTATCTTGTCTTTTCTTCCTTGAGATGAGAGGGAAATTTTGAATAGGGTTTTTTGACTAGGCTTGGAATGATCTACAGACCAATTACCAAGTACTTACCTATGAACCTAAGGTAGAATGTTCAGGAAGTAGTTATCTTAAGCAGGAAGAAAAGGACAGGCATGCAGCTTATGGTATGTTTTTGGGAATGTGGAATAAATGCTGATTGCCAGTTCTTATATGAGAGTTTAAGTGAGTAGGACTGTATTACTACAGGAGTAACAAATCTGAAAATAGAAGAGGGCATTAAAGAGACAATGAAGCTGAATAAAGTAGAGCTAGTGCAGGAAAACAATAAGGTAAATTAGAGAAAGCAATGAGAAAATTAGGGCAGTAATTATAAAAGTAAAGGACAAGGTTGAAAGGTAATGTAATATGCATGGTGTATAGTGATGAAGGAGTGAAAGCAGATATAGATGTGGGAAATTATCGTTTACAATCTAGGTGAGCTGACCTCATTCCCTATAGCCAAAGCCATGCAGGGCATAGACGATCCCAAAAGACAGGACTCCATGTAGCTGAAAACTGAAAAAACTAAATTAAATCTCCAGCCAAGCTAGAACTTCCAATGAGTGACCTCCCAAACCTCCTGTAATAGAGGCACATGGGATATATGCAGATTGTCAGCACAAAGCAAGTCTATTTTGCACTACAGTATGTAATTTAAGTATACTGACCTTTCCCTTCCTTTTAGACTTGTACTTAATTGGCTGCTGGAACATTTAAATAGTCATCTATTACATTGTGTTTAACATGGTCTGATGAAGTGGAGTTCGTTATCTGTGAAAGCGCTTACCTGTTTGCATTTTTTAGAATAAAAGAACCAACAAAACAAAGCAAAGATCGTATTTGCCGTGTCTGGAACCTCTGTGGTTATTTTTGCTGCATATATGCAGATGACCCTGATATTGTCCATTAAAACGACTTCAAATGTAAAAGTCATGGGCAATCAGAATCGCCATATCGCCAATCGCCACTCCCACCTAAAATTTGATAGTCATCTCAACTTAACTTTTAAAAAAGTACATGCCAAACTGGGGTCGCTCTACCGTATCAAACCCTTTCTTACCAACAACACAAGATCAGCCATTGCTCGCTCCCAACTTCTATCCACCCTACTATATGCATCTCCCATTCTGACTAATCTCAACAAAACTGAACTAAGCAAAATGGAAGCCTGCTATAACAGAATTGCCCGCTTTGCTGCAAATTGCTCATATAGAACTCATCACTGTACTGCTTTGAGACAGCTCCACTGGCTTGAACTGCCCAACCTCCTAACCTCCAATCAGCTCTGCCTGTGTCATTCTATCTATTACCTCCCCAATGTGTCCTGCCCTCAAAAACCTAGTACAACATCACTCAGCCAAAAGGCCTCTTAGATCATCAAGCAAACTACTACTAGAAGTCACCAACAGCTACAATAGCTTTGGAGATGCACTATATAGTAGTCCAGTGGCTAAAAAATGGAACTCTGTCCCTACAAGCATTCAAACACATCATCCAAAGCCTTCTTTAAAGACCTCATCAGGCAACATCTCAAGGAAAGTTGTCAGTGCCATGATTGCTCCCCAGGCTAGTGAAAGCAGATGACACGTACATACAAAATCTAGAGCACTTGATAATAGTTTTCAATCTTACTCACAAACACTGGCTAATCTACAATGTATGTACTGTACCTGTGTACTATGTATGTATTCTACCTATGTTCCAAATTTCAGCTGTACACCACAAATCTATTAATTACCTTTATTTTTAAAATTAATATTTTTTTGTTTGTTCTCTCCACTGTAACTGTTTATGTGCTGCATATCACTGTAAAAACATGTCTCCTGTAATTTGTGTGTATACTGATCATGTCTAAATAACTAAATGTGTCTGTAATTTTTCTTTGTGGAGCTTTTCTCCCCGGGCCTCTACTGAAAAAAGGCCTTTTCAGCTAAGTCAGACACCCCCGGTTAACAAATGTAAAATAAAATAAAAAATAATATAGCTGAAACACCTGATGTTCATAAGGGTCATTTGCATATATCCCATGTGCCTCTGCTACAGGAGGTTTGGGAGGTCACTCAGTGGAAGTTCTAGCTTGGCTGGGGTTTTCATTTAGTTATTTCTGATTGTTTTTTCAGTGTGATCTTCTAACTCTTTGTTTTAATTTGTTATTTGGGATATTTTGCAGTCACCCTAATGATAATGGACATCAGCTGGGTATAACAACCCTGTGTTTGTTATGCTTAGTCAAACACTCTGCTTATGCTATGCTGATGAGGTCATATAAAAGCTGAAATATTCATCGCTGTAGTTCGTTGGGTTTGGTTTTATTGGCCTGATATTGTCCATTCAAATGACTTCAAATGTAAAAGTCATGGGCAATCCGAATCACCATATAGCTGAAACACCTGATGTTCATAATGGTCATTTGTATATATCCCATGTGCCTCTGTTACAGGAGGTTTGGGTGGTCACTCATTGCAAGTTCTAGCTTGGCTGGAGTTTTCATTTTGGTTTTCCAGTGTGACCTTCTAACTCTTTGTTTTAATGTAACTGAAAGCAGGAAAGGATGGAGGTTACATTAGCAGAAAGGAGACTGGGATTGGTTGGGGTGGTAAGAGGAAGCAAGTTCGAAGAAAGAGGGAAAGTAGAAGGGAAAAATAAAGACGTGAGGATGCGAAGATGAAAAGAATGATTGGGTGTGAGAAAGCTATTGTATTTCCCAGACTATGGGGAAAGAAGAATAAAAAAGAATGTGCAGATGTTGTTCTTTTATAAGAGAGTGAAGTAAAAACATGAAAAACAATTAAGCTTACTCATGAAAAATATAATTCTATAGAAGTAGATTGCGCCAAAGGAGGAGAAGAAAGTGGCATAATAGTATTTGTCAGTAGAAGATAAAAGTACTAAAGTGGAATGTTACATTTTGTTGATAGAGATGGATTTTTTGAGGCTTAAATGAGGATGGAAAAAGATGGAGAGTATGCTTTTTATGCTGTCCATTTAAGGGTGGAAGTGTGATGTTCAGAAGACCTTCTTCAAGAGAGAAGTAGTGTATGCATTTTTCCTTTCTCTTTTTTAATAATCTGATAGAGCCAAGAGAAAAGAAGTTGTATGACAGGAAGGAAAATAAGTATATAAAGCAGCTGAATAGAAAAAAAATCATGGAGGGGTGGGTATGTGGGTTTATGGAGGGCACTGAGTATTAGGGAGAATTTATTTATTTATTTGCCTTTGATTACTGAGGATATCTGATTGGGCAAATACCCTTTTTGCAATAGGCCAGGGGAGAAAAGTCCTATTCTACATGCATTTGCACAGGCATTAGGTTAGCATGCAGGGGGCTTGCCTTCCTCCAAGAAACAGTAACAATTAATATATACAATGCAATATTGAGGTGTGTGTGTGTGTGTGTGTGTGTGTGTGTGTGTGTGTGTGTGTGTGTGTGTGTGTGTGTGTGTGTGTGTGTATTGTGTAATATATATATATATATATATATATATATATATATAGATAGATATATAGATATATATATAGATAGATAGATAGATATCTCATGTTGCATACACTATGTAGTGTGTAAAGAACATTATGTTCACAAACATCTGTAGAACATTCAGTATTGTTTTATATTGTATATGCACAGTCACATTATAATTTTATTGTACATATAGCAAATTATGCATATGCTTATTTTTTTGCAAATTGTTAAAATTCTCAGCTGGAGACTATCAAAGTAAAAGAATGAAGATTATTTTGTTATTAGTTTGGTTTTCCTCATAAGGAGGGGACTTAATAATGGGTCTTGTAGAAGACCAGGAGTGTTTTTTATAGGTACACTTTCACTGATATTTAATCTTGAATAGCAAGGAAGCTTATAGGTGAGAACAAGGCTAATTACTCTGTAGGGTCATTCTAAACATAGCCAATAGCCTGGGGGTAGAATTGCACCCTGTAACCTGTATCCATGAGGTGAAGATGTCAACCATTATGACAAACCAACACCATGCTTATTACTGGAGTACTGGATTTGTTACAAGTACAGGATCACCTTGTTGCTAGATATGCTTTCAATGAGATTTTAAATCACATGTGGGATTAAATACTTCTGATATCCTTTTGCATTGAGTTCCACTTTTAACAACATATGCAGAGTATATACAGTATTATTTTATTTTATTTTATTTTACATTTGTTTACTGGGAAAGTCCGACTGGACAAAATCTCCTTTTTCAGCGGAGGCCTGGGGAGACTTCACGGCATCCATGCAAATGGAGAATAGTTGCATGACCGCTGAATCATACACCAATGCACTGTATGAACACATACACAAATGCATGGCTCTCACCATACCCAATAGAACCAAGACGCTCTCCTCCAAAAAAAAAAAAAAAATGGAAGCCAATCTGGTGGTCACCTGCCATAAATAAACTCTATAATAGAAGGAAGAAACTAATGCAGGATAAGGCTTAGTCCCAAGACTGGAAAAACTCCCTTATCAGCCTCAACAAAAAGTTGACATCCTTCATCAACACTCTAAAGCTAGCTATGAAAACAGAATTGCAGCAGATAGTAAGGACAACCACAAGGCCTTCTATAGTTATGTAAAGAATCTCCACTGTAAATTTGCTCTGAGCTACTGCACTATGGTACCTCCTATAACGAGCCAACAGATATTGCCAATATACTGGCTGACAGATTCAGTGCCAACTTTACCCCCCCCCCCCAAAGGACCAATCACAACACCAGTAGATTGCCAGTCACCCAGTATTACTGTTGCACAGGTTAAAACAGCACTGTCCAAGGCCAAGAGTACAGCTTCTATGGAACCTGACAATATCCCTGGATGTGTTCTACATGGGCTACAGAGTGAACTGGTACCTTACCTGTTTGCCCTGTTCAATCACAGATTCACCTCAGGCTTTTTCCCTACTGAATGGCACACTGCTACAGTCATCCCTCTCCATAAAGGAGGAGCAACTACAGACCCTGGGAACTATCTCCCCAATAGCCTGATGAGTCTGATATGCAAAGCTGTGGAATGCATCATTATGGACCTAATAAACAAGGCTATAGGGAATCTCCAAACTCTGAATCCCACTCAGTTTGGTTTTGTGAGGGGTAGATCATGCTTGCTCAACTTGGTCGACTTCTATGAGTCAGTCACCAGAGCTGTGGATGAAGGCAAGGTGGTTCATACAGCCTACCTTGATCTGGCCAAGGCCATTGATAACATTCCCCACTCCAGAATCATAGAAAAACTCACTAAGCTAGGCATCAACCCCTATATCAAAAGGTGGGTTGCAAATTGGCTCACAGATAAAACCCACAATGTGAAAGTAGCTGACTCCAAGTCAGACTGCTGACTAGTCACAAGTGGAGTCCCACAGGGATCATCCTGGGTCCTCTCCTGTTTGGTATCTACTTCTCTGAACTCCAGGCCATGAAGGGACTCTGACTGACAAAGTTTGCAGACAATTGCAAGTTGGGAGTTATTATTAACTCTCCAAGTGATGTTGACATCCTACAGAATGGTCACACTGAGACCAACGACTGGTGTCAGAACCATAGCCTAAAGCTCAATGCCAAAAAATGTGTCGTCATCCCCTTTGGGAAAAACCCAGTTCCCATGAATTACCACATCAATGGTAGTCCACTGAACACAGAAGGCATTATAAGAGATCTGGGAACACAGGTTGACAACAACCACTCTTTTGATCACCACATTGCCACTGTAGTCAGAAAGTCCTTCTATGTGGCACATCTCATTACTAAGGGTTTTGCATCCAGGAAGAAATAAGTCATTGTCTCCCTCTACTCTTCCCTCATTAGGCCAATGAGTACAATGCCCCATTTGGCATGTATCTCACTAGACACCTGCAACAACTGGAGAGGCCATAAAAGTACCTCACAAAGAGGATCCTAGGCCTTAAACACATGTCATATATGGACAGACTCAGAAAACTCCAACTATTCTCTATCTCATATCATCTATTTAGAGGCGATCTCTGTTTGACTTAGAAAGCCATGTTTGACTCAGCTCTGTTAGAAATGCTACATCTTAAGAAATCCCAATCCCTCCACACCACATGCTCCAGAGACCTCACTCTCAGTACCACAATCAACAGAACGTACTGGATGGACGGGTTCATAACCCAGAGATTGCCCATGCTATGGAATAGACTTCCCATACATGTTAAGCAGAGCACCTTGTGACCCTATTTAAGAGAAATCTTGATGAGTGGATGGGAAATAGAAAATTCATCCCGGGGATAACTCCAGTGGCTCTACTCGACAGAGGCACTGGGAACTAAGGTCGGGTGGCACGATGCCAGGGTAATCCTATGGCTAGGCTTGTAAAGGCCCCAGGGCCATTAGCCTAGTAGACACCTATGAACCTATGAACTTATACATATACAACGTACAGACACAAATGTTGATTCAGTCTCAGATACAAGCACAAAATGAAAAATAAATGTTATATATTTCACTAAAACAATCATATAGTCTAGGTAGGAATAAAAAGAATAGCAGTACTGTGAATGTAAATAAAAAAACAAGCAAGTTAAGTATATATATATATCCTTAGAAGGGTATATAATTCAAATACAAAAATAACTGGTTGTGTTCTTTTATCTGCCTTAAGACATCTATTTCCTAACCCGGGTTTGTGGAAGAGCAGGTCCAAGATTCAGATAGGTATGATTTGAAAAGTTTTTAAAAGTTGAAAGTGTTAGTAGCTGTTCTGATATTTAATGGCAGGGAATTCCAAGTGTTGGCTATGCAGTTTGAGTAAAGTGAAACTCCAACTGCGTTGTTAGGTTTGTACATATTTAAGAAGGATTTGCTAATGTAATGCAAAATCCTGTTAATGGAGTAGTGTATTAGTAGATTTTGAAGTACTGGTGTTTGTTCTGGCTGATTTTGTATTCGATGGGTGAGTTGATTATAAGCAAGTAGATTTGGCAGCTCGAACCAAGATAGTTGTTTTAAAGCCAATGATGGGATCTGAAATTTGATTCTGTAGTAAACTTTGCATTTTATTATAGCAATTTTTGAGTTTTGTTAAGTCAGAGTTCTTTATATTTGTGAGCACTGGTGAGGTTTATAGTAGCATAGAGATAAGATGGGTTCTTGCTATAGTGGCCTTTGAAGATTTGTTTAGAAAGTGCTGATTTCTGTACAGGGTTCCTAGTTTTATGTGAACTTTTAATATTCTCTGTGATATGTGTATGTTGAATTTCATATTATGGTCAATGACCATTCCAAATAATTTTGTTTGGGAAACCGGAGAAATAATTGTATGGTTTGATGATGATATATTGAAAGGTGGGTGGGAGCTGCAGCTCTAGTTGGATAGAAGATCATGAGTTTTGCTGGTTAAGTATAAGTTGTGGAGTGCTTAGCCAAGATTCCACTGCATTGGATGACTGCTGTGTGATTTCTTGGGAGTTTTTGTAGTTTTGGGGTGGCACTAATCAGGGTAGAATCATCCGCATATTGAACTATGGGGCCATGTGGGTTGGCAGTATGAAGATTGTTAGCAAAGATAATAAAAATGAGAGGACCCAGAATACATCCCCTGTGGTACTCCCAAGGTTACAGGTAGTAGTGAAGAGAGATTTTGTTGCCATTTTACAGCTTGTTGGTGACCAGTTAACTATTGCTGCAACCAACCAAATAAGTGCAGAATGGCTAAGTTTAAGTTCCAAGAGTGTAGCTAGGAGTTCAGAATGAGAGACAGTATCAAAAGCTTTAGACAGATTAAGAAAGATGGAGGTAACTAAATTGCCTTTATTGTGATGGTGGTTAATGTTAGTAAAGTTAACAAGGGCAGTGGTGGTACTATGATTAGGATGAAAACTATGCTGATTTTTAGATGAAAGATTGTTGGTTATTGGGTAGTTTAAGATTTGTGAATGGATGCACCTCTCATGTATTTTACATAATGCTGATACTATAGCTACTGGCCAGTAATTTGATAATTCTGTCAAGTTTCCACCTTTATGTAGAGGGATGATGTATGATACTTTCCAAATTTTAGGGGCTTGTTGTTCTGAGATGGATTGATTTAGTAATATGGATACTGGATAGGATATTGCTTCTGCAGCAATTTTTAGATATTCGGAAGGTAGATAGTTGTCAGTAAGTATAGTAGATTTAAGCCTTTTGAGATATTTAACTATCACCATTATAATGTTTCTATTATTGAGTGAATATGAAGTTTGGGTTCAATGTTCACAGTTCTCTGTAGCATGTATGCCAGTTTAACAATTAATTGGTGATAGGGTATTTGTATGGGATATAGAGGGTGGTACAGACTGTCTTAGAATGCATGCAGGCTAATAGATTAAGTACTGCCAAACACTTAACTGACTGGAGTGCAAGAAATAATGGGTTTAGTTAATGTGATTACTTACAGACTTCGCAATTTTATGATGACTGTTCCACTTTGGCTAGGACAGAGAGCTCTGCTTTTGTATTCATGTTCTGTTAGGAAAGATTTGATTTAATAAGCAAGTCCTACTTTATGGATATTTTTTAAATGCCATGTTGGATATGCTGACTCAATGACTGAAGCTTAACTTATTGTTGATTATTATTTCCAGTAGTCTTGTTTTTTTTTTTTTTTTTTTTTTGTATTAGCTGAATTCTAGTAGTTGGAGGTAAAAATGCCATTGATTTAATTTTAGGAGTAGTTTAGATTGTTCGAGCCATTTACAATTGTTGTGAAGGAATGCAGTAGGTCAGCTTTATGCTGCCTTATTGAAAGGGCTGTACATATTAGTGCTGAGTCATTTGCATACTGGATTAGATTTGCTAGATGAGAGTTCATTCGCATTTTATTTAAAACATATTAATTAAAGAGTAAATGTCCTAGTACTGAGCCTTGTGGCGTATCTTCTGTTATTTGCTGAGGAGATGACAGCTTATCAGCTCAGCATTTATTCTGGGCTCAGAGGCTGAGGTAGGTTTTAAGCCAATTATTGTTGGTGTGTCCCTAGCTCCTTGAATCTAAGTAATAGTATGGGATGTGAAAGTATGTCAAGTGCTTTGGTTAAGTTTGAAAATATGGATGCAACAATTTCATTGTGATTTTATCTTTCACAAATATAGTTTATGAAATTTATCAATGCTATTTCTATACTATGGCCCCACCTAAATCAATGCTGCACTGTGGAAGGTAGCTTATTCTTTGTTATATAGTTAATCAAATGTAGAAGAGTATACTTTTTCAGATCTTTTGAATAGAGGAGACCAGCATTGCTGCAGGTCTGTAGTTTACTAGTTCAAGAGATATGCCATTTTTATACAAGGGAATAATGTAGGATTTTTTACAGAGTTTGGGGACTATAGCTTCTTCTTGAAGAAGGACATTTATAATTAAAGATATTGGGCATGCAAGAGCTTCTGCAGCTATTTTATTATATTCTCCCAGTATGTAATCAGCTGGAAGACAGGAAGTGAAACCTTTTTTTTTTTTTTTTTTTTTTTTGTGGTAAGAATTGTGCAAGCAGATGGTAGTGATTATGTTTATTTCTCTTTCTGGCGTATTGGTATGCTATGTTGTAGTCTGTTTCATCTGTGAATGGTCAGGATTGGAATTTTTTTACCAGGTTGTATACTTTATTGATGGTTACCAAACCCGTTATGGAGTTTTACTGTGATATTCCCATATAGTAGTTTTGCTTAGCCTGTAAGGTGGTATTTTTAGTTTTCACAAGTTACAAAACTGTTGTGTATGTTGAATTGGTGTTTTTTTTTTTCTAAATGCCAGATTACCATGATTTACTTCTTTTTTACTGTAGCCTATTTATTTCTGGTATAAGCCATGGTGCAGGTTTTGATTTAACCCTTCTCATACAATAAGGTGTCAAGGAGTTTACAAAGGGCAGGAAGTTTTTTAGAAGCAATTTATTGCATTATTTAAAATAGTGTTGTAATGGTTCCCAGTTGCTTTCTTAAGGATAGTCAAGAGTGTATCCTTATTGTAGCCAATTGTATTTCTGACTATTTTATACTAGATGTTTTTTATGATTTTGATAAATATCCATGCCATGATGTCTGGCATAATTCTTACATGGCTAATTTTGCTGAGGTCTGTTGTTACTATCCTGTCAAAGATACTTTCTTTTCCAGTAACATTATCTGTCATTGTGGTTTTGTACAAGGTGAAAGCCTAAAGAATAATCTTAAACAATGAATATTAAGGTAACCCATGGTTATTGTTTGAAAATATATATTTGTAGTTACCAGAATACTACTGTGTCTTAAGAGGCTGAACTGTCTGCACTAGAAGGGGTATACAGCATTATTATACATATTGATTTTTGTGTGTTAATTTTACATGCAGCTACTGGGATTTCACTGTTACTGATGTTTGGTATTTGTGTGGGCTACATGGCAAAGTTAATTTTTTTCTTTGATGTAAAATGGCTACACCACCATCTCTTTTACTACTAAAATCATTATGGAATATTTGGTAGCCAGGCTCCAGTATTACTTCTTCTTCTTTTGCGTGTGATTTTTTTTTCTCTTATTGAGATTATTGCAATTATGTCGGGTGTATATACAGAGATGTACAGAGATACCTAGCTGTGCAGGTCTGGTATTTTATTTTGAATACTACAAGCATTTATATAACTTTTTTTTTTTTTTAATTCGAAGAGGGCTACTGCAGAAAGGCATATTTGGATAAGTGAAGACAGTATTGTGTATGGCAGATCCAGGGTTAGGGTGAACATCTTTACATTTTAGAAATAATTTGCTGGTATTTGTATTTCTACAATAAGGCTTGGATATATCTGGTTTGTTTAACTATAGATTTTAGATGACACATATTTTAGAATTAACAGGTATTTATTTTGCTTCAGAATATTAAGAGATCTCATTGTTATGCTACAAACCATTTTTAGACCGAGCATATTGTGATGGTTATGGTAGTATATTTTATTAAATGGGATGTGATAACTGCTCAATAGAGACAAGAACAATGAGTGGATATTGAATTATTTTGTGCAGGTAAAGTTTGTTTTCTCATCCTTCTATAGCAATTGTTGCTTGATTTTCTATAAAGTAATTGTGAGGGATTATATTGTTAACTGGTAAGCTGATTGTAAGTCTACATATATTTTTACATCAGAAATGAGTCCACTACACTGTTGTTATTTTAATAGTCATTATTTTAATTGTTATTGAGTGTTGGCACTGTTGTGTACATAATAAAGAGGGAGGGTTTACTATTGTTATGGTCAGGAACATGAAAGTGTACCATTTGGAAAGGTTTCTTGGTATGAAGGAAAGACTGATAAAGGTAATGGAAGTGGTAATTAAGGGAAGCTGTATCTCTTACTATGCTCATTGTGGTTCTGAAATGGTAGTTGAAGGATATAAAAGGAAGAGAATGGGATAGAGAAGGAATGAATATCATTGGGGGGGGTCAGAAAATTAGGGATAAGATTAAGGAAATGGTAAAGGAAGTGAATGACTGGAAGGGAGCAGAATAAGCACTGAAATGGAGTGGAATAGTGGGTCACACTATACAGTATGCTGAAAGCTAGGTGGATGCAAGGTATAGGGAAAATAAAGATAAAGGAGGGGAAGCAATAAATGTAAAGATAAAGCTTGAGAAAATGCAGAGGAGAAGGAGCAGAGTAGCATAAGTAATAGTAGGATCTAGGAAACAACTGCTGGCAAAAAGGTATGAAATTCGTTTGTGCAGATAACAGCAAAAAAAGTTGAGATAATGGGGAAAACATACTCAACTGTATCAATGGGAAAAGGCAAAGAAGTTAGTAACTAGAAAAATGAAAACAGGAAGAGGGATTATAATAAGGAAATGTACAAGAATGAATAGAAAAGGACATTATGGAATACTGTAGGAAGACATTACAAGAACCAGGAATGGAGGAAGGAAACAACTGATGATGCTACAGTGGTGCAGTTGTTAGCGGTGTCAGCTCACACCAAGAGGTTCTCCCATTCAATTCTTGGCTGAGTTACTTTCTGTGTGGAGTCTGCATGTCCTCACTGTTTTTGCATGGGTTTTCTCCGGGTGCTCTGGAGTCCACCCACATTCCAAATATATGCATCTGGTGCATTTCTCCCTGAAAATAGGCTCTGTCCTATTTGGACTTTTTCAGTAAACAAACATAAAATAAAAATAAATAAATTATGAGAGAACTGGAGACAAACTGTAGGCAAGAAGAGAATATAGGAAATAGTTGCTGACAAAGAAAAGATGACATTGATTGGGAGTCAAGTCTGATAGAAGTGAAGAAAATGCAATAAAAATTTTGAAAAGGGGAAATTATGTAAATAGATTAGTACTCAGAAAAGTTTTAATAGACATTGAAGAAGGAGAAGGTATAGTATCTAAAGAATAAGTTTATAACTCTCCGTAGCTCATACCAAGACTTATTACAAATCTCTAAACCTAAGAGCAAAATTGGTCAAATCCTCTACAGCTACTACCCTACCATTTCTTGGAACAAACTCCAATTGGAAATTAGAACACTCAAACAACATAAAGAATTTAAATCTGTCACCAAAGACTACCTAAAAGCTGCTGGACATGCCTCTGTACTCACCCACCATAAACTGTCTCCTCTCCTATGTAGCTTACTGTCTGCCCCCTTTGTTTTATTTCTGTATTGTGTCAGGTCTCTCCGTTCAGCTTATCTAGCTAGTAACCCATTGCTCAGTCTTAAAAATATCCCTGCTTATATACTACATGTATGATCCTCTCTTAGTCATCTTAACTAGGTAATAACCCATTGCTCAATTTAAAAAATATTTCTACTTATAGACTGCATGTATGATCCTCACTAACTGTATCTACATTGGCTATACTTACATACTGTCTCTGCACATATCTTAAGTTAAAGGTCAACTTAAACTCTGTATTTACCTTTTATGCCTTTACTGTACTAACTTGAAAATGTTAATGCTTTGTTTATAATACTATGTTCATGGACAATTTTATTGTAATTTTGTGGAGCTTTTCTCCCCAGGCCTGCACTGAAAAAGGGCTATCAGCTCAGCTGGACAAACCTGGTCAACATATGTAAAATAAATAATAAATATAAGGCAGATGAGGCCACCACAGTCTGTGACAAATTGAGTGTGAGGATCCTAATAAAGAAAACAAAGGAAATAGAGAAACATGAAACTACAAGATAAGCTGGTAAGGATAACTGTGAATAAGCCATGAAGGCTTTGTTATGAGTGAGTTCTCTAGAAGACAGGTCATCAGTGAATATTTGGTTTTTGTTTCACACCTTCCTGGAGAAAACAGAGTAAGGGGGGAAGGGGTAAGAATAGCACTATGTAGCATGAAGTATCTTATTTCAAAACAGTACGTTTGTTTATAAGAGTAATGGAATAGAAAGCAACAGGGAAATGTACAATAGATAGGTGACGGCTATACAGAAAAAAATAAGACATAAGGCCTATAGAAAATGAAAGACACAAGGTAAATATTGCCAACATGGTGGCAAAAACAGATAAAACCTTGACTATGGCCCAGGCAACCTGAATTCAACTAGCAGCTCAGGTGTTTGATGAATCTGAAAGGGAAGATGGGGGAGGGTGCCTATTCTGGAGGTGGATAGAGCTGCAGGTTTAGTAGCCCTTTGGAGGAAGGGGGCAAGTTAGTAATCTGGGGTGTGTGTTTTAGCCACTAAGCCACAATTTGGAGGAAGACTTCAATGTGCAAATGCATGGAACCATGCACATGCAATGTGAAAGACATTGTGGGTTTCCATGGTGATCCAGGCCACTTGTAAGTCCACCCAGAGGAAAATACTAGGTTAGTTAGTAGAAATGATGATGTGGACACAAGCAACTGTCAAGATTGTCTGAATGACAGTTCACCCAAACAGTTCTTACCCTAGTGAACCTAGAGGAGATTCTCAGCACCAGGGAATGAATGGCCTCTAGTTGGCTTGGGGATGCTTGATGATCAGTGCGAGGTTAAAAAGATGGAGAAAAAATAAAAATAAATAAATAAATAAATAAATAAAAAGAAAAATATGCAAAGTAAATAAAGACTGGGAAATGTACTACACAGAGAGTCCTCTCTTCCAGACTTGTTGTTAGTAATGCAAGGGCTGTTGGATCAAGTAAGATTCGAATGACAGAGACAGCACATTCATCAGCCTCCTGTGCAAATCCTATGCCAACATACTGGAAAGGAGATATCATCCAATAACTGAGTCTCTTATTCAGATAAAGCAACGTAAATACTGTTCTGGCCACAGAACAGTGGATTATCTTTTTTCATTGCATGATAAACAAACTAAGATATCTTCTATTACACTTCTTAGCACAAATTAAACTCCAAGCTGACATCCACCCTAACCCAGGCCCAAACAACAACATATCACCTTACTAACAATCCTCCCACCCAGCTCTCCCAACATCTCCTGCCCAATTTGTTTCTCACTCCCACCCCTACCCCCTCTCCCAAAAACCTCTTCCACTGTTCTACTCTTTACCAATTTCAGTCTTTGGAGCCTCACAAACAAAACTAATGAATTCCATGCAACACTCGCCACCTACTCACCTGACATAGCCGTGATAACCGAAACCTGGCTAAAACCACACATTAATGATAATGAAGTTATTGCATCCAGCTATAACATCATAAGACAAGACAGACTAAAAAAAAGAGGCAGTGAAGTTGCCATCATGTTTAAAGACACCCTCAAACTTAAACAACTTAACTGTACCTACCCAGCTGTGAAATTTTAGCAACTCGCCTCGACCCCAATAAATACATAATTATCATCACCACCAATATCCCTCCAGGAAGTAACCTTCTTACCATAGAAACTCCATTATCCTTGGCATCTACAAACTTCAGCCAAGAAACTATAGTCCTTGGCGACTTTAATCTAGACTGGCAATCCTGCTCATCCAGAACTCCCTCAAACTTCATAAACCTGTTCTGTTTCACTCAAACCATCACTTGTCAAACTCGCACAGACAAACACTCCAACAAACAGTCTACACTTGATTGGATTCTGACTAATAGGCCCAACCTACACTACCTAATTGGATGTCTGCCAGACTCCCTTAGTGACCACTCTCCAACCTTCTTTTATAGAAAATGCATACAAATTGAAAGCAACATCTCCTACAAATACATCCATAGCACAAACATTTTCTCCCCTCTACCTTCAACCTATTGCTTCAACAATGTTATTGGACACCACTTAAGCACCTCCAACAAGACCTAGCTGTCCAATATTTCAACAACACCTACCTTAGCATACTTAATAACCTTGCTCCCACTAGAAATGTACATCAAAAAGCCAAACAACTAACTTGGCTATCAAATAACAGCAAACTACTCCTTAAATGTAGAGATAGAGCTTGGGCAACCTACCAGATTACCAAATATGCATCCAATCTCTTAGAATATAAATAACTTCTGAATTTAGCTAAGAAACAAATCCAAAAAGTCAAACAAACCTACTTCCAAACCAGTCAAGAAAAGCCCCTAAACAATCTCCACAGATTCTGGCAGAACATAAACTGCCTTCTTTGCTCCAGTCTTTCCCCAACCAGAGGCTAACACCCCCAACAACAGTGACCCTATAGCTACTCAATTCAACTCCCACTTTATCAAGTCAGTAACTACGCTAGGGAGCTCCCAGAACACCCAGCCTCTTAGCCTTCCCACTCCTACCACAGATAACACAAACCCCCTAACTTTTCATACCATTCAAACTAGCTACATAAAAGCACCAACTCATTCTCAACCCAATCAAGACTAATATTATAGTCTTCAGAAAAAAAATATCCAAACCTAGTCAGTCCCATCTCTCAATCTTGTCTGCTAACAGAACCAAATTTGAACCCACTAACCACACCAGACATCTAGACATCACAACTGACGAGAATCTAAAATTTCGCAAACATATTTCTCTATCAAAAAAGTCCACACCAAACTTGGCACTCTATATAGAGCTATACCCTACCTTAATCAGAGTGCCAGGCTAGTCACCACTCATTCACACCTGCTTTCTACCCTCCTATATGGATCTCAAATATTCATAAACCTATGTATGACTGAGCTCAGTAACCTAGAATCCTGCTACAACAAAATCGACAAGTTTTCCACCAGTCAGCCATACAGGACTCATCACTGCTCTGTACACTACAAACTTAATTGGCTAGAACTCCCTAATCTTTTATCCCTCATGGTCATGGCCCATAAAATTATATACCAACCCAGTGACTGGCCTGGTCTCTCTAACCTTGTCCAATCCAATACTAATACCCATTCCCGCAGATCCTCCTCCAAGCTTATGCTAAAGGTATCCTGCACCCACAATTACCATGGTAACTCCCTTTACTCCCACAAAATTGCCAAATTAAGGAATTCCCTTCCACAACCCACTACACAATATACTAACCACCATAAATTCAAACAGCTCCTAATGAACTACCTTACCAAACACTGGATCTGCTCCTGCTATGCTCAGGACTTTTTTTTTCTTCCTACCACCCTGTAGCATACCGTAACCTCTACTCTAACCTCTACTACACTCCCTCCATCAATCTGCTATCTCTGCTGACTAATACTGTACTCACATCAGAAATAACTTTTAACCATGTCATTGATTCACTGTTGACACAGACACATACTGTCTCTGAATTGATACTGTTACACACTGTCTTTATACTTTATACTTCTGTATTAGTTTAACAATTGCTTGTCCTTCACTAGAGACTTTGTGTAGTGTCTAGAATGTACATATTATGATCTAAATACTGTTTTAAAAAGTATTATTATTGATGTATGCTTTATGACTGTATGTGGAGCTTTTCTCCCCCGGTCTCTGCTGAAAACAGGTTTTTGGCCCAGTCGGACATAACCCGGTAAACAAATGAACAAATGTTGTTGTTGTTCATCTTTTCGGCTTTTTCCCGGTAAGAGGTCGCCACAGCGGAACTCCGGTCCGCTAATGATTGGCAGTAGATTTTTACGAAATGCCGAGTTGCCAGCTCGATGCACAACCTTCGATGAAGACAGGCCCATTTACTCACGTATGTCTTTCGAACGCTACCCAACAGCAGAGAGGACATGCAGACTCCACACAGAAGGTACTCCCAAGCCACGCCAATAATCAAATGGGATAACCTCTTGCTGTGAGGTAACAATGCTACCGCCGTACCACCGCAGCTACTAAACAAATGAACAAATGTAATAAATAAATAAATAAAATATTGGAAGCATCATGGGATTTCACCAGTACAGTACAGTCTACTTGTACTTTGTGGGCCTAGAGAAAGCATATAACCATGTACTCCAAATTGCTTTCTGGTAGGGGCAACAGCTCAATAATACCAGGGCTGGTGCTGCTGCACCATACCATTTCAACATAGTGTTGGTGTAGTAAGAAGTGAATCCTCATTCTCTTGGCTTTTGAATATGTTCAACATGGGCATAAGGCATAAGGCATGAACATAACACATAAGACATGGGCATAAGGCATAAGGCATGGGCATAACACATAAGGCATGCGCATAAGGCATAAGGCATGGGCATAAGGCATAAAGCATGAACATAACACATAAGGCATGGGCATAAGGCATAAGCATAAGACATAAGGCATGGGCATATGGCATAAGAGATGGGCATAAGGCATAATGCATGAACATAACACATAAGGCATGAGCATAAGACATAAGGCATGGGCATAAGGCATAAAGCATGGCATAAGGCATAAGCATAAGACATACGGCATGGGCATAAGGCATAAGAGATTGGCATAAGCCATAATGCATGAACATAACACATAAGGCATGAACATAAGGCATAAGGCATGGACATAGGGCATAAAGCATGGCATAAGGCATAAGCATAAGATATAAGGCATGGGCATAAGAGATTGTCATAAGGCATGGGCATAAGGCATAAGGCATAAACATAACACATAAGGCATGGGCATAAGGCATGGGCATAAGGCATAAGGCATGAACATAACACATAAGGCATGGGCATAAGGCATAAGGCATGGACATAGGGCATAAAGCATGGCATAAGGCATAAGCATAAGATATAAGGCATGGGCATAAGAGATTGTCATAAGACATGGGCATAAGGCATAAACATAACACATAAGGCATGGGCATAAGGCATGGGCATAAGGCATAAGGCATGAACATAACACATAAGGCATGGGCATAAGGCATGAATATAACACATAAAGCATGCACATAAGGCATAAGGCATGGGCATAAGGCATAAAGCATGGGCATAAGACATACGCATAAGACATAAGGCATGGGCATAAGGCATAAGAGATGGGCATAAGGCATGAGCATAAGACATAAGGCATGAGCATAAGACATAAGGCATGGGCATAAGGCATAAGGCAAGGGCATAAGGTATAAGGCATAAAGCATGGGCATAAGGCATGAGCATAAGGCATAAGGCATGGGCATAAGGCATAAGGCATGGGCATAAGGCATAAGGCATGAACATAACAAATAAGGCATGGGCATAAGGCATAAGGCATGGGCTTAAGGCATAAGGCATGAACATAACACATAAGGCATACAGATAAGGCATAAGGCATGGGCATAAGGCATAAAGCATGGACATAAGGCATAAGCATAAGACTTAAGGCCTGGGCATAAGGCATGAGCATAAGACATAAGGCATAAGACATAAGGCAAGGGCATAAGGTATGAGGCATGAGCATAAGCCATAAGGCATGAGGATAAGACATAAAGCATGGGCATAAGGCATGAGGATAAGCCATAAGGTATGGGCATAAGGCATAAGGCAAGGGCATAAGACATAAGCATAAGACATAAGGCATGGGCATAAGGCATAAAGGATGAGCATAATACATAAGGCATGAGGATAAGACATAAAGCATGGGCATAAGGCATAAGGCATGAGCATAAGACATAAGACAAGGGCATAAGGCATAAGACATGGGCATAAGACATAAGGCATGAGCATAAGATATAAGGCGTGCACATAACACATAAGGCATGAGCATAACACATAAGGCATGGGCATAAGGCATAAGGTATGAGCATAAGGCATGAGCATAAGACTTAAGGCATGGACATAAGGCATAAGACATAAGGCAAGGGCATAAGGCATGAGCATAAGACATAAGGCATGAGCATAATACATCAGGCATGGGCATACAGAATAAGACATGGGCATAAGACATAAGGTATGAGCATAAGGCATAAGGCATTGGCATAAGACACAAGCCATGGGCATAAGGCATAAGGCATGGGCATAATGCATAAGGCATGGACATAAGACATAAGGCATGGGCATAGGAAATAAGGCATGGGCATAAGGCATGAACATAAGGCATAAGTTATGAGCATAACACATAAGGCATGAGAATAAGACATAAGGCATGGCCCTAAGGCATAAGCCATGGGCATATGACATAAGGCATAGGCATAAGACATAAGGCAAGGGCATAAGGCATAAGGCATGAGCATAAGACATAAGGCATGAACATAAGGCATGAGCATAACACATCAGGCATGGGCATATAGAATAAGACATGGGCATAAGACATAAGGTATGAGCATAAGGCATAAGGCATTGGCATAAGACACAAGCCATGGGCATAACGCATAAGGCATGAACATAAGGCATAAGTTATGAGCATAACACATAAGGCATGAGAATAAGACATAAGGCATGGCCCTAATGCATAAGCCATGGGCATAAGACATAAGGCATAGGCATAAGACATAACGTATGGGCATAACACATAAGGCATAGGCATAAGACATAAGGCATGGGCATAACACATAAGGCATGCGCATAAGGGATAAAGCATGGGCATAAGGCATAACGCATGGGATTAAGCCATAGGGCATGAGCATAAGACAAAAAACATGGGCACAAGCCATAAGGCATGGGCATAATTCATAAGGCATAAGACATAAGGCATAAGACATAAGGCATGAGCATAGCACATAAGGCATGGGCATACGACATAAGGCATGGGCATAATGTATAAGGCATGAGCATAAGACATAGTACATGGGCATAAGACTCCATCATATGTTTGTCACATCTCCCCTTCTGTTATTGCATTCAGGGACAGGATAATAAGGCTCTGCTGAGGTATGGAAAGTATTCAAGTTTGGGAACATAAGGTTGCATATTTGTTATTTGCAAAAATGAACACCACTGCCACTACCCCTCTTCAAGAGCATACTGAAATCTTACTGCTTAAATTTATACAAAAACAACTCTGTAATAACTTTTCACTTACTCAAGAACACAAGTGTGTCTCTTAGATATACTCTATACCAGCTGTGCTCCACTGCTTAAAATGTAATTTTACTTCAAAGACCCACAAATAACTTAGCCTCTACAGACAATGCATTCTTATTTCTTGGCCCCAGTTTTTGGGATTTACTCCCTAATGACATAAAAATACCCATCATATTTAGAATTCAGGCAAACACTCTTAGAATGCTTTTATAAAGGGTCCATTTGCAAATGGTTCAAACTATCTGCTGTCATGTAATTTTGTATAGCCATACATATTACCTGACCCAAATGCATACTTGTGACTTTTAATAAGATGACTTCCATTGTTGATCTGTATAATACTGTAAATGTCTATGTATAATCCTCATATGTCTCCACCTGTTGGGTGTGTAAATAATGTATCTGTCCACCAACATTCTTTGACTCACTTTCCACCTGCTTTAAAAAATGTACATGCATTTTACCTATCATATTAAATAGTTAAATTTTTTATACTTATTTATGCTACCACTATTACAGTTGTGTAACTGATAATTCTGTAAACTGCATTACCACTTTGTATAAACATAACCAATATCATTCCCAAGTTGCAGAAGAAACGGATTCACTGTGTATCAGCTCACTACCCCAGTTAACAAACATAAAAAATACAAAGGCTGTTTGTTCTCAGATTCTAGAAATTTTTAAGTGATACCATATTGGTTGGTGAAACAGCTTTAAATGTTTTGTAATACGTGAATATAAATGATATTTTGCACTGCTGAACTCTTTATGAGCACTGCAGTATTGCGGTGGTTGTCAGAGATTTTAAAACATGTCACATCATCTGACTATGTCCAGTCTGACTTTACAATCATATCTTCAGAGCCACAGAATAAACCTGAACAAACTTTCACAGTCAATTTTAACTCTGTTCTGTTATAGTCAAAGCCAGACATGTGGCTTTATATTTAGGGTAACCAAATCATGGCAGAGGGCGAGTAATCATTATGTTTACTAAAATATTAATTAATCCATATATCTTGTATGTTGGCAGGTGCCATTCTATACCTTTAAACTGTCCCTGATTTCACAGAACTTCTCTGTATTTTTTTCCCATAATTCTTAGCCAAAAAAGTTTAGGTGTATGCTTTGTTATGGTTTGTAAACTGTTCCTAGTATTCCTCTATATTTTTATATATATTGAAATTCTATTATTAAAGTTGCAGTCTAAAACTTCCTCTAAACTACTGGAAATTAGCTGGAGAAAAAAGCCATATGTCTGAAATCTTTACATTCTTAGTTGTCTCATATGAATTTACATTTAGAGTAACCAAAGCACAGCAGAGGGTGAGTTATCATTACGTTTACTAACATATTCATTAATCCATGTATCCTGTATGTTGGTAGGCACCATTCTATAACTTTCAACTGTCCTTGATTTCACAGAACTTCTATGTTGTTTCCCAGAATTCTTGAGGAAAAAAGTTTGGCTGTATGATCCATTATGGTCAGTATATTGTTCCTAATGTCCCTTTATAGTTCTATATACAATGAAACCTTTTGACTAAAACTGGACTATGCAACTTTCTCTAAATTATTGGCAACTAGCTGGAGAAAAAGTCACATGCTTGAAACCTTTAAATCCTTAATTGTCTCTGTGCACTTTTGACCAAGGCATCTATTTTAAAACACTTCCCGTCATTTCTTAGAAAAGTCATTGCTCCTATCCAATTATACTACTGAATGCAGATCTAACACCAGGGCATAAAGAACGCTACAGTGCTTGTGGAATTGTGGGTTTGTGTCACTCTTCCCTAATTAACTACATTTATGCCTTTAAAAGCAGCACTGAAATACTGGGTATGTTAACACTTCTGTTTAATTAGCAGGTTCTCAAGTACAGCACACATATAATTAAGCCACAGATCTCTTCTCACACGTTTACAAGAGCTGTAATAAAGCTTGTGCTATATTATTGTGTTTATGCTGAAAGTAACAGAAGTGGAAATCTGAGATCTCATACTGAAGTTATAAAAAACATGCACCTCTTGACATATAAGTCACCCAAATACTGCATCGCCCTCCTTACAGGCACAAATAACAAACATCAGAGTTCTGTATTTCTATGGCATCTGTGATAGACTCTGCAAGTATTCTTAAATCTGGGTTTATACTGGTGCAACATGTATAACTGTTGTTAATTATAACATCTGTCTGACATCTACACATACGATGCTTAATGTCCTACCAATATCTGGAAGGAGTTATCCCAAAGGTATCCGTGAGTCCTAAACAGCAATGTGAAAGTGAAAATGCAATGTATGGTATTTAGGATGATCTAAATAAAGAGATGGACAAAGGCTGCATGCAGCCAACTTCATCAAATTTTGCATTACATTGCTCAGTGGAAATAGGATACTTTACTGTATGATGCACAGTTTTAAACAAAGACATAAGCTAATAAGATCTTTTAACCATATAGGCATACACACACACACACACACACACACACACACACACACACACACACACACACGCACACACACACACACACACCTGCATACTTATATATATATATATATATATATATATATATATATATATATATATATATGTGTGTGTGTGTGTGTGTGTGTGTGTGTACACATACACACATATATGTACATTCGCACACTCATGCACAAACACTTACATACACACACATATCTGTGTACGTGTGTATGTGTGTGTGTGTGTGTGTGTGTGTGTGTGTGTGTGTGTGTGTGTGTGTATATATATATATATATATATATATATGTATAAAATACGATTCAGAGATGATACAAAAATATCTTAGCAGCTCTCTTAATTGCAAAATGAAATGTTTTAAGAGTTTGATTCATAAATAATTGAAATGGTGGATATATTGAAGTAAAAGGATTTCACTTCCCAGGACACCGGAATGGTGTTAAAAGTAGTATGTATCTGCTTGATAGGTATAACACATTGATGGCTTGTAAATAACACTGGGAGGTCTGACTAGCCCCCATGAGGTCTTTAATCTGACTTCAGTACCCTATCTTGTACAAAAGTGCTCCACATGACTTACAGCTTCTTGTAGTTATCTAATTTGCATTTAACACTATATACCCATAGATGGCCACACTATTTTAGTCACAAAGACATATTAATCTGTCAAAACTGGGTATTTTTAACCACTTACCCCAAAAACTATACTCATCTTAATGACATATTTCTTTTTATACATCTTGAAATAGTTGTGCCATACTCCTGATTATTGACACTGTGTAACATTGTATTGCTACTTGTAATAATTCTGTAACGTTGCTGTTTAATGTTAATTTATAATGAAAATTGTATAATACGTTGGAACTTTTCTCCCCGGTCCTCCACTGAAAAAGGGCTCTTCAGCTCAGTCAGACAATTCCGGTCAACAAATGTGAAATAAAATAAATAAATAAATAATCTGCACATTCTGTGAGAAAGCATGCACAGTTTTATGGACTGGACATGATATTTGTTAGAACTGCAACTCATGTACAGTCATTAATTCTTGACTTTTCCATTATATGCAGTTCTAAGACTATATAACATTAGTGTACTGTGCTTCAGGAATACAGATTGCAATCCATTATTCACATTTCTACTTCTTGCATCTGTCACAGTTTGATTATTTCAGGAACATGGGATAGTGCACTATATATAAAGACACAGAATTTCTCTGAACTGGAACAAATCTGTTCTCATGCTGCTCCACAACCACAGACGATTGTCATTACCAGGATGACCAAGGAATAAATCATGTAATACCTCTTCTTCTGTATTGTTGTTAAGATATGCACTGCATACAGCACGACTCTGTACTACGTGTTCCGTCTGAGTTGGTATTCCTGGCCAATGCATTCCTCTTCTGTCTTTGTACTTTACTTTTCCCACTTATGACTCACACATCTTCTCATGCATTTCTTTTCTTAGCTAATTAAGAACTATTTATTATTCTGTCAATGTTGAACATTACCTCATGGGCACAACTTATTTCTTATTTAAAATAAAAAAACAGGACTAAATTTCTTCCCTTTCTAATGAATGTGGTTAGGTCAGCCTGCCTCTCTGCCTCATGGCAATGGATCTCTGTATCTCTAAGTCAGTGTCACTACACTTCTGAAATGCTTTTATTCTCCTAACACTGTTAACTGTGGAATTATCTAAAGATTATCTAGTTTTTCTTCATCTAGTAACTCTTTAGAGTTCTCTGTTAAATATGCTGTAATCAACTTGCCTGCTATCAGTAGTTCTTTATGTATTATACATGTTCACATTTTGTCTGCTTCAAGCTAGGTATCTACCCAGAAGGGACACAGCTGAAATCAGGTCTATAGATTGTTTTTCCCTACTAGTTTCTAATAATTCCTAGCAATTTGGCTATTTAGACACTTACTTGCTCCCCTCCCTACCCCCTATTCACACTCGCTCCCAGTACCTCTACATTTATTCTTAGCCTTAACCCCACCCCTAATTACCACCAATTAGGCTACACCACTAGTCACCCCCTCCCCCTACATCCAACACAATCATGCTACTACCTAATATAATAACAATCCTAACCTGCGTAGTTCTAGCTCACATTACATCCTACCAAGGCACCACAGTCACATGCCGCAACAACTTCCACTGTACTCTCTCAACACCCTCCCTCAAACATTTACACTATAACTGCACAACCCCTGCCACCAAAAACATCCTTCCAATACACACACTCCATTACCAAACACCTAACACACTCAAAAGTAAAACATCCCTAAGATACCATAAGCAATTTACTATGTATATAAAACATATCCTAAACACCCTCAATAAAATAGTCCTCACTGGAGACATCCATCCAAACACTGGTCCTCCCAAATCCAACCCAAGCTCAAACGCTAGTCCAAGCAACCCCCCCACATCTCAACTCCTAGCCAACAAGAAAACAACAGACCTACTTATAATGTCCCTAAACATCAGAAGCATATGCAATAAAATCCAAGAACTACATGCCAGCATAAGCATATATTCCCCAGATGTTCTCTTCCTAACTGAAACCTAGCTCAAACCACACATCAAAAGTGAGGAAATACTTCCACCTGAATACAACACCCTTCGCATAGACAGATTTTCCAAAAAAGGAGGTGTAGCATTGATATTTAAACATCACCTCAATATTCAACTCCTGAACTCATCTGCCCCTCACCACAACAATGAAGAAATCCTTTATGTCAATCTCAAACTAAACCCAAACAGAACAATCAATATAATAGGATGCTATTTCCCACCAGGGCAAAATATTGCACCCCTAGAAAATCTCCTGAACTGAGCTACCCTATCTCTACCCCAAGAAACCATCATTCTTGGCGACTTTAACATCAACTGACTATCCTGTAATAACAATCTCCAAACCATTCACCTTAATCTCCATGGGATCACTCAACTCATCCAATCCCCTACCAGAATCAACAAAAACCCTAACAATCATACCTTACTTGACTGGATCCTAGTCAACAAAGCTCCTCACTCTTACCTAGCAGGCTGCTTACCTGACAGCCTTAGTGACCACTCCCCCACTTTCCTAATTCAGCACCACACAAGCAGTCTCAAGCCCATTATCCACAGGCAAATACAGAACAAGTCCAACTTCAACCACAATTCCTTCATCTCCTCCCTGCAAACAATTAACTGGTCACCACTAAAATACCTCAACCTTGATGAGGCTGTCCACCTCTTCAACAGTACCTTCCTCTCCATCCTAAATACCCATGCGCCTGTAAGAAATGTCAAAGTCAGATCCAGGTGTGCTCCATGGTTACAAAAGACCACCAGAAACCTAATGAAATCCAGAGATAAGGCCTGGGAGCACCAGCGACTAACAAAAACTAACTCAGATAGGCAATCATTCCTTGAACTGTGCAATAAAGCTAAAAAGCATATAAAATTAGACAAATCCCTCCACTATAAATCCACCCTAAACTCTACCAACCACAACCCTAAGCAATTCTGGTCCACTATTAACACTATCCTCCACCCAGGGAAGCCTCATCCAGCAGTATTGCTGAATCCTTTAAGAAACACTTCACTGAAACTATAACATCTCTAAACAAACAACACTTCCCTACAACAGCCCCCCAAATCCTAACCCTAAATCCCCCACTCCTCTTTTCTTCTTCACTTCAGTACCTACCTCCAGCATAAAAAGACTATTGTCAAAACTTAAACCCACCAAACTCGCAGCTGACAACCTCTTCTCTGAATACTTGAAAATTGCAGCTGATACACTAGCCTACCCAATTTCAATTCTAATCAATGATTCCATAACAGAAGGCTATGTTCCCTCTCCCTCCACAAAGGCACCCCCTCCACCAACCTCTCCAATTACCGCCCCATTGCTATCCTCTCCCCTCTCTCCAAGATACTTGAAAAATGTATCAACACCCAGGTCTCCAACTACCTTGTAGCTAATAATCTCTTCTCCAGCTGGCATCTGTGTAGATAGAATATATATATACATATATATATATATATATAGAGAGAGAGAGAGAGAGTTATATATTTATTAAAATGATACATACAGCCCCCCATATATCTACATATATTTACATAACACATACACATATCATGCACACATGTAGCTACTGTTATATACAGAAATATGTGTGTAGATGTCTGTATTGTCTGACATACCCTAATAATAGTGAGTAAATCTCCACTATTACACAGCCATACTGTTGCTCAAAGGATCCAATCTAAGGGTGCGACACTACAAATTTCACTTACCCACAATCCCCTGTGCCTGCTGGATGTCAACACATAGGCAGGCACAGGTGAGCATGTGTTATAATGTATAATGTTGTTAACACATGTATGGACAGGACAACTTGTCCCTGCCCATAGGTATGCCTATGCAACTGCAAGCAGCCACATTTGGCCATAATAGTAACTGTACACACATAGCTAAAATAATTACAGTAGGATACTAGATGTGGATAACACTATGAAGCAATATCACACTGTAGGCCACAAATACTGGTCAATGCAGGCTTAATTCATGTAATGCACAAGTACTGTGCCTGCAGTCACACATGCAACCGACTTGATGTATGGTGCAAGTAATAAGTACTGTGATCTGTAATGCATCAGACTAGATAGGTAGGGGTTCTAATCTCACTCCAGCCCACTTGGTGCGTGAATGTGTCAGTGTGTGTGTGTGTGTGTGTGTGTGTGTGTGTGTGTGTGTGTGTGTGTGTGTGTGTGTGTGTGTCCTCCTGCAAATGAATAGACATGCCCTCATGGGCTATTCATCTGCAACGGTTATGCACTTTTTGGCCCTGTAACTTGCTGCAAGCTTCCACACTAGCCTCTTCTATAAGGCCTGATGATATTAGTCACATTAAGACTACCAGCTCACAGTGTAATATCAGATGTAAGCCGTGGCACATGTAATAGTACTGTGAACTGTAGTATATAAAACTAGATAGGTAGGGGTTCTAATCTCACTCCAGCCCACTTGGTGCATGACTGTGTGTGTGTGTGTGTGTGTGTGTGTGTGTGTGTGTGTGTGTGTGTGTGTGTGTGTGTGTGTGTGTGTGTGTGTGTGTGTGTGTGTGTGTGTGTGTGTGTGTGTGTGTGTGTGTGTGTGTGTGTGTGTGTATCCTCCTGCAAATGACTGGACATGCTGTCATGGGCTATCCACCTGCAATGATAATGTACTTTGTGGCCCTGTAACTTGCTGTTGATTTCCACAGTGGCCTCTTTTACTAGGCCCAATGATGTCAGCTACCTTAAGACTACCAGCTGACAATGTAATATCAAATGCAAGCTGTGGTACATGCAATAAGTACCGTGATCTATAGTGTATAAGACTAGATAGGTAGGGGGTTCTAATCTCACTCCAGCCCATGAATTCACTGTTGTACAACCAATAATAACAGGTTTGAGACGTACATCCCAGACTGGACTGGTATACTGAATGTGGCAGTCATCACAGCTATCATTGTGTGCAGTAACACCATTGCCATGTCACTACACTGGCATATCATACAACTGTAGCAGCCACACAGGTTCCAAGTTACACCAATACACATTGTAGAGAATATGTTCTATGGAGTCCATGTTAGCATCATACATATGTAGTCCGTCTCCTTAATGCTTTGCAGGGGATGTGTATGGCTCCATACAGGGAGATGTCAGTTCCCACTGTGTACCTCCCATGTATCCATGACAGGACTAACACATGTTTCACCTGTGTTACACACCAACATCAGTGTGGTATGCATAGTACATGCTGGTGAGACAGGTATGTAACACAGGCAGTACACCCTACATGAAACAGGTCCCAATGCATGTCACACATACACAAATCTGCTGTGACACACATCATGCGCAGATTACACATTGATATGCAAAACACAACAATCATAACTGTTGCTGGGCAACTGTTGGTACTGGACACAGGATATATGTAGATGTGTTATCTCTTTCAAAACCCTGGTGGAACTTATGAAGGGTAACAAACTTTCTCACAGATTAGGAATGCATAAGTATGCTGAATGCAAACATTGTCTTGTTAGCCTGTTATACACATAAGAACCTATAGAGCCATGCAGTTATAGTGCTGTACCCTGCTGATGACATATGTCCACTGTGCTGATATGCCATCCTGTTCTGCTTTATTTCTGCTGTGTATCCATAGGTTATGCCAACAGATTCCTGTGACAGAAACATAAACAGGTCCACGACACACCTGTCATTGTGTAAATATAAAGCCTATTCAACAACATACAACATAAGGACCACATAAGGTACAGAAATGTATGTGGCGTACATGTGACAAATGCCAGCATACAGTATCTCTTATTAACCACTATAAGTGTCACGGTGAATGAACACTGCATTACACAAGTACATGTTAAGTAATATAGTCACCCTGTGCATCAGACCCATAGCTTCATTTTCCTGCAGCGATGTCAATGATGACAGGGATGTGGCATAGGTATTGTCACTTGCACGGGGTGTTATGTGGGGATGCAGGATGCCTAGCCTGGCTCAAATAGTAGACAGCATTTGTGTGAGTCAGGAGGGAACATGTAAGATGGACCATGGAGAGGTGCTGTGTGTATCTGTAGGTGACCTGCATTTTACAGTTGTGTGTGAGTATGTGTACACAGTCAAGCTCAGTGCAATCCCTACATATCTGTATGTTGGACAGCTTTGAACCACACATGGCAGAGCTGACAGTTCACCATCTCCAACCCTGAACATGGGAACTGGCTCTGCCAGGAGTTGCACTGGCACCTCCATGCCCAAGGTCAGAAACAGTGCTAGTACCTAACTTTGACTGCTGTCATCTGGAACCATGTCTCCCACAGGACCATCTAGGACCATGAACCCATGGCCTGCCACGTCATGGTGTGATCAGCACACTCCCCTCTGTAGCTTTGGATGTACTACCTCTATGGGAGCGTGAGTGTGCACAGCCACGTGGACTCTTAGCAGATGGTGTTGCTGATCTATGTCCACTGGTCCAATGCTCACCTCCAACCACACATTCCAGCACAATGTGTAGTCCAAGACAGACACTGTCTCAACCAGGATGTCCACAATGTCAGACTGTGCAGCATCCATAACCCTAAGCATACGCCTGATGTTCCATTCAGAACATGCCTGTGCCTCCAAGATGACCCAAAACATTTGCCAGGTGAGTCATGATGTGACACCAGCAACAGGTGGTGGACAGACAACAGGCCTCCTACAATCATCCCTGTCAATCCGCCTGTGTGGGAACTCATCAGCTCTCTGGCTATGGTCAGTGTCTACACTCACTGGAGCCATAGTCGCCACTCTTTCCCATTCAATGTCTCCACCTTCTGACTGTCTAATATCTGTGGTCTCCAGGGATGGAGTATGTGTGAGCATACAGACAGTGTGCAATGACAATGGGGGCAGAAGAGTGATGTCTACCTCTGGGACAGATTCAGCCCTCAACACCCCCATCTGTGCCTCACTGTGGCCACCATCATCATCAGTGTCTGAGGAGATAGGGACATCAGGTTATGTAGGGGACAGACTCCAACCCCCACGGTCATCTGCAATAAGAATGAAAAAAGCAGTACATTAATACCTGCACTATTCTGTATGAAAAACATCCAAGACTCATAACAACAAAGTCTGTCAACTGGATTAAGGGTCAAACTTCTTCTTTCTCTGTCTTCATCAACAAAGCACTACCTCGGAACACAATTCAAATTCAGCTCAGGACCTTTATAACTATCACTTGAAGTAAATCAAGTCAAACCAGTAATATTTACCTTTTACTTACTCAGTATGACACTAGAAATGAAAAAAACAACACATAAAACCCAGTACAACTCTGTTCACAATTATATGGAAATACACATTTCACTGCTTATGTATTTGCCTTCAACCTGTTGTATTTTAAAAGGCATTTTAGATCCCTTCATTTAAACCAGGAGCCTTATCTGCTCTTACCTGTAACTGCAAAAGGGTATCTGTTTATTGACTTACACTCCTGTGACTGCCCCTTAGAGAAACCTTAGGTACCTCTTCTAGAGTGGCATTTGAAACATCCTATGCTGTTTACATACATAATTACGTGTACATAGGGCATTATTCTGGTCCTTAACCGTACTAGACTATACTTTTTCCTTAACAAAACAAGTGTCATACTTACCAGGGGCAGGACCATGGCCTTGAGCAATATCTGATGGGCCTGTGAAAAGTTGAGAGTGGGATAATGTCAGTACCACTGCATGTTGCAGCACAACAAAGTAATACATGCATATATCTCACATCTACAGTAGCTACTGTGTTACTTGTTGTATTGGTCACAATCTGTGTATTAGTGTACACCTGAGGTTACACCCCCCAAAGAACAAAGACCTGACCCCCACATAAAAGCATCTACAGCCTGAGACACTGACTGCTATAGTATTACAATGCTGATCACAGCAAGCTTATCTGCATAGTCCTCAATTGTGGAAACTGTGGCACCCACCTCCATGATGCACGGTGTGATGAATGCCTGGGTGCTGTCACATGTGCCTAGGTATGCCAGGAATTCCTCAGTGGCTGACAGTGATTGTTCTGCTGCAGGCCCTCCACTAGTGACAGCACAATCCCTGGCTATATCCGCTGCCCATTGACATTCAGCATTAATCATATTGGTTGACCAGTGTCAAACCTGCTCAAATGTCTTGCCCTGCTGGCCCATGGAATTAATGTCACAGATAAGCTCTGACCACAGTGCAGCCCGCTGTTCCCTATTATGTCTCCCCTTGCATAGCAGGATGTCATGATGCTGCCTTAGTCCTTGCAAGATTATCTCATTGTCTTCTGTGGTACATTATTCCTGAAAGACAACACAATGGGAACACATTACATGATCAGATACATAAACATCCACTATATATAGATACAGCAAGGGCAAAATGACCAGCACTATACACTGCTTGCTCACAAATGGCATACCCACAGTGTAACAACATACTATGTGTGTGGATACAACCGAGCTAGTACCATTACTGAGGTATTTCTCTGTGTGCCATGCCAAAGTCTGCTGTATGATCCATCACCTAACACTCTATTCTACTGTGGTGTGTCCCCTAAGGCCAAACACACAATAATATGTCATAGAAGCAGTGCCAGACAAATAGCAGTGTGCTATAACAAGCACTATATAAGGATATATTAAAAATATAATAGAGAAACAGCATGATAGTGACATCAATATTTCTAGAATGTCCTAGTGTGGGAATTGTAGGTTTTGTCGATATATTAATGATGGACCTCATGTTGATATTGATGTTCTTGGAAGACCAATTAATTGCCTGGGTAAATGTAACTGTAATATTAGGAGGGTAGTATATGTAGCTACCTGTTTGTCCTGTACAGCATTCTATGTAGGGAAGACTTCCCGTAGACTCAAAGACAGGATTAGTGAACATACAAGAGCTATAAAAAATAGGGATTCCAACAATGCTTTGTTTTTACATTCAGGGCAGTGTTTTAATTTTAAAAAATTCTTATTTTTTATTATTGACAAGGTATTTGACAATGGATGGGGGGGTGATTTGGAATCTATTTTGAAAGCAAGAGAATCTATGTGGCAAATACGCACTAATGCTACCAGTCCTCCAGGATTAAATGAACATATTTCAATCAAGCCCTTTTTAAAAATTAGACATAACAAAATTGGGTAATTCCAGCTAGCTATTAATAAATTTGGTAATTGTTATTTGTTTTTTAAAAAAATTTTTTGTCAAAATTTTAACTAGTAACGTATGATATGTCTTTTCAATACATTTATACTAGGTGTGTAAATATATGTATTATATGTAAAGCCATATATTGTGTGTTATCAAAATATTTGATGTTCTTTTTTTATGTTATCAATGTTCCTTATGTTTTGGTGAAACATAACTACTGGGGAACAACACGAAAGAAAGAAAAAAGTATTGACTGTTTAAATAGTTCTATTGTTTAATTGGTATCAATTATGACTAAGATAAATATGATGGAAGTAATTCATATGAACAACTCTGATGATGCCAATGGTTTGTTAACCTCATCGAAAGCGCTTAGTTGTTCGGTGTAACTGTGTTTTTACTGTGGACCTTTGGAGCATTAAACCGTTATCGGCTACACAGTGTCGATGGATTTTTTTTCATTTTCAAACTATATAAGGATAGTCCTGCAATGCCAGTGTGCCACCCTAACTTTTTAAAAGACAAGGCCACCCTGATGTATTGTACGTGCCCTGTAGGTATAGGCCAGCAGGGTATCGCTGACATGTCATTACTACAGGTCTATGACTGGCTTACTACTGTAACCCCTATTCCCCATACCTCTATCCTCTCATCTGAATCCTGTTATACACAAAAAAAACAGTTGCATACCTGCTAGAGTGCCGTATTCTTCTGTTGAACTGTGTGTCTGGTAAAGTTTCACAAATGCATGCTCTGCGTGAGTAAGATCTCATACAGAATGGTTCCCTATAGCTGGCTGCATGCCTTTTAAATATGCTCCCCATCAGCAGGTGGTTACCTCTAAACACATCTGTGGTTCTGAAATACTAATTGCAGCCAAAGCAGCTGAACTGCATTATCATTAGCCAATGACATGCAACCACTGTGCAATATGTAAGGCCCTCATGTAGACCTGGGCCCCTTTCTTAGCTGTTGAGATGGACACTACTGTGGTGAGGAGACTACATCATCACAGAGGGTAAGTCTGTAGCAGAAACATTTCCATAGAGCTGTGTATACCACAGGCTGCTGTTCCTGCTGCAGGTAGTAGAGATAGGCAGACAGCGTGAACACTATGGAGGACAACAAGCTGTTGGTGTATCTGTTTTAGCTGTGTCAACCTTGTTGTAGAGGTAGTGCCAGGGTGAGAGTACCCTTTACACTCCAATTAAGACATGTGTTTAAGGTAAGTATGCTAGGCAGCGCTATTAATAACAGAGTACTAGGTGATATATAGTACTATTATACTGATATGTGATGTATGTCCCTACCTGCAGGCCTGTGCCTTCATGCACTGAAAAGCAGTTATTTAATTTGCAATTCTTTGTGTAGATAAAGAGTGTATTAGTGAGCCATTAATTGCTGTCTTCACAATAATGTAATTGAAATGCAGTACAACATTGGATTTGAACCCAGGACTGTGTGTGGCAAAATGTACTGTATGCAAGTCATTTAACAGGCTGAATTACTGAGTCACTGTTATAGCAGGTGTACTTGCAAGATATAAGTGCACAAATATAAGCTGTGACAAACATTCTCAACATCCAACAGTATGTGCATTGCTTTATATGGATGTATTTCTGCACAAGTGTCCCAGTTGAACATGTATTTTGCCATGAATGCCTTAGCAGGTAACTTTCTGCATGTTGCTGATAAAAGGATACATTTACCTGCTATTACAGGTCTCAGTTACATCCATTATCATGTCTTTGGTTGTCTAGGGTGTACTATTGCACCAGAATCTAAGGCACACTCCCATTTTTTCCCATTACTTTTTATTCCTGTTTGCAAGGTGTAGCGCAGAGTGTGGGTCTATATTGAATGCTCGAACATTCAAAATTTCGAGTCACGTATGGTCAATACCATATGATCAGATTTTTGAATGTTCAAACATTGTAATGGAGATCTCTGTACAGTGCAAAAAGGGAAGATTTCCCTTTTCTGCACTGTAGTGCGATCTCAGAGTTGGTATATTTAAAGAGCGGGGGGTGTGGGGAGTGCAGCCCCCCCCCATGTGGAGGGTGCAGGGGGACCCCCTGCTTAGAGCGTTCAGGTAGGTGTTTCGTGTATTTTATTTTTTTATTAGCTAGTCAAACTTTTGAAAGTTCAATCATATGGTGTCGACCATATGACAGTTGAACTTTCAAACATTCAGTTATCTAATATAGACCCACAGAGCACAGCTCTGCTGAAACACGCTTAATGACTGTAATTGGCAATGTTTTGTTTAAACCATCTGTTTTAATTAAGAGTTGTGCGGCATGGCAGGTCAATGCAGTGTGCTGCAGGTGTGAAGGGCTTGGGTTCAAAACATGGCAGAGGTGTTTATTTTGTGCATGTGACTTACAATTTTAGAAACACATATAGTCATTATAGCACTGTTTAGCTGAGCTTAGCAAAGCTGCATGATGAGGCGGATCATGGTGCGCTGCACTAAAAAATATAAAGAAAAGAAAACAGGGAATATAGGAAAGTGGAGAAATGGGATCAAGCAGGGGGAAAACATATTGAAAGGCAGAAAAAGATATGCAGGAAAAGTGTGGGAAAGAACCATAGCTATCTATTTCTTGTACAGCAACAACTGTGCACTTTGGCAGATTTGTACATGAATTTGTATTCTCAAACCCCAGACAGAGGGGTGAGGACAACATAACTGCATTGTCAAGCCAATTGGACTAAATTACATGTGTCTAGTGGAAACGTGCAAAATGGAGAGCTAGGTATGGGACAATTTTTTTGGGAGGGACAGGTGCCCATTTTTGTTTTTTTAAGGTGAGAGTGGAATGTTGGGGAAGGGACATGGGTACATGTTGGGGACTTAAGTTAGGTAGGTGAGGATGCATTTGCAAACAGACAAGACAGCAAACAGTGGTGGTGTTTGACACATGAAGGGGGTGAACACCTTTGACAGGGAGGGTATTATGGAATCTGAGTCCAATGTGCCTCCAGACGGCAGAAGCATAACTTATGTCAACACTGATGAGACTGTCGGCACTGCTCCTTCACTGCCCTGAATGTGGCTGTGCTGGAGGCTGGGCATCAGGGCAATGCTGCCCCACCAGGTTGGCCAGCATGCCCTCAATCCAGTGCAGGAGTTGATCATAACCACGGTAGACTATCCTGTGCACCAGTGCCAGTAGCTCATCACAGGTGACTACTCTCCCTCTGCCACTGATCCCACAGGAGGACTGTGCCCCGTCCCCTGGACTGGTACTACCCAACACAGCAGGTAGTGCAGGGGAAGCAGAAAATGCACCAACGGTCTGGGTCCCAGAGGTGCTGGGACCCAGTGCCATGGCTGGTTGAGGCAAGGTAGGGGGATCAGCCAGGTCTGGTCTACCTTGATGTGCTGTGGTACATGAGGTAAGGCAAAAAGTTATGGTTATTAACAACCAAACCATTGTTAGTATTAATAGAATATATTATTATTAATCCAAATACATATTAATATATATTATGTGCATCACAACATAATGTATCATAACAGTGAATGTGTGGTAGCAGCATGCCAGTGTGAAGTAAACAATAAGATCAACAAAAGAGTTAGTTTAATAAAATATGTTGATATTGAATCATAATAAAACATAACAATATTCAACCACATTTTCCAAAATATAATTAGTTAACAAAACATGTTAATATTAAATCATAATAAAACATAACAGTAATCAACCACATTTTCCAAAATATAGTTAGTTTAACAAAATATGTTAATATTAAACCATAATAATACATTATAATAATGAATACATTAAGATAAGGGGTGGGGAGAGAGAATAACATTCCATTAGTGACATTGCAGATGATATCCCTGACAACACTAGTCAAACATACTTCTACAGGTGTGTCCTGAAAGTTGTGATTACAGTGACCACAATTCTCCTATAGCTGTTGTACCATGTACATACCTCTCAACCTGATAGCATGGGACAATAAAGATCATGCACTAACAAATGCAGGTACAGAACTACTCAGAATGGTTTCACATAATGTGGACTTATATAACTACCAGGGTATTCTGTAAATGGGCTTGGTAATACATTGCATTCCAGGTAATAATGTATCTGGTAAACATGTGACAGATGGATTAGTCAGAAATTGCGACACTTGAGAGGCATGTTTGTATACAGTATTTAAACCTAGACAGCTGCCATGGCTTAGCTGGCAGGCATGGGAGTAGTACCCACTAGCTGTGACTGCAGGGGGACATCTGCAAATAATTTAATAATTGACTGCAGCAGCACAGTACAGACATGCAAGAGATACAGCCATACTGGGATTACACAGTTTTATTTCTGAATCAGCAATGCTGATGAACGGGTTCACTTCAGTTCACTGAACTTTCAATTCACTGACTTTCATTTCACTGACACCATTTCACTGAAATTCATTTCACTGAAACTTCATTTCACTGAAAGTTCATTTCACTGACAACTATTATTAGCAATAAAATGGAATATTCCCCCTTCCCCACTGTAGTGTGACCCTGGAGTTAGAATATATAGTTAGGGGGGTATGGGGGGCAGAGCAACATTATATCAAAATGTAAGAATATCATATGAAATGAAGTGGGGGGCTGCGCCCGCCACACCCCCCTAACTATATATTCTAACTCCAGGGTCGCACTACAGTGGGGAAGGGGGCATATTCCATTTACTTTGTAATAATAGTTGTCAGTGAAATGAACTTTCAGTGAAATTAAGTTTCAGTGAAATGAATTTCAGTGAAATGGTGTCAGTGAAATGAAAGTCAGTGAATTGAAAGTTCAGCGAATTGAAGTGAACCCTGATGAACACATTCTTGCCATTGAGTGTAACGTTCTGTAAGATCTAATGACAACATCTGGACATAATATGGGTTAACTCACCCATAATATTTTTGTGTTCTTGTGCAGAGAGAAATTGTGAGCATTACCTGACTGATACAGAAAATGTAGTGCTACATAGCACTGGTTTCAAACCCAGGACTCTGTCTGGCAAAATGTACAGTGTACAAGGAATTTAACACACTAAACTACTGAGGCATGTTGAACTACCAAGTGAGTGATACTTTCCTGGAGATCACCTGGAAACATACTATGAATTGTGCAAAACAAGTTACAGGACTTTCCTCTAGCATTCTAGCAATTGTACAGTGTTATACTAGACTGCAGTGACAACAGAACACACATGCATGGTATACAACTATACTCCATATATTACTACTGCTTTATTCCACTTTTAACAATACCGGTGAACACATATTATTGTTATTGGTTTGAAGTATCTGTGAAGTCCACACACAATATCTGGCCGTGGAGTAGGCTACCTCACCCATATACCTTTATTACCTAAAGTCTGTGGAGGACAGAGCATTATGTGACCTGTATTGGCCTAGAGACAGCCTTGAACAGTACTGTGAGTTAAGTAATACAGTTTGCAGCCATTAGATTTGTATTCTACAGCTATTACACTGTTATATTTGACTGCAGCAACCTTACCCTACAGACTCACTCTATACAGCTCACTGTCAATGCAATGGTTATGACAAGACATGTTTGATGTACACCATTTTCCTTGCTGTTATTGCTATTGTTTCTTGTTTTATTGAACTACATTTGCTATTATTCACTTTTTGCACTGCAGCTCCAATTCCACATTTCTTGCACTACAGACTTTATTGTATATACTTTGTTACAGTTAATGCTTTACTCTTTCTTGCTTATTGCACTACAGTTGGCATGATACATCCATACTCACCATGCTCATGACACAACCTGGCCAGGCGCCCGGCATGAGACTCGGCATTTCTAGCCCTCTCAGCTGCAGCTGTTGGGACAGAAGCACATGATTATGCATTCCAGTTTTGCAGACATTCAGATTACATATTGGTAAAACAAAGGAAAAATTACTTACATATTTGTGGGACATTCCCTGCCCTCACTTCTTGGACCCAGGTGTCCAAGGTTCCCCTGTTTCACCTTTTCAGGTTGTTATGGTGGTGATGATACTGCTTGCCTGAGCAGGGGATACCAGTAACACTGGTGAGTTCTCTGGCCAGCCCGTCCCAGGCCTTCACCTTATACTCTGAGCCCTGGATACTGCCCTGTAGCAATCTATCATCATGGTTATTGACAAGGAGCCCAACCATGACCGTGGACTCCTGAATGCCCCACCACTGTGCTCAAAAGTTCATGCCTTCTCCAACACCATAGGTTCATAGGTTCATAGGTTGGTACTAGGCTATCAGCCCTAGGGCCTATACAAGCCTAGCCATAACAATTCCCTGGCTATTTCTTCCCACATTATTTACTTTCCTGGACCCCTGTCTAGCAGGGCGACTGACGTGATCCCTGGGGTGCCACGCAAATATAGCCTTATCGACAAATGATTGAACTCCAATGGATTCTGCAGACTTCCCACCTAGTACATTTAATATAGGTTGTTTTCCACCCTTGCACATAATTCAGCAACATTCAAAAAAACACAGCGTTGCTTAGCAGCATGCAAATCAGCCAAGCAGAGCTGAGTGGCACGCAAAAACTCACAATTGTAGTTTAAGCAAAGTTGAGCACCACACAAACTTTGACAGCCATTACCATGTTTATGCAGTGCTTAGCAGGTTTGAGCACAGTTGTGCAGAGAGCAGAGAGGCCACATTTTAAAATTGTGTCCATAATGTGTGCAACAAAAATATATACATTTTCTGACTTACATGTATTTGAACCATGGACCTACTACACATACAGCCATAACTCCACCCATTTATCTACATGGATATTAAGAAATCCAGTATATTTGTCCATCTACCACTGAGCTACCTGTTAGCAGTGCTGAGCATTGTGCCACGCAAATATGCTTAAACACACCAATAATTAAATAATTAATTACATCTGGTTTCTATTTTTAGATCTCTGGCAGGTGTCTGCTATGTATTTATGAGCTCTGCTTGGCTTAGCTGCACTCCACACCAGACCAAGCAAACGCCAAAGCAAACAAACAAGAAAAACACATAAAATGTCATTATGCTTATTAATTACATCCAGTTACTATTTTTAGATGTCTGTCAGGTGCCAGCTGTCTACATGTGAGCACAGCTTGGCATTGCTGTGCTCTGCACTGTGCAAACATGCATTTAAAAAAAAATAAAAAAAACTAGACAACACTGATTCAGTATCTGTGTTGCTTGGCTTTCCCTTGGCACCATCATTAATATATATGGAGCACTCCCAAGGGAGGACCATGGACGTGCACACTGATACATTCCATAAGCAGCATTCTACCATCTCCAAGGATGATGCCAGACTAACAGCAGAAAATGATCAGCTTTAACAATTGTCTTAGCTACTGGTGTTATTCCAAACAGGTCCAATACTTGTCAGCCTGGGAGGACATGGTCGACAGGCAACACTGCTTTGAGAGGGATGGTCTTCACCTGTCTCCTCTAGGCTTTTGGATACTGGCCAGAACATTGTCCACCCCATAGTGCCTTTTTTAGACATTGCCAAACAGGCAACTCTTTGAACATAACAAAAGCTACTCAGGACTAGCTAAATGTTACTGCTCAATGCTAGGAGTATGAACAAGAAACTGCACTCCCCAGAAGCTTTTCTCTCCCTGGAGAATGCTGAAGTCTGTGCAGTTATTGAAACATGGATAAAAGCCACAGAATGCACTCTGGCAGTATATCACTATAATGCCTAGGGTCCCTATTAAGTTAGCGAACACACTAAATTTTGAACGCTGCTTAATCGAACCTACTTACCCGAAATGGCAAAATCCCAAAAGCACGGAACAGTGATTTTTTTTTCCCTAGGAAAAAAAAATAACTGGGCCGTTTTCAGGACTTTGCCATTTCCTCCACTGTGGTGCGATCATGGAGTTGATATATAATTAAGTAGGGGAGTGTGGGGGGAACAGCCTGCCATCTCAAGGGGTGTGGGGGGTAAAGCCCCCCACATTATTTTGTGTTTTTTTTAATGGATCAGCAATTTTTTTTCCCTGGGAAAAAAAACGCTGATCTGTTTGTTCGACATGTTGTTTTTTCGGTGTTAGTGAGTCAATTATATAACATTCGCTATTTAGTGCATTTGCTTATATAATATAGACTCATATCTTATATATGTTCTGACCACCCACTGAACATGAAAGAGCAAAAGGCGGAGGTGTACCTATATACATAAAGGATAGGCACACCTCAAGGGTGGTCAAACAATATGACATGCTTGAGCTACTCTATGTCCAACTACCATGGAAAAAAATTGACCATCATATTCTTGCTATCTACAGGTCCTCCACCATGCACCAGAAAGTCCATTCATCACTACTAGAATCACTCACTATCTAGCCCAATACCATACTCATAAGTGATTTTTAACAAACCCTCCATTAATTTGGAGGCATACACAAGCACTAATATGCAAGACCAAAGATTTTTTAACATTGTAAACTTAAATGCCCTGCAGCAGTTAGCCTGCACTCCAACTAGGGGAACAAATATACTAGATCTGGTACTCACAAATATGGGAGAGATCGTCACCCTACACCACCAGTAAGATCAGATCGCAAAGCAGTCTCCCTTGAAATGAAGGTAAAACTAGTCCCCCCCCACCTAACCCCTCAAAATTTAAGAATTCTCTAAGGTAAATTACCCCCTATTAAGGGGCATCATAGCTAGCTTCCAAGCTCCCACAAATCCAGAAAACACAGAAACCTAGGAAGAGACATACACAAAAGCCCTGTTTAACCATATAATTAGCTGCATAGAAATGGCTATACCAGACTGAAATAAACTCAGGTCAATCTACAAAAATAAGCCACCCTAGTAGATCCCTGGTATTAAATAGGCTGCAAAACAAAAGAAAGAAAATCCTTTTTAGAAGTAAGAGGGAATATGCACAACAGAGCAAAAAGTCCCTCATTAGTCTAAATAAGTGAATTAGGGAACTGGCCATGTCTCTGTAAGCAGATTTTGAGGCAAAAATAGCCTCCAAACTAAGGATAACCATAGGATTTTTTTAGTTGTGTCTGCAATATTAAGAGCAACACCCAACAATATGTAGAATTAGTTGCAGATGGCATGACCTATACTTAGGCAGGAGATATAGCAAATCTGTTGGCAAACAAATTCAGGTCAAATTTCACCTCCCATCACCTCCAGTTATCCCCAAGAAATACCCTCCACCACTCCACCACCAATTATTACAGGTTGTCACTGCACTCTCTAAAGCTAAAACACTGTTAAAATGGGGCCTAATGATATACCAGGTTGCCTCTTAAACAGTTTAAATCAGGGCCTATTTGGATCTCTGTTTAACCACAGCATCTAGGCTGGCTTTGTCCCAACAGAGTGGAGGACAGCAACAGTCATCCCTCTGCAAATGGGGAACCATCTACTGACCTGGGAAATTACAGACCAAAAAGTTTGACTAGTCTTATATGTAAGACCATGGGAAGAATAATCATGGACCTGATAAATAATGACATAGAAAACCACTAAACATTGGACCTGACCCAGTTCAGCTTTGCCAAGGGCAAGTCATGCCTGCTGGATCTGGTGGATTTCTTTGAGAAAGTCATTAATGCCATGGATGACACAAAACAGTACATACCACCTACCTCAAGTAGGCCAAGGCATTTGACACAATTACCCACTAAGGTATTATAAATTAACTCACAAAACTGGGCATAAATCCCTAAATCACCAGATGGATAGCCAACTGGCTCATGAACAGGATACATGTGATTAAACTGGGTGGATCTAGATCCATCAAGAGGTCAATTACCAGTGGTGTGCCACAGGGCTCAGTGCCGGGACTACTCCTGTTCAGAAGTGCACTTCTCTGCAGTCAAGGTTAATGTAGATGGCCTGTGGATGACAATGAATGCTGATAACTGCTAACTGGGACAATAATTGAATCCCACAATGATGTAGATATTGGTCAGGAGGGTCTAGATTAGACAAATGTTTGGTGCCAGAATTATGGCCTAAAACTAAATGTGAAAAAATGCATTATCACACCCTTTGGGAAGTCAAATACCACTGCAAATTGCAACATCAATAACACGCCCTTAAGAGCAGGTTCAGAGGTGAGAGATCTAGGTACATAACTAGACAGTAGCCTGAACTGTGACCACCCTGAGTCTACAGTGGTGAGGAAGTCCTTCTATGTGGCACAACGTATGAGTAAAGACATGGCATCCAAATCCAGGAAAATGATAGTCCCATTATACTCAGCCCTCATAAGACCAATAATCAAGTACAATGCACCATTTGACTTAAACTTCACTAGGCACTTACAGCAGCTGGAGTGACCTGAGGGGATCCTCACAAAGAAAATACAGTGAGGGTATAAACAATATGTCCTATGTGGGCAGAGTAAAAGCTCTACTCCTTTACTCTGTCTCCTTCTAACTATTAAGGGGTGACCTATGCCAGATCTACAAGGCACTCACAAATCCAGCCCGATGGAGCTGCTACACATCCACAAGTTAAACAGCATGAGGGTCATATGATCTAGGGGTCTAAACTTAGTAAACTACTTAGACAAAACATGTTGGAGAGACAGATATGTGTCTCAGAGATTGCCCCTTCTTTGGAAGAGGTTTCCTGTTCAGATTAAGCAGAGCCCTTCCCTGGTCCTCTTCAAACACAATTTGGATCAATGGATGGGGAGTCAGAAATTCACACTTAGGGTAGTGCCTATATCTATTATGGACAGTGGCAATCTGTAAGATACTCACAGCACAGGCACCAACCCATGCCATCCTCTTTCCCCTAGAGGCCAAATATTGGCTAGGCTTGTAAGGGCACTTAAGCCACCAATCTAATAATCTCTGTGAACCTATGAACCTATATTGCAATAGCATAAGTTGTATGGGTTATATCCTTCAAAGGACATGATGATCTGCCAACATCCAAAGCTTTATAGCACCTTCCACTCACCTTATTCACTGAAGGGCTCAAAGAGAGACATATGATGTCAGTGGTTAGGTTACCAAACATTCAGATATTTCTTGTTGTTGAAGTTTGCTCTCCTTGCAGGCTTTGAGAGAGCAACAACCAACTAGCACTTCATCGTGCCTGTGCAGATAAGTACCCTTCTGGGAAAACCTTTCACTTTATTGATTTTTCTGAAGAAAAAGTTTACTTTTCTATAGGAATGTTTTTGTTTTTGCTAGAAAAGTTGTTTTGAGTGGTCGTTACTACAAATTTTCTTTAAAAAAGTTGATTTGTTATTAACTTTACCTGTTCTGGAGAAATCTGTTTTTTTGTATATTTTCTATAAAAGTTGTATTCATTTATGTCAAAAAGTACTGTTGGGAGCCTGACTAGTGCTTTTGGGCATTGTCACAAAATATTTTACAGCAAATGTTATGAAATTCTTTTCAAATGGTTTGCTGCATCTCCAACGTTCTTTTACCTATTTTTCAAATTTTCAGGCATTTTTTTTTCAGCAAACTGTTGAGCAGGCTTTGGCTGTTCAGTTCTTCCCACCCCTGTCTACAAAAAGAAAGTTCCATGGGAGCCATCAGTAATCAAGCCACGTTCCACACTAACTCAGCCGTTGATGAGTGACTCTACTGTGACCAACGTACTTCAGGATGCTTAATGCCTTCTCTCAATACTGCTGGTGTTGCTCCTTGAGAAGATATCATGGACCATGAGTTAAGCACATCTTCTGCACCTATTCAAGCATCATTGTTGGGCATGGGATAATCACTCTTGCTGGTTTTGGAGGAGGAAGCAGATGATGTTTTACCAATAAGCTGACACAGATTGCCTGATTTCCAGGGATGAGGCCCATCCATGGGTTGGTCATTTTCTGAGGGTCTCATAGAAAAACAAAACAAAAACTTAGGCATACTAATTCTTCTTCTTCTTCTTCTTCTTCTTCTTCTTCTGCTTCAAAGTGGATTGACAAAAAAGATTGGAATGATTTTTCTATGGGCTTATTTCAGGATACATTAAATTCATTATGATTCCTCAATGAATTTTAGATTTTCCTCTCTGTCTGACACTAATTCTGAGTCAGAAAGGCAAGGATTTGACTGGGTATCTAACTCTGCATCATCTACTCTACAGGAAAGGGAATCTGATTCTGAAGAAAGCTTTTCATCAAATCCCCACCCACCTATCCCCACCCCAAAAGAATTATCTTTTTTCTGAAACTATAACCATAGTGAAAAACTTGTTTCAGTGGGAAAAGTGTGAAATTCAAGTATCCAAGTAAAAGTATTATGATTTGTTAGAACTGGATTTTCCACCAACCGCAGATGTTCCTCAAGTGCTGCAAGCTTTACAGACAGATTTCTTAACAGCTTGCAGCATGCTTGAGTGTCAACCCTTTGCTGCTGAAAAGTCTGATATGCTGTATAATCTCATCAAGCCACAAATATCTCTTTTCTAATCCAGAATCAGATCCTGCAGTTATTTTATTGGCAAACACCTTGTAAACAGTTTCTGATTTTCTCAACCCTGCCTCTGACCTCAGCCAGGGAATATATCAGGATTCTATGTTTTGTCATTTCTAATATTTTTGAGGTTCATCTATTCTAACTTCACTTGAGAAAAAGTCAGTGGTTTATGAAATCTGATTGGACCCAGCAACATCTGTGATGACCCTCCACCTCTGGGCCAATAATCAAGGAGCCTCAATCCTCACCACTGGCTCCTGTAGGAAACATTCACTGGGAGGATAACAGGCACACACCCAGTATTTCCAGATGCACCTCTCTTCATCAAGTACAATCAAGCACAATTTCCCTTAAGAGCACACAGGGAACACAGTCACTATAATGCTTAGGGTCCCTATTAATTTAGCGAACACACTAAATTGTGAACGCTGCTTAATCGAACCTACTTACCCGAAATGGCAAAATCCCAAAAGCATGGAACAGTGATTTTTTTTTTCCTAGGGAAAAAAATCACTGGGCCGTTTTCGGGACTTTGCCATTTCCTCCACTGTAGTGCGATCATGGAGTTGATATATATTTAAGTAGGGGAGTGTGGGGGGCACAGCCTGCCATCTCAGGGGGTGTGGGGGGTAAAGCCCCCCACATTATTTTGTGTTTTTTTTAATGCAGCAGCATTTTTTTTTCCCTGGGAAAAAAAATCGCTGATCTGTTTGTTCGACATTTTGTTTTTTCGGTGTTAGTGAGTCAATTATATTACATTCGCTATTTAGTGCATTTGCTTATATAATATAGACTCATGTCTTATATATGTTCTGACCACCCATTGAACATGAAAGAGCAAAAGGCGGAGGTGTACCTATCTAAATAAAGGATAAGCACACCTCGAGGGTGGTCAAACAATATGACATGCTTGAGCTACTCTATGTCCAACTACCATGGAAAAAATTGACCATCATATTCTTGATATCTACAGGTCCTCCACCATGCACCAGAAAGTCCATTCATCACTACTAGAATCACTCAGCATCTAGCCCAATACCATACTCATAAGTGATTTTTAACAACCCCTCCATTAATGTGAGGCATACACAAGCACTAATATGCAAGACCAAAGATTTTTTAACATTGTAAACGCAAATGCCCTGCAGCAGTTAGTCTGCACTCCAACTAGGGGAACAAATATACTAGATCTGGTACTCACAAATATAGGAGAGATCTTCACCCTACACCACCAGTAAGATCAGATCGCAAAGCAGTCTCCCTTGAAATGAAGGTAAAACTAGTCCCCCCCCCCACCTAACCCCTCAAAATTTAAGAATTCTCTAAGGTACATTACCCCCTATTAAGGGACATCATAGCTAGCTTCCAAGCTCCCACAAATCCAGAAAACACAGACACCTAGGAAGAGGCATACACAAAAGCCCTGTTTAACCATATAATTAACTGCATAGAAATGGCTATACCAGACTGAAATAAACTCAGGTCAATCTAAAAAATAAGCCACCCTAGTAGATCCCTGGTATTAAATAGGCTGCAAAACAAAAGAAAGAAAATCCTTTTTAGAAGTAAGAGGGAATATGCACAACAGAGCAAAAAGTCCCTCATTAGTCTAAATAAGTGAATTAGGGAACTGGCCATGTCTCTGTAAGCAGATTTTGAGGCAAAAATAGCCTCCAAACTAAGGATAACCATAGGATTTTTTTTAGTTGTGTCTGCAATCTAAGAGCAACACCCAACAATTTGTAGAATTAGTTGCAGATGGCATGACCTATACTCAGGCAGAAGATTTAGCAAATCTGCTGGCAAACAAATTCAGGTCAAATTTCACCTCTCATCACCTCCAGTTATCCCCAAGAAATACCCTCCACCACTCCACCACCAATTATTACAGGTTGTCACTGCACTCTCTAAAGCTAAAACACAGTTAAAATGGGGCCTAATGATATACCAGGTTGCCTGTTAAACAGTTTAAATCAGGGCCTATTTGGATCTCCCTATCTACAAGAAGAAAGTTCCATGGGAGCCATCAGTAATCAAGCCACGTTCCACACTAACTCAGCCGTTGATGAGTGACTCTACTGTGGCCAAATAATGTACTTCAGGATGCTTAATGCCTTCTCTCAATACTGCTGGTGTTGCTCCTTGAGAAGATATCTTGGACCATGAGTTAAGCACATCTTCTGCAGCTGTTCAAGCATCATTGTTGGGCATGGGATAATCACTCTTGCTGGATTTGGAGGAGGAAGCAGATGTTGTTTTACCAATAAGCTGACACAGATTGCTTGATTTCCAGGGATGAGGCCCATCCATGGGTTGGTCATTTTCTGAGGGTCTCATAGAAAAACAAAACAAAAACTTAGGCATACTAATTCTTCTTCTTCTTCTTCTTCTTCTTCTTCTTCTTCTTCTTCAAAGTGGATTGACAAAAAAGATTGGAATGATTTTTCTATGGGCTTATTTCAGGATACATTAAATTCATTATGATTCCTCAATGAATTTTAGATTTTCCTCTCTGTCTGACACTAATTCTGAGTCAGAAAGGCACGGATTTGACTGGGTATCTAACTCTGCATCATCTACTCTACAGAAAAGCGAATCTGATTCTGAAGAAAGCTTTTCAACAAATCCCCATCCACCTATCCCTATCCCCAAAGAATTATCTTTTTTCTGAAACTATAACCATAGTGAAAAACTTGTTTCAGTGGGAAAAGTGTGAAATTCAAGTATCCAAGTAAAAGTATTATGATTTGTTAGAACTGGATTTTCCACAAACCACAGATGTTCCTCAAGTGCTGCAAGCTTTACAGACAGATTTCTTAACAGCTTGCAGCATGCTTGAGTGTCAACCCTTTGCTGCTGAAAAGTCTGATATGCTGTATAATCTCATCAAGCCACAAATATCTCTTTTCTAATCCAAAATCGGATCCCACAGTTATTTTATTGGCAAACACCTTGTAAACAGTTTCTGATTTTCTCAACCCTGCCTCTGACCTCAGCCAGGGAATATATCAGGATTCTATGTTTTGTCATTTCTAATATTTTTGAGGTTCATTATTCTAACTTCACTTGAGAAAAATTCAGTGGTTTATGAAATCTGATTGGACCCAGCAACATCTGTGATGACCCCCCACCTCTGGGCCAATAATCAAGGAGCCTCAATCCTCACCACTGGCTCCTGTAGGAAACATTCACTGGGAGGATAACAGGCACACACCCAGTATTTCCAGATGCACCTCTCTTCATCAAGTACAATCAAGCACAATTTCCCTTAAGAGCACACAGGGAACACAGTCACTATAATGCTTATGGTCCCTATTAAGTTAGTGAACACACTAAATTGTGAACGCCGCTAAATCGAACCTACTTACCTAAAATAGCAAAATCTCAAAAGCACGGAACAGTGATTTTTTTTTCCTAGGGAAAAAAATAACTGGGCCGTTTTCGGGACTTTGCCATTTCCTCCACTGTAGTGCGATCATGGAGTTGATATATATTTAAGTAGGGGAGTGTGGGGGGCACAGCCTGCCATCTCAGGGGGTGTGGGGGGTAAAGCCCCCCACATTATTTTGTGTTTTTTTTTAATGGATCAGCAATTTTTTTCCCTGGGAAAAAAATTGCTGATCTGTTTGTTCAACATTTTGTTTTGTGTTAGTGAGTCAATTATATAGCATTCGCTATTTAGTGCATTTGCTTATATAATATAGACTCATGTCTTATATATGTTCTGACCACCCACTGAACATGAAAGAGCAAAAGGCGGAGGTGTACCTATCTACATAAAGGATAAGCACACCTCAAGGGTGGTCAAACAATATGACATGCTTGAGCTACTCTATGTCCAACTACCATGGAAAAAATTGACCATCATATTCTTGCTATCTACAGGTCCTCCACCATGCACCAGAAAGTCCATTCATCACTACTAGAATCACTCACCATCTAGCCCAATACCATACTCATAAGTGATTTTTAACAACCCCTTCATTAATTTGGAGGCATACACAAGCACTAATATGCAAGACCAAAGATTTTTTAACATTGTAAACTCAAATGCCCTGCAGCAGTTAGTCTGCACTCCAACTAGGGGAACAAATATACTAGATCTGGTACTCACAAATATAGGAGAGATCTTCACCCTACACCACCAGTAAGATCAGATTGCAAAGCAGTGTCCCTTGAAATGAAGGTAAAGCTAGTCCCCCCCACCTAACCCCTCAAAATTTAAGAATTCTCTAAGGTAAATTACCCCCTATTAAGGGGCATCATAGCTAGCTTCCAAGCTCCCACAAATCCAGAAAACACAGAAACCTAGGAAGAGGCATACACAAAAGCCCTGTTTAACCATATAATTAACTGCATAGAAATGGCTATACCAGACTGAAATAAAATCAGGTCAATCTACAAAAATAAGCCACCCTAGTAGATCTCTGGTATTAAATAGGCTGCAAAACAAAAGAAAGAAAATCCTTTTTAGAAGTAAGAGGGAATATGCACAACAGAGCAAAAAGTCCCTCATTCGTCTAAATAAGTGAATTAGCGAACTGGCCATGTCTCTGTAAGCAGATTTTGAGGCAGAAGTAGCCTCCAAACTAAGGATAACCATAGGATTTTTTTAGTTGTGTCTGCAATCCAAGAGCAACACCCAACAATGTGTAGAATTAGTTGCAGATGGCATGACCTATACTCAGGCAGAAGATATAGCAAATCTGCTGGCAAACAAATTCAGGTCAAATTTCACCTCCCATCACCTCCAGTTATCCCCAAGAAATACCCTCCACCACTCCACCACCAATTATTACAGGTTGTCACTGCACTCTCTAAAGCTAAACACAATTAAAATGGGGCCTAATGATATACCAGGTTGCCTCTTAAACAGTTTAAATCAGGGCCTATTTGGATCTCCCTATCTACAAGAAGAAAGTTCCATGGGAGCCATCAGTAATCAAGCCACGTTCCACACTAACTCAGCCATTGATGAGTGACTCTACTGTGGCCAAATAATGTACTTCTGGATGCTTAATGCCTTCTCTCAATACTGCTGGTGTTGCTCCTTGAGAAGATATCATGGACCATGAGTTAAGCACATCTTCTGCAGCTGTTCAAGCATCATTGTTGGGCATGGGATAATCACTCTTGCTGGTTTTGGAGGAAGAAGCAGATGATGTTTTACCAATAAGCTGACACAGATTGCTTGATTTCCAGGGATGAGGCACATCCATGGGTTGGTCATTTTCTGAGGGTCTCATAGAAAAAACAAAACAAAAACTTAGGCATACTAATTCTTCTTCTTCTTCTTCTTCTGCTTCAAAGTGGATTGACAAAAAAGATTGGAATGATTTTTCTATGGGCTTATTTCAGGATACATTAAATTCATTATGATTCCTCAATGAATTTTAGATTTTCCTCTCTGTCTGACACTAATTCTGAGTCAGAAAGGCAAGGATTTGACTGGGTATCTAACTCTGCATCATCTACTCTACAGGAAAGGGAATCTGATTCTGAAGAAAGCTTTTCATCAAATCCCCACCCACCTATCCCCATCCCCAAAGAATTATCTTTTTTATGAAACTATAACCATAGTGAAAAACTTGTTTCAGCGAGAAAAGTGTGAAATTCAAGTATCCAAGTAAAAGTATTATGATTTGTTAGAACTGGATTTTCCACAAACCACAGATGTTCCTCAAGTGCGGCAAGATTTACAGACAGATTTCTTAACAGCTTGCAGCATGCTTGAGTGTCAACCCTTTGCTGCTGAAAAGTCTGATATGCTGTATAATCTCATCAAGCCACAAATAACTCTTTTCTAATCCAAAATCAGATCCTGCAGTTATTTTATTGGCAAACACCTTGTAAACAGTTTCTGATTTTCTCAACCCTGCCTCTGACCTCAGCCAGGGAATATATCAGGATTCTATGTTTTGTCATTTCTAATATTTTTGAGGTTCTTCTGTTCTAACTTCACTTGAGAAAAATTCAATGGTTTATGAAATCTGATTAGACCCAGCAACATCTGTGATGACCCTCTACCTCTGGGCCAATAATCAAGGAGCCTCAATCCTCACCACTGGCTCCTGTAGGAAACATTCACTGGGAGGATAACAGGCACACACCCAGTATTTCCAGATGCACCTCTCTTCATCAAGTACAATCAAGCACAATTTCCCTTAAGAGCACACAGGGAACACAGTCAGTTCCTTTCTCTTTCTACAGATACCCAATAAGACTCCCACTGGCACAGCTATAGAGTTGAGTCCTTAGCCAGGGTTCCAGGCTAAGTCCTCCAACACTCTTTCCATCCAACCAGTGCTTCATGTTCCTGTCCAAGTAGCTGACATACACACACACTCTTTGAGATTTGATTTACACACACACAGACACACACACACACACATGCGCACACACACACACACACACACACACACACACACACACACACACACACACACACACACCTGGGAAAGGTTGACACAGGTTTACTAGCTATGCCTCCTCTTAACTAGACTATAAGGTAATCACTGCCACCAGAACCCCTCACCAGCTACTTAAAGGCCCTTACAAGGGTACCCAATATACTGAGTGAAATTACTATTAATACAAATGGTAGTTTGACTAAGAGCAAGGACTGTGTATTTTATTGACTAAGAGCAAGGCTATTAGGAGTGATCCACATAGTGTCACCAAATAAATATGCAAATACTCTCAAAACTTAAATATTTCTACAAAGGTCACCCACAATGAAATGTTTAAATATATTTAATAAGAAATAATAAAAGAACAAGACAATACTAAATATCTATTAGCAGTGACATCAGAGTTCAAAATTACAGGAAATATTTAAAATAACATTGAAGGACAGACACAGACAAATTAAGAAAAACAGTATCTAAACTAAGCTTCACTATATTCTTAACTGAATCTAAGAGAATCGCTATTCCCTACTTATTTTATAGAGCAAGGCAGATGATTTGGTGAATGGTCCTTCTTGTTGTCAGGCCCAAGACAAAATACAGAATGCTCAGTCTCACTCACAGACTTCTCAAACTAATATCTAATATAGTACTTCTGGGATAGCTTGCAGAATAACATCACTTCTGGTCATCTGACTTCTAGTTCCCATGCAAACCCCCGTTGCTGGAAGCCGGCATTATTTAGCACTTACCTGTAAAAATACACACACAAGGGCTTTTGGTCAGATCTATGGCAGGTGCTGGAAGTCATAAAATAATATCATACCTCCACTCTTCCAGAGTAGTAATTAGTTCACCCCAAATACAATACAGAAAGCTTCCTAGTACAGACTTTGTGTTGAATTGACACCTGTGAGATAGCATTTTTATGGCCTAGCCCATAAATTGATTTAATTTCAGATATATTTTAATGTTTGCTGGACTGAGGTTAACCTCCTGTCTCCCAGTTTCCTCTGTTAAATCATATACAATTAAACAGTTACAATAGTGCATGTACATTTCTGTTTTCTCCAGTAGGGCACACTGTGGATGCATTTCAAACACAAGCACTTTACAAATACCGTTTCAACACTAACATCTGTACAAATCAGTGTGATATACACATGGCATAGAGTTCTAATACATTTGTAACACAAGCATCTTGTATAAATCAGTTTGATCTTCACAAATGACATATAATTATTAACAAAATTCCAGCTAGCTGTGCTGGCAGTATCTCCTATCGTCACACCATCATCTTCTCTTTTCAGATCCTTTGCTGGGTATGCCAGTTACCTCTCAATCCAGATCTCCCCTTTTCTTCTCCAGCTCATACTCACTCTATAGCCACAGATGCCTCAGACTTTACCTGGGAACCTGTTTCCAAGAGGGTAAAATTTCAGGGTCTGTGTAAAACAAGACAGACTGAAATACATAAATATCAAATAGATGATGGCAGTGATAAATAATCTCAAAGCTCTAAATCATCTTTGAACATCAAGACCTCTTCTAGTAATCTCAGAGAACACCACAGTGATGCGGTACACAAACAAAGAGGGGAAACCAAATCTTACCATCTTTGAAGGCTAGCTGTGATTGCATGGAAACTGGCAACTCAGCACAATATTTTCCTTCTGGCTACTTACATTCCATCTAAACAAAACACTATTACAGACAAACTGAGCAGGATCAGGACAGAACTTTATGAATGGTTATTGAACCTGGAAGTCTTCTATGAATTTTTCCAACTGTGGAGATTACCAGAGATAAATCTATTTGCCACCATTGACAACAGACAGTTAAATAAAATTCAGCTCCAAGATTCCTTGCAAACAGGCCTGGAAGACAGATGCCTTTGCATTCTCATGTATGGCATAATTACTGTATGCTTTTCTATTTTTTCCACTAATACCTAGGGTCATTCAAAATTTTGGTGACTTCCTTTTGGCCCAGACAACAATGGTTCTGCCTTCTTTTAAAAATGACCAAGAGCAATTACCACACGCTTCCTCACAGATGGTACCTAATCACAAATGGTGTGCGATATTTTATACACCTTAACTTGAAACTAAATGCAGCAGGTATTAAAGGAGACTAAGAAACCTGCTACTAGAAAATCACATATGTTTTTCCATATGTGTGTGGTTTATTATCTTTTGGTCTTTCTTACTCTTCTACTAAGATTCACCTCTTAGCCGTCTCTGCCTGTCTTCCTATAAATCAGCCAGTTTTTACCCAGCCTCAGGTCAAATAGTTTCTGAAAGTGGTCCTGCACATCTGTCCACCTAGAAAACGGGTGGCTACATCTTGGGATCTCAATTTTGTTCTAGAAAAATTTACACTGTTTCCATTTGAACCAGCTCACCGGGCTGACTTGAAGTTCTTGACATGGAAAACAGTAGTTCGTATGGTCTGACCTCAGCCAATAGAGTACCCGAGTTATGTTGACATTAACCTTATCTCATATTTCATAAGGATAGCATATCTCTGAGAACAAACCCTTCATTTGTGCCTAAAGTGCTGTCATAGTTTACTTTGAATGATACACTTTATCACCTGCCTTTTTTCAAGCTCAAAAAATAAAGGGGAAACGATTTTGCACACTCAGAATGTCCACAGACAGCTCAGATACTGTACTGACAAAACCAAAACATTCAGCAGGTTGGATCAGCCATTATTTTCTATGAAGGTAAGAAAACAGGATAATCAGTATCGAAGCAGGCTATTTCTAAGTGGTTCCCTGATGTTATTAGTTTGTTATATTCTCACCATGACATGTCACTTATAGGGAAGATCAGAGAGTCCATTCTACCATGGCCTTGGCTTTTTCTGTGGAATTTTGGAAAGGGGTATACTCTAGAAGTATTCTGCAGGCAGCAACTTGGTCATCTGTGCATAGTTTTATGCAAAAGTACAACTTATATTCTTTTTCCAGGTCCAGAGTAGGCTTGCTATGACTTTCCTCCAGTGGCTCCTTTACTCTGATACTTCTCCTGGCTCCCTTTCTAAGTTCTGGTAATCTAGCCATACAACCTAGACTACTGCAAAAGTGATCTAATGAACATAATACAGTTGTGTAAGTTAAATTTCCATACCAGTACACAATCAACTATATCACTGCTAAAGTATGAACACCATCCTTCCATTCCCCTGTTTTTTGCTTTCTTCTTTGCTATGGTATGGATATTTTATTGCCTTTTGTTCCTAGCATATACCTTATAGATAAGACTCCCTTTCTTTGAAGCAAGAAAGTGTTGAAGGTTTAATGCCTTAACCATTGACTTTATATGTTTCTCCTCAAGCCGTTCAGTGGTGAGCGAGTGTAGAAGGAGGCCTAATGCGTTGGATGCAGGCTGGTGGTCATACCTTTGGCAGGATATAACCTATACAGCTTAGACTTCTGCAACAGTGATTTATTCAAACATCTACTGTTATGGTAAGTTAAAGTACACAACTGTACATTCATAGGTCTCAATGCTCTCAGTCCATTGACTTTTTTATTTCTGTTAGTTAGTAGCAGGCGCAAAAAGTAGATGAGCTGAGACACTGAAAATATGTGAAAATGCATTAATGGTGAGTAATATACTTTTCTATTGATTAATTCCACATCTTGACAGAAAAAGTGCTTGCATTACGAGGGTCTTTGACAAACTATTTAGATTAAGAGACTGTACACAGAATAACAAAAAAGCTACTTGTAAATATTATGCCACTCATGCCACAGATGAAACTTTTGAAATGTTGAAAAAACAGTAGGGAAATTCTAGGTTGCCATGCAAAAGTGATAGCAGAGAAGCAAAAGATTTTACAGCAGAACAAAACTGGATGACAACCTCATGTAATTATCTAAGGCAGAACGCATGTGAGGTTATCTGTATTCCTGCTGCTTTCAATACTTCAGAAAACATATGTCATGATATGCAGATTATTTCGTCCCATACTTCTCAGAATGTGGTATCTGTCATGAACTATGCATTAGGAAATGCCCACAAAATGGATGTATAGGAATGAAAGGACAGAAAGATGGAACCAGGTGAACCTCAATAAATACACTCAATAGTAGAATGACTGATAAGCTAATGGAATTATTTACCTACAAGTCTGATTATTCTGTAATGGACATGTTGGTTATGGTTTTGCAAGAACATTTCCGTATTCATTTATAAAGATGCAATGCTGAAATCAAGCTTAGTAGATGCTTAACTATAGTTACTAATAATACTGATATGGACATGGGCCTCACAAGACATTATAAGGCATGTTTGCACAAAGACAATCTAAGTCTGGGTACATATTAAATATGGAGAAAGAAATATTCAAAAGAGTATTGCAGTTTTCTGTAGCTCTGATACATAGATGTATTCGAATGCACACAGTAATTAGGAATAGTAAGTTTCTTTTTCAGCTTTCCTTCCAGTCTATATTGTAATGGAATTCTAATATGAATGCTGCTGTCCATCTTGCAGTCTATGATGTTACAATATTTAGCATTACAACAAGGATGCAAAATCAGTATTGCTATTATTATAATTAGTAGATAGAAATGAATGTTTGCAATATGTACTATCTATAGATATGGCTGACTTCTTCAAGTCCCATTTTGTCAGTGGGACAGTTTTGTGAATCTCTGGGGAAAAAAATAACACATTTGGTTTGGGTAATCTGTGGAACAAGCCCCTCATCCTTTTATTAAACACAAACATGTCCATTTATGCAACAACCCAAAGGAAAGGAGCAGTTTCACAGAAGTGTCCTTTTGGTAAAAATAGTACTTGAAGAAGCCGACAGTTACAGATACATATTGTGATTTCCAGCATGATTACTGTTATGTGCTGGAGAGTTACTGTTTCAACTTTGGTCACTTAAATTAGGACACAGTTTTACATTGTCTACTATAGCAATAACCCACTCCTGGGTGTGGGTAATGCTGGATTTACCCATGGTTGGCGTGGTTTGGTCCCGAGGGCAAAGCCCAAGGGACCAAACAAAGCCAACCGTGGGTAAATCCAGCATTACCCACACCCAGAAGTGGGTTATTGCTATTATACAATGACATTATTTAAGAAAAGAAATAATTACTTTTCTTAAATAATGGCATTGTATAATGCCTGTTTACTGCCCTTCCGCAGCTGTCTGGTATTCTGCGGCAGTTCTAATGTACTGCGCATGCCTACGCAGTACATCAGAGCTGTGGGCAAAAGCACTGTTTCACTATGTTAAATGGGTTTAACATAGTGAGACAGCATTAAAATAAGCAACGGAGATCTCCGTTGCTTATTGTAAAGCTGTCTCGCTATGTTAAACCCATTTAACATAGCAAAACAGTAAAAAGCAATGGAGATCTTGCGATCTCCGTTGCTTTTTTTTTTTTAAACTGTCTCGCTATGTTAAATGGGTTAGCATAGCGAGACAGCTTTAAAATAAGCAACGGATATCTCCGTTGCTTATTTTAAAGCTGTCTCGCTATGTTAAACCCATTTAATATAGCGAGACAGCTTTAAAAAAAAAGCAACGGAGATCGCAAGATCTCTGTTGCTTTTTACACACTGTGTCGCTATGTTAAAGGAGTTTAACATAGCGAGACAGCTTTAAAAAAAGCAACGGAGATCTCCGTTGTTTTTTTTAAACCTGTGTCGCTATGTTAAACTCTTTTAACATAGCGAGACAGTGTTTTATACTAACGGAAAAAGTCCGGGCGACCGGACCTTTTTCCGTTAGTATATTGAGAGATTTACAACGGGCACGCTGGTTGGGCTGGCCAATCAGCATGCACGTTTTAGGGGAGGAATTGTATAATACCCGTTTGCATATTAGGCTCTTCATTTTTGCTTTAAGATAAGTTTTCTCTATTCGCAAACGTGCATAAACCTTAAATAGAGGTGCTCACATTAGAAACTAGAATATCATTCCATTGTCACCCTCTGTTGCTTCCAGAAACAAACACTAGGATTTGGTTATTACTAGCATTCCTTTCATCAACTGTCTCATATATATTGTATTCTAAGGCAAGTTAATAAATTGCAACAGTTGGTTCCTTTGACTGAAACTAATCTTCTCTCACCACCCTTTATGCTGTGATTTAATTTAAATTTTTATGACGTGTGAAATAGGTTTGAGTTATTCTGTTGCTGTTCTCTTGCTTGCATTAACAGTTGTTTCAATTATTTATATTGGGGAAGCCCTCAGCTTCAGCTATTTTAATGGTGGGTCATAATCTCTGTCTGCTTGATCTTTATATACATCTCCCATACATGCAGTAGCACACCAGGTAGCATATTAGGCCTTTAGTGCAGTAAACTGTGGGTTCTACTCTCACAAGATGTAGATGGATTGCTGATACTGCAGTGCTCTTTAAGGGGGGGTGGGGGTGCTGCACTCTTGAGTGTGTCCTCCTTTGGATGAGTACCTATGGATTCGGTCTGTCAACCATTCCCTATGGCTTTATTGGAAAACCTCATCCAGTCTCTGCCACAACTTGCTGTGAGGAAAATGTTAGTTTGCTTTTGCTTTCTTGTATTTTGTATTACTTTATTGCCTTCTTATATTTTGTATATTATGATTTGTTTTCTTTACACTGTGTTTTACTTGTATTCTGCTTTTAATTGCATATTGAAAGTAGAAAAGAGACCACAGCTATGTCTCTTGTGAGTCACATAGAAATTAAGTTACCCTGGTGCTGTTGTGTTCTTAAACTGAATTGTCTTTCTAGTCGCCTGACCCTTATGTTAATTTGGGTGCATATCTCTTTCCCTCGCCCCTTTCAATGGCTGTTGTGAACAAGCACAACATGATCATTTGGTGAAATCACTCCCCTTCAACTATTTAAATGTATTGGCCATCCCACCTTACTCTACAGAACCAGATTATAAAGTGTGCACCCCCTTTCAATGTATCTTGCTCTTTCAAAATTAGTGGCTCCCTATTTAAACAGATAAAGCTTAAGTTACCCCCTCGTTCTTATCTAACTGCTTAGTGTACACTGCAATGCTTAGGATATTAACCCATTTTTCCCATAATATCTTTAAAATCTGCAACATCTATTGCAAGACCACCAGTTATTGGAGAGTTCATATTACTCTTCTCAGTAATCATATTGGGATTAGTGCTTTTGTTTACTACTTGTGAGAGAAGGAGCATAGGCACATTATTTTCCAGAGACTGCTGATCACTGGAAAGCCTGATAACTGCTTCATAGGTAACATCTTGGAATTTGTGCTTATATTCTGCTCCTGGTGAGAGAATATGCAGAGTGCATTGATTCCTCACTGTTTCTGGGTGGGCAGTGAGTGTCTGTGCTTGATGTTCCTGATTGGTCTGGTTGCTATTCAAGGCTTCTACCAGGAAAAGGCTACAACAAGCCTACAGATACTTGCATCATCTGGGATAAGACTGTGGATCACCAAACAGGCTGTGGCCTGTTTGTCACTTATGCTGTGCTGAGAAGACCATAAGAAGGCGGAAACATGCATGTCCATAGTTAGTGGGGGCTGGCTGTATTGGCCTGAAGTTATCCATTACAGACTTAAAAAGGGAAAAAAAAAGTCATAGGCATGCAGAACTGTCATAAAGCTGAAACACCTGATGTCTTTAAGGGGTCATATGCATATATCCCAGGTACCTCTAATACAAAAGGTTTTAAGGAATCACACAGTGGAAACTCTAGCTTGGTTAAATTTTTCTTGTAGTTTTTTCTGACTGGTTTGTCTGTGTGACCTTATTACTTATTATTTTAGCACAATATTAATATCAGACAAAGAATTTTTATAATCCAAATGTTTACACTCTCTGTATTGTCATAAATAAGAAATGTGAATATGCATGGAAATATTGCATATCACATCTTTAATGCTATGACTGATCAATGGTAGTGTTGCAAAGTCCTATAATAGCATTAGTGAATTGTCTGTGCCAACCAAACATGAGTCAGATTTCACACACATTTATCAATACAGAAGCTGGAAATGAATCTAACAAACTAGATTTCACACCATGAAGCTAATCAGAAAAAATGATGTCTACAAAAATGTTGGATATGTAATTGGCAGACAGTGCTGACTTGATAGTTGCTTTTGAGGAGATAAAAGTGAAACACATATGCCTTATACAAGTCTATTCACAAAAAATGATGTCTCACCTAACTACAAGTATTTAATGGAGGAGTTGTAAAGCAGAAATGACCCTTCAACTCCACAAAGATATAGCTTCAACCAGTGGGTCTATATGTATGTTTGCTGTAAGAAAATGTGGTGGGCTGTGAAGTCCCAAATGTAGATTTCAGCTGGCAATATAGCAGGATGCCATGACACTCACTCTACAGAATTAAACATGATTTGGTGTAATCTGGGTGGAAACTACATAATGGCAAGTCACGGCATATCATAAAATTGAGAGGAGTCTCAAATGAATTCTTCAGTCTATAGCAATACAAAGTGGCAGATTAGTATACATAACCTCTATATTACTAGGATAATCCAGCATTTATTAACAAGGTGGTGAAAACAGAGAGAAAATGAGAAGAGGCAACTTGATGACAAGGGAGATATACTACATACCTTGAAAAGGGCTATGAAATAGAATGGTAGGAAAAAATTAACTAACAGGAAAACATCTTTACTATAACTGTGATAATAGCCTGCAGGTAAGACATATCAGTGTGAGGACAACTTGCAAGTAGTGCATGTTTGATGTGAGTATGTTACTAGCCTGCATGTAAGGTATGTTTGATATCTGTGTGATAACAGCCTATAGGTAAGGCATGTTTAATGTCATTGTGGTTATAGTCTGCAGATAAGACATGTTTGATAGCAGTGTGAGGACAACCTGCAGGTAATGCATGTTTGATGTGAGTGTGTTACTAGCCTGCAGGTAAGGCATGTTTGATGTCTGTGTGATAGCCTATAGGTAAGGCATGCTTGATGTCAGCGTAGTTATAGCCTGAAGGTAAGGCATGTTTGATGTCTGTCTGATAGCCTACAGGTAAGGCATGTTTGATATCAGTGTGGTAAAACTTTCAGGAAGGGCATATTTGATGTCAATGTGATCACAGCCTGCAGGTAAGGCATGTTTGTCAGTGTGATAAAACTTGCAGGTAAGGCATGTTTATGTCAAAGTGATAACAGTCTGTAGGTAAGGCATGTTTGATGTCATTATGATAACAACCTATAGGTAAGGCATGTTTGATGTCATTGTGATAACAGTCTGCAGGTAAGTTTTGCTTGATGTCAGTGTGATAGCCAACAGGTAAGGTATGATTGATGTCAGTGTGATAAAACTTGCAGGTAAGGCATATTTGATGTCAGTGTGATAACAGTCTGCAGGTAAGGCACGTTTGATGTCAGTGTGATAACAGATTATAGGTAAGGCATGTTTGATGTCAGTGTAATAACAGATTATAGGTAAAGCATGTTTGATGTCAGCGTGATAAGAGCCTGCAGTAGGGCATGTTTGATGTCAGTATGATAAAACTTTCAGGTAAGGAATGTTTGATGTCAGTGTGATAACAGTCTGCAGATAAGGTATGTTTGATGTCAGTGCGATAAAACTTGCAGTAAGGCATGTTTGATGTCAGTGTGATAACAGTCTGCAGGTAAGGCATGCTTGATTTCAGTCTGATGACAATCTGCAGGTAAGGCATGTTTGATGTCAGTATGATAAAACTTGCAGGAAGGCATGTTTGATGTCAGTGTGATAACAGTCTGCAGGTAAGGCATGCTTGATTTCAGTCTGATGACAATCTGCAAGTAAGGCATGCTTAATGTCAGTGTGATAACAGCCTGTAGGTAAGGCATGTTTAATGTCATTGTGATAACAGTCTGCGGGTAAGGTGGGTTTGATGTCTGTGTGATGACAGTCTACAGGTAAGGTATGTTTGATGTCAGTGTGATAAAACTTGCAGGTAAGGCATATTTGACGTCAGTGTTATAACAGTCTGCAGGTATGACATGTTTAATGCCAGTGGAATAAGACCCTGCAGATAGAAAAGTACAGATGCAGTGTACAACAGCATGTGGCAATTATACTGATATTTTCATTTTTAACTGTGGCAGAATTTCACTTGAACTTTTACTTCATTAAATCTCCCATAATGTTATAAACTGCATTCCAAGTTAGTTATTCCACTGGCCAGTAGTGTTAGTGGCACAACAGACAGCTAATTCACCTTTGGTGCAGAAAACTGTGGGCTCTATTCCAGCACCAGGTAGATCAGTAGCTGTCATAGTAGTATAGCATAAAGGAGTGCTAAATATCTTCTGAGTGTTTCATCCTTTGGATCAGCTGTTAAACCGAGGCCCTGTTTGCTTGCCTTAATGGTATCACCGAAGGATGTAAAGCATTCCATGGCACCTATCGATAAGACAAATACACAAGGACTACCACTGCAAAACTGGCTCAGATGGTCCTAGGCCATAAATACTCCCAAAATACCAAAAAGAAAAATCAAGTAAAAACTTCTTTTATTTGTAGTACAAAAGGAATCAGAGTTTTCATCCTGCTTAACAGGACTTCATCATATTCAACAATAAAATAGCATTGCAAGTGCTTATATAAATGTAAAAATGAGGTAGAATGAAGTGATGTATTAATTAAGAACTCTAACTACTTAAAGAAATAGGTACATTACAATATAATTTGTACCAAAGTAGTATAATAAAAAATCATTTTTCAATAAAAGAAAAACATATATTAACAATTGCATGTTAAAATACACATTAAAATACATGTGAAAAGTGTGTTTAAAAAGGTGCATTTTACATTTTATATTTTTGGCATTCCCAAAGTTCACAAAAATGTGACACAACCCCCTTTCTGACCAATAGTTGCAGGGAGTAAGTCCAAAACATTTCCCTTTGGAGTCATTATAGATAATTGGCTTAAGCATTCCTACAACATTCATTACCTTTTAAAACACTCCTGGGATTTTTTAGGTAGAATTAAAAGTGAACTTTGGGAGAAGGATTTCTTATTTTTAACCATTGATGTGGTTGACTTGTTTAATTCCATACCTAAAGATGTAGAATTGGAACTTTTCCATAAATCTATGGTCAAATATTCTTCATTGAACAGTGATAAGATTCAAATGTTGTTGGAATTTATGACTACCATCCTAGATAATAATTTCATCCATTTTGAGGGGGAGCATTTCAAGCAAAGTAAAGGTGTTGCTATGGGGGCATCTTGTGCCCCCATATTTACAAATCTTGTTTTGACTTGAGTGGAAATGCAGACATTTATTCAACAGTCCTTTTTCAAGTAAACTGAAACTTTATGTCCGATTTTTGGACAACTTGTTTGTTCTATGGAAGGGAGATAAAAAGGAAACTGAAAATTTTGTAGCATATTTGAACAGTGTTTGCCTTTACTTTAAGTTCACACACTCATATAGTGAGAATGATATATCCTACCTGGACACGTACATATCCCACACAGAGAATGGGTTTAAATCTAACATCTACTGCAAACCCACTTTCAACAACTCCTACTTAGAGTATAACAGTTGCCACCCTATGTCACAGAAAAAGAGCATACTTAAAGGCCAATTTATTAGGGTGGCCAGAATGACATCTGAATACACTGATGTTGTTAATGAATTAAAAGTTGTGGGTAATATGTTTCTAGAAAGAGAGTATTTACCCCATTTATGGGATGAAACTGTTCGCTATGTCTTATCATAATGGGGGTTACAGTACAAACCACTGTTGGGGGTTGGACTGACATCTGGGGGTGAAAATTTGAATGAAAGTGTACATTCTAGAGCTATGGTACTCAAGTTCAGTCCTTACTCATCAGTGATTAAAGAAGTGGTGTCAAAAAATTGGAATGTCTTTAGAGGCAATGGGGATATTTACAATTTATTAGGAACTTCACTGACTTTTGTGTATAAGACAGGAGTTAATTTCAAGAGTAGTTTTGAGAATTTTAAACTGCTCAGTTCAAAGAGAGTTCCCCAAGGAACAAGAAAATGGGGTTCATGTAACCAGCGTGGGTTTTTTTGTGAGAATTTGGATGTACAATTGGTTAACATAAACAGGACTAAAATTAAGTTTCAGAAAGGGAACTGTAATACACATAATGTTATATATTTAGCCTTGTGTCCCACATGCCCAGCATTTTATGTTGGGAAAACTGAAAGACCTTTAAAGAATAGAATCTACGAGCATATGTATGACATTAGGAAGAAGAATACAAATAGTAGCTTATACAGGCACTTGATGAATAACAAAACTTGTCACACCTTTAAATTTGCTATTTTAGAAAAAGTATTTGTTAATTTTAGGGGTGGTAACACTAAGCTCTTTTTAGAAGAGAAAGAAGTGGTCTGGCAGTTGAGGCTTAATGCCAGTAACACCCCCCCCCCAGTTATTAACGTTTACATCCCCCATCAAACCTATCTTAGAACTTAGAGCCTGAGTGATACAACATAACAAAACACTTCATACAGCACTTTTTAGTACATATATTTTTTAATACACACTTTTATAAACACACTTTTCACATGTATTTTAATGTGTATTTTAACATGCAATTATTAATATATGTTTTTCTTTTATTGAAAATTTATTTTTATTATACTACTTTGATACAAGTTATTTATGTTGTAATGTGCCTATTTCTTTAAGTAGTTAGAGTTCTAAATTAATACATCACTTCCTTTTACCTCATTTTTACATCTATATAAGCACTTGCAATGCTATTTTATTGTTGAATCTGATGAAGTCCTGTTAAGCAGAATGAAAGCGCTTATTCCTTTTGTACTACAAATAAAATAAGTTTTTACTTGATTTTTCTTTGTGGTATTTTGGGAGTCTTTATGGCCTAGGACCATCTGAGCCAGTTTTGCACTGGTAGTGTTTGTGTATTTGTTGCCTTAACTACTGCACTCAGAAATTTGGACTTATTAACCTATTGAAAAGAGTAGGGGTCATTCACTGATGCCCTCACCAAATTTCCCTTAGTAGAATAAATAGCACCTCTGGCCTCCCATGAAAAGAGCCACTAGCCTTGCGTGACTAACCCAGTCAGCAAAGATATTTCTTCCCATTTGAAATACAAATCTACAACAAAGAGGCATAATTAGACATTATATTCACTGACCGGCAATTGATTGCTTTCTTCAGAAATTAAAAGTATAGCTCATCAGATCAACATTAAAAAAAAACAAAAAAAAAAACAGGTAATACTACAGCACTTGACTAAAGTCCATTTTAGTAGACGCTGACATTGTGGAATCTATTATGTATTGCTTGAATTTCAAAAGTTTCCAGAATGTCAAATAAGAATTATTGCTTTAGGACAGATGCCTCTTTCAATTCTTCCACTTCTGTTACATTGAAGTATATTACTGTATTGTATCATGTCTGCAGAACATCAGTCAAGAACACATCTAGTGCCAAGAAATCAATTAAAATCAGGCACAGATAAATATATTTACAGGCTCAGTTATGACATTTCATACAGTACTGATAATATAATGTGTCACTGCAGAACACTGATATATGTTTCATTACTTTTGTGCCATTCAGATCATAACATTTTTTGCAAGTAAGAGCAAACAAGGATTGCATATAAAAATATTTAAAAAAACATTGTGATATCACAGCCATAAATTCACACCAAAATATTTAGCAACACAATAAGATTTGCAATATTTGCAGAACAGGAAGTAAAGTATGTGTCAATAAGTAAAGTATAATGGCAAATGACCCATAAAAATATGTGCTGACATACCACTCTTACTGCTGACAAACAAAATATCTGTTCATATGAATATGAATTAGTCTTTAGTTCTTGTCTGAACAATCTTTGGTACACTGTATGTAAAATATATCTGTATAGTTACTGTTTCCTTTAATGTTCTGTATGATAATGTTAAATAAAATATTCTGTTTTTATTTTCCTGCATATGACAAATGTCACCACTTAAAATCTTTGAACGTGCTTAAATAATACCTCTTCCTTTTTATGTACACTTTCTTTGTTTTTTTCCTGCATCAGAATTATCCCAATCAGTCTGCAGTATTACTTTGCATATTGTTTAGCTACTGCCTCTCTGTTTTACTTCTAGTATGTAATTTGATGAATACCACAAAAATTAGTACCTAGATTGAACCCCAACACACACACACACACACACACACACACACACACACACACACACACACACACACACACACACACACACACACACACAAAATGTTTCTTTAAAAAAATGTCCAGTGGACCATCTGGGCAAAAGATACAATCAATCAACTAAGTCAAGTCAGTAAAGAAATATTATTAATACCATATCCATACATCCATTTCAACAGCCAGCAAAGCATTCTGTTTATTTTTTCAATAATTATGAGATGCGATTCTGATTTATTAAAATATTACAATAGGTATACTTAACGTCAGAGATAATTAGAATTTTCAGTGTACAATGGCAAATGCATCTGAATAAGCAAAACGTATCACTGTGGAAAGATTATACAACTCAAGTACTGGTACAGTAATAGTATTAACAGTAAAAGTTAGAGGTTCTCATATATGCTTTAGTCCTACCTTTCTTGTGTACATATCCCTTGCCTCTGCAGCAGGGACTGCATGATAGCAGCACAATGCAGTTAAACACCTGGATAGTGCAGTGGTGCAGCAGTAGCATTGTCACCTCACTGCAAGAGCTGCTCGGCTGGAGTGCCTTGTGTGTGGAGTTTATGTCCTCCCTGAGTTTCTGTGGGTTTTCTTCCATGTTTTAAAGACATGCATCTGAAACATTTCTCCCCACACCTCTGCTGAAAATTGGCTTTGTTCCAAGTCCAACTTTCCCAATAAATAAAAAACGTCTTTCAGAAAAAAAAATATCTATAGATATTGTCATTGATGATAGTTACAAGGCATACATTATGGATCTTATGAACAGGAAGGGAAAATCAAACAGCATTACAAAATGTATATGCAAATTAACAGATAAATGCCAAGTTTAATAATTCTGAAAAGTCATACATCTTTGGTGCTATGGCATAAGACTTGTAAAACATTCCACTGCAATGCAATATTAAGTCAGAATTCTCCTCATACAGATCTGTGGTTAATCACATCAGATGTAGTGATCCATCCAAATGAATCCAGTCAAAGTTATGGGAAAAATGTATAGACTTTATACACATTTTCAGTCATCTATTTAAATCTTAAACTATGGAGAAAAATACAAATATTATCTAAATTTGTGTTTTTAGACCCCCTTTATATTACAGTTGTATAGTTTTATATTTAGATCAAAACTGTAAAAAACAAAATCTTTCCATCTAAAACTGCACTGCAAGATTACCATAGAGACAAAAATGTACGCGTTTCATTTAGAATAGCAAAATAAAATGAGGTGATTTGCATAAGCATGAAGCTGTTGTTTTGACAGGTGTCAGGCAGATTGTTTATGAAAAGGTAGAACATGTGGCAGATTTTCTATCGTTAAGACATATCATGCATGACAGAACTGTAAAACATTCAAATTTGATCCTATCTTCCAGATTCTTGTCATGTGGTACTAGAAATGTTAATATATCTGCCTACCTCAGCAGAAATGTTAATAACCTTCTGTTGCAACACAATTCTTTCATTTTGTTGATTAAATGCCTGTTTTAGTATGCAAACTGTAACTTTTAGCACATCTTCATCGTCTGTTCTGGTTTCATGGTTGTAAAATGAGAAATCCAGTATTTAGGTCATGCCACTATTTTTATACCTTGTCACAGTTTCTCTCTTTTTCTGTGTTGTTATTTCAAAAGAATCTTCACTTGAAAAAAGTCAGTTATTTGTTTTAAAACAAATATGCAAATCCATTTTAAGGGCATTGAATTAATATGTGTCCTTAGCTGAAGGTTAGTTGTGTCCCAAATTGAGTAAAATATATAAAAGCTGTGATGATATGAGGTAGTGCCAGCTCTGACAGGGGGAGTAGGGCAGTGCATGTGTAATAGCATAGCTAGATGGAGTTTTGTAAAGAATTATATGCCCTTTGAATATCAAACTGATTTGTATAGATGCTTTTGTTAAAAATGTATTTGTAAAGTTGCTTGTGTTAAAAATGTATCAACGTAGGTCCTGCTAGACAGAAAAGAAATATACATGTATATCAGAGTGTATTATTGTAACTGATGAAATGTATATATTTTAACAGAGGATACTGGAAGGGACGGAATTAAGCTCAGCCCAGCTAACCTTAAGAAAAATAGCCTGAAATTAAATAACTTGGTTTAGATCATAAAGATTTTATCTCACAGGTCTGAATGTAGCCAGAGACACAATGTCTGTGAAAAGCCTGGGCTGGGATCCTGCTCTATGCCCTTAGTGGTAAAATAATTGCTACCCTAGGATGCCAGAAAAAGGCTTGTTATTTTTTGCAGGAAGGGTGGAAGTGTTGGAATTGTTTTACAGTTTCCAGATGATGTAATAAACCTTAGCTAAAGGTCTATGTGCGTATTGTGACACATCAGTGCCAGATACTGGTTCAGTTTCTATTGAGAAGGGAGTGTGGGAACCACAGAGACAGGTAACCAGATGTGATGTCATTCTGTAGCCAGCACTGAAACTGTATTTGAATACTAGTGAGTGATGTGAGGAGAGCACTCTGTTTTTGGACCTGACAAGACACTCATCGACTTTGTTCTTGCCTTGCATTAATAAAAGCCTAGGGAACAGTAATTCTTCAGTCAGTTAAAAATAATACAGTGAGATTACTTAAATGTTGTTTTTCTGTATCAGTCTTTCCATCTGTGTTTTATATTTCCTGTGATTGAAACTCTGGTGTTCATTGTAAAAAGATATTCGGTATTTCCACGTTTTTTTTTTATTATTATTTATTATTAAATATATCTAAACCTTTCATTGTGGCTGGTCTTTTAGGAAAATATTCATTGAGACTACTTGTATTTATTTAGTGGCACTGTAGCTCCATTTTCCCGAAAGTCTTCCTGCTTGGTTAAACTCCACTATTTGTATAATTATGAATTTTATTAAGTGTAATTGGGTACCAGGTTAGAGCCTTAAAGTAGTTGGCTTTGGGTATTCTGGCGGCAGTAAATCTACCTTATAGTCTGGGTAGTGGTACAGAGCAGGTAAGCTGTGCCAACTTTTTCTAGGTGTGTGTGTGTGTGTGTGTGTGTGTGTGTGTGTGTGTGTGTGTGTGTGTGTGTGTGTGTGTGTGTGTGTGAAAATCAAATCACAAAGAGAGTATGTAAAAACAGGGAAACTGAGAGCATTGATTTCACAGAGAGGGTGGTGAAAGACTTGGAACACCTGGCTAAGAACTCAGCTCTATAGTGGTCTGTGGTGAGTCTAATTTGGGACCTCGAGAGAAAGCTCAGCCCCAGAACTGAAGTGTACATTCCCTGTGTGCTCTTAAGGGAATTGTATTTGGTGCAGACAGCTGCATCTGAAAATACTGTGTGTGTGTGTGTGTGTGTGTGTGTGTGTGTGTCTATTTTTTTCACAGTGAACATTCCCCACTGGTGTCAGTGATGAGGATTGAGGCTCCTTGATCACTGGCCCACAGCAGAGATGCCACAAAAGCTATGCAGGAAAACATAAGGAGAAATTACCACAACATGGAAGCTAAAAACAGAAACACACGACCTAGAGGAAACTGAACACAAGAAGTAGAGTTGTGGCAAATGATTAACAGATGGTCAATAGAAGAAGCACCCCTCTTTAATTTGTTTATTAATTACAAGGGATGGAACAAGAAATCCAACATTTTATGATGCAATAGTGTAGTGGTTAGAGCATACACCTGGTATGTAATTATTCACAGTTCGAGCCCCACCAAAGCCATTTTCATTATGTATGTGAAATCTGTACAATTGAAAACATCTTTAGATAAACTTTAGTTATATATATCTTAGCAATTTTTGAAGTAACCATATTGCCCAGTCTGAAAAAGCATTAAATTTGGCAGTGGCAATGCTGTGGTAGTACTGCTTTTGTTATTATCCCCCACCCCCACACCAATATATTACAGTAATATATGAAGTAGGCCACATTTTCTCCAACACTTGAGAAGCAGATGTATTCTTTTAGTTTCATCAGCCTTCTGCTCTGTAAAGAAGAAACCACAGGTAAGCATAACCTGCAATTGCAGAAAGACACATTTTGATTCGGTCAAGTGTTTATGTCTACTTTGTTTATAAACAAGTAATTCTATATAGAGAAAGGCATAACATATGTTCTGACACCTCAATGGCTGGGATGGGATGTGAAGTTGGCTGTTATTCCTAATTTACTACATTTTATTAGCCATCGTTAGTCTAAGTGGTCCAAGCCTGGTACCTGGGGCCACTTACTGCACAGATTCTTAAAAAACAACTGTTCTACTACATGGCCACTTAATTTTAACCAGTGTTTACCAATACCTTCCTGGTTGTTGCATGTCTAACAAAAAGTGAAACTAAAATATTTCTTTATTACATTTTATTAAGCATGTTAAATCTCCATGTTACAGACCTTGGAGGAGTTTTACAGTGCTGAAGCACAATGGATTGCTGACAAAAAAATCCATGTGAACTCCATGAGAATATGTTTATTTAAACCAAAGAGCATGCCAGGATCAAACTCCTGATATGGAGGTGAGGTTGTAGTATCAGCTGCAGCAAACCTTTGAACCAACATTCCACCTAGGAAGTCTTTGAAGCCTTTATGTCAATCACTTTATATGGGTATTTTTCAGTTGTAGGTCTTACAGATCTAGCCACACTTTAACTCTACAACACTAAACTATTGAGCAATAGGAAGTTCACCCCGGGGATCACTTCAGTGACCTTGCTTGACAGGGGCACTGGAAACTAACTTTGGACGGCATGATGCCAGAGAATCATCTTGGGCTAGGCTTATATAGGCTCCAGGGCTGTTAGCCTAGTACACACCTATGAATTTATGAACCTACAAAGAAGAAAGAAAGCATTTTGTAAAAATGCAGATGCTTTCTACCTGTAAATGAAACTAGATAGTTTGTTAACAGCATTATTGTGGTTAGCAAAAGACCAAATAGATGTATGAATTAATTTCGAGTAGTTCAGTTAGTTACATGAAGGAGTTGTGCTTTGTTTAGTATGGAGTCTGTTGAAATACAGAACACATGACATCAGGAGCCACAGCCAAGCATATCTCATTGGAAACATCAAGCTAGGTCATTTATGAATAGCTGTTCTCATTAAAGAAAAGAAACATCAGATGCAGAATTTCTTAGTTGCAGAAGATCATACTATGTGAAACTTATTTTAACAACCCAAGAAGTTAAAACATTAACTACCAGGCTCCATAAGCTGAATGAAAACACGATTTTGCACATCTTGCTCAAATTAATGCAAGGGTTCTGAAAGTCGTGCCTTTCAAATATACAATCAAACATAATTTAAAAAAGCTGACTAAGCAAACAAATATGCTTGCCTGGATGTAGTCACTTATGTGAATATGCATCCATATGAATTATAAGATTATAAAGGTTATGGGAAATGAGTCACTTAAATAGACAGTGCTCCAGGCATTAGTATGAAAAGGATCTTTGTGGATCAGTACTCTATCCTAGTTAAAAATACAAATAAATAAAAAGAACAGTTCAAAAAGCAAATCTACTTAACCACAGCAGGAGAAAGAATATGAATGAGAGAGATACAGCAATATTGTTTTTTTTCCTAATGAATCACAGTGACTCTACTACAAACAACTTAGTCAAAGCTGCAAAAAGCACATTCTAGCAGGCAGTGACTCCAGCATGTTGCAGCTCACACAGGCTGCAGCTTGTGCTCAAAATCTAATATGTGTTTGGGCAAGACACAGCAGATGTGTGGAGAGAGTAGAGCTGCCACATCTTCCACGAACATACTGTCAAGTTAGACTATGGTAAGAAAGTAGTGGGGTTGGGAATTTAGATTAAGTCTATAAACAGTGATCCAGACAGGGTTTATGTTTAAGGAGTCAGAGGGAAGTTTTAGGCTTAGAGATCAATCAGTGAATTTAGGTTTAGGAAGGGTGAGGGAGTTTTAGGGTTAGACAGCAATAATGGACTTTAGATTTAAGGAGGAGGAGGGGGATTTGAGGGAGTGATTGTGTATTTAGGTTTAGGGAGTTTTAAGGTTAGGCAGAGATCACTGACTTTAGGTTTAAAAGTTAGGAAGGGAGTTTTACACTCAAACTTAAGGAAGAAGATCTTCAGGTTAGTGTTAAGGACTGGGTGGGAGTTTTAGGGTGAGAGTTAGGGTTCTTATAAGGCTATGCAGTTTATTAGGCTTGAGTGATGGGAGGGCTAGATAATTTAGAAGTCTTTGGCAAGTACAAGGTAAAGTACTTTGTTCAGAGCAAGTGGCAGTGATCAGGTGTGTCAGGAGCTAATAGCATGTTAGCACCTGTAGTAGACCTGAATCACACTATTCAACACTCTTGTAACTAAAATGTCTACCAAAAAAGATGATTGAAGAAGGCATGTTTTGCCTTGATACAGTTGGAATATTTTCAAATCATAGTACAGTCTGTTTAAATTTCCATGCCTATTATCTATCTGCATAGTACAATTTATTTCAAATTTACAAAATATGTAACTCTTTTGGTTCACCAGATGTGCAACAAATCCTTCTTGTATTTTTAGTAAAGAAAACATTTTGTCACAATAGGTCAACTTTCTACTTATTTAAAAAAAATAACAGTTATTATAGACCATGTAGTCTGTAGACTATTGTGTGTATTGTACCTAGTCAAACACTGTAGCTAGATAGCTTGTGCATATAAGTTACTGAGCATGTGCAAGATCAGTGCCATTTTGTACAGTCAGCCAGAGTGAATGCAGGCATGAATGGAGATGCACGTGCGAGTGTGTTTGAAGCAGTGATACAGTCAGCTTAAATATATGTTCCAATTACAGCTCCTGATGTGCTTATGTACAATAAACAATTTGAACCCATCACAGGGCCTATGCAGCTCATCTGAATACATGAGACAAGCGACATGGTTTCCGAATGGGATCCGAAGTTGCTTCAACTCGCAAACCCTGAGGCACAAAGTTAGAAGATGAGGAATATACAGGACCGAACTGGCAAACAGGTCAGCGGTTCTTCAAAGGTACTTAAACTTGTTTAAATGATGTTTCAGTCACCAAATGTGTGGTGAAGCATTCAAAATGTTTAAAATAATTACTGAGATAAATGAAATGTCTGAATTTGTGATATACCAATACAACACTTACCTCTACACCCACTTTCAAAAAGCATCTAAAAAACTTCTTTAAATCCCAATGGCTCTGCCCTTGTACTAATCCTGACTGAAAAATTTATTGCTTCCAGTCACTCACCTGTTCTTTTGACCTCAACTTCTTTACTACGTTACTATAGTACTAGCTGACTACTTTAACTTCACCAATTCCACTGAAATACTAAAAAAAAAAAACATTATTATTTTTATATTCAATGACAGTCCTCTTTGTAATTCTTTCAACATGTTATGTCTTGTGATATCAGGACTCCAAATGTTTTCTATCTCTATTTGCATTCCTTTGTTTGCAATTTGTCCACCTGGTGTATTTTTGTTGGCTGTCCTACTAGCATTGTTTTTGAAGTGCTTTTTATTTGGTACAATTTTCTTGTCTTTTTTTTTTTTCTCTGTTGGTGGAGCTTTTCTCCCCGGGCCTCTACTGAAAATGGACATGTATCCAGCTAGACTAGCCCGGTCAACAAATGTAAATTAAAATAAATAAATAAAAGTATTCAACATAAATACAAATGTGTTCAAAATAATTTCTGAAGTGCTAAAATGTACAAAAAGGCTAAAATGACTGCATTTTTTCACAATGTACTACTTTTTCACATGAACTGAAACTTTTCAAAGTATGCAAAGTGTCAGGAGTGTTCACAGTGTTTGCAATGTTAAAGTAAAGCCTTATCAGAGAGATTGTTATGCATTTGAGAATAATTACAAGTATCTGGTCTATGCTTCTCTTCAAATGAATTTTGTTGTTATGGCAGAGGGATTTTGTAGACCTGGACCGCTTGTGTTTGATAATAATATTGCTGAGAATTGGCGAGTGCTTGAGCAAGAATATGATATTTTTGTACAGGCTGCATTTTTCTGGTAAAGACACACGTACAAAGGCATTCATACTTTTTAATTTAACTGGCTCGGAAGCCATTGACAGGGAATGTTCATTTGTGTATGCACCTGCCATGTATGCAGGGGAGGGTGAGAACCACCATATTGTGATGCAGGCGGAAACACAGGAAGACCCTGAGTGCTTAAAACATAAATTTAGAGAAATGTGTAACCCTCAAACCAATATTACAATGGAAAGGCAGATGTTTTACACAAGAAATCAAAAGTCTGGTGAAACTATAGCAGCATATATTACTGATGTGAGAAATAAAGCAAAGGCATGCAGATTTGGTGATTTGAGAGATGAGTTGATAAAATACAGGCTTATGTGTGGTGTTAATGATGCAGTGAGAAAGATTTTGCTTTGAGACAGGGATTTAACATTGAATAAAGCACTGAAATGTGTCAAATATATAAGCTTACAGAAAAGCATACAAACATGCTTACAAATAAGAAGAATGAGCATGCAGCGTCTGCCAGTGCGAATGTTGATAGTATACAACATAAAGCTAAGATGAAGAAGAAATATAAACTGAGTGGGGCCACAACACCCAACCTCATTGCTAACTGACGTAATTGTGGAGGCAGCCATGAACCTAAATAAGAGAAGTGCTTAGCTTTTGGTCAGCAATGTCATAAATGTAAACAGTGGAATCATTTCAAAAGGCTTTGCAAGCCTAAAGTGGCACATACTCTTATTAAAAGAGAGCATCCAAAGAAACAAGTAGATCCGATGGAGAGCTGTGAGCAAACTCTCTATGTTGATGGTGTTTATGTGATTAATGAAACAGTTAACACAGTAGATTATCAGTTGGTAGCAAAAAGTGAAATATTTCGCACTGTTTGGATTAATGGGAAACCTGTAGAGCTTAAAGTAGATACTGGATCTAAGTGCAATGTTATATCAGCACAAATGTTTGCCAAAGTAAAAGCTGGTGATAAACTTTATTCAGCAAAGTGTGCCAAACTAGATGTTTATGTTGGTGAAGAGATTCAGACCAATGGAGCAGTAATTCCTATATGCCATTTTGCTTGGAACAGCTATGACTTGCAGTTTTACATGGTCAAAAGACACATGCAGTCATTGTTAGGCCTCAAAGACAGTTTGAGAATGGAAGAAACAACAAAAAGGAATCCACCAAAAGCACGATTTATTTAAAACTCTGACGTCTCGGCCACAGCCTTCAAGGAGTACAAACCATACAAAACCCTATACATATTTATACTAAAATAAATAATCAATTAAACAATTTAACAATTGAATACTATTAAATAATTATATTCAATTTAACAGCATTCTCCAATTAAAATCCTCATTTAAACCAAGTGGATATAAAGTTTTAAATTTTAAAATATATATAGCTTCCTTATGTAACAACAGTTGTTTAATATTCACATTCCTATATTTATAATCATGTATTTGCTCTAAAACAGTCCCTTGTAGCCCCTTACTATCACTATTGTGAAAGTTTAAAAAATGCATGGCTACAGGGCTTTCTTCTTTTTTATTATTAATGTCCCTAATATGTTCCAAGAGCCTCACCTTGAAGGCTCTTTTGGTTTCCCCTATATAAAATTTATTACAAGGGCACCGGAGTGCATATATAACTTTCTCAGAGTTACAATGAAACATATTATTGGTCTTAAAAGGAATATTATTAATACATAATACAGTTTGAGAATGGGACTGATTTCATTTAATAAAAAGGTCCACCATATAAGTCTAAACAACAATGATAGTTTTACATAGAATATTTTAGTGAATATGCTGATGTTTTCACAGACAAGCTTGGTAAACTTCAAGTCATATATTCCATGAAGTTAAACCATGAAGTAAACCCAGTTGTCAGACCAGAAAGGAAGGTTCTGGTAACAATGCAGAGCAAAGTAAAAGCAGAGCTTGACAAAATGGTGAATTTGGGTGTAATAACCCCAGTAAATGAACCAACTGAACAGGTATCCTCCATGGTCATAGCTCATAAGAAAAGCTCAGATGATATTTGAATATGTATTGATCTGAGAGATTTAAACAAAGCATTTAAACATCCTCATCATCAGGTGGGCACAGTAGAAGAAGTTGCCGCTTTCATGCTAAATGACAATGTTTTTTCAGTCTTAGATGCAAAAAGTTCCTTTTGGCAAATTTCTCTGGATCACAAATCTTCATTGTTAACCACTTTCAGTAAACCATTTGGTAGATACAGATTCTTGAGAATGCCAATTGGGAGAAATTCTGCCAATGAAGTATTTCAACGTGTGATAGAGCAAATGTTTTCTAGTTATCCATATCATAGTAGACAACATTATTGTAGGGGGCAATGATGAAGTCGAACATGATGGAAACCTCAAGAAAGTTCTAGACCATGCTCATAAATCTTAAACTGAATACTCAGAAGTGTAAAGTCAAACTGAAAGAAGTTACATGTGTGGGTCATTTGTTTGCCATTTCTGGCTTAAAACCAGATCTGTCTAAGCAATCAGCAGTTCTTGAAATGCCAATTCCAGAAAATGTCAGATCTTTAAGTTTTCTTGGTATGGTCAACTATTTAGGAAAGTTCATCCCAGACCTGAGTGAGCTTTCAGCACCATTGCATGAGGTGAAAAACAAAAATGTGAACTGGCCCTTGTTGGAACAATACCAAAAAGCATATGACATTCTGAAACAGAAAATTGCTAGTCCACCAGCATTGAGATATTATGATGTTCACAAACCTATAACTCTTTCATGTGATGCTTCAAAGTATGGTCTTGGTGCAGCATGTCTTCAAGAAGGCATACCAGTAGCCTATGCATCCAGAACTTTAACATAAACTGAAATGCAGTATGCACACATTGAAAAAGAGCTTTTGGCAGTAGTGTTCCCATGTTTATTCATTTTATTTATTTATTTTACATTTGTTGACTGGGTTAGTCTGGCTGAGCTGTGAGGCCCATTTTCAGCAGAGATCCGTGGAAAAAATGTTCCACAGTAGAATGCAGTTTTCAATAAACAGGGAAAAATTAGCACAAATAATCAATCATTATATATGTGTATATATATATATATATATATATATATATATATATATATATGGGTCTACCTGAATTAACCGAAACTGCACATGACCGACAGCGAGATAACTGACACTGGAAGATCGACAACAGAGAAGACCGACAGTTGAGAATCCCGATGCTGAGAACACCGACATGTTAAGGTAAGTGTGCGATAGGGACGAATTTTAGGGTCAGGGTGTGGGTAAGGTAAGTGTGTGATAGTAACTGATGTTAGGGTAGGGTGCGGGTGAGGTAAGTGTGCGATAGTGACGGACTTTAGGTTTAGGGGCAGGTTAAGTGAGTTAGGGTTAGGGTGCAGTAAGGTAAGTGTGCGATAGTGACACACTTAAGGGTTAGGGGTGGATTAAGTGAGGTAGGGTTAAGGAGCGGGTAAGGTAAGTGTGCGATAGTGACGGACCTTAGGGTTAGGGTTTGGGTTAAGGTTAGTGCATATATAGTTGTGTATGTAAGGTTTAGTGTAGGTTTGTAAGGTTTTTGGTGTGCTTGTCTTGTGTGTTTGTTTTTCGGGAAAGTTATTTGTTTTGTTGATTATCGGGATTGTGGTTTGTCAGGCATGCGAAGTTTCGTGTTTTTGAACTTTCAGTTTTGTTGTGTGGGTTATTTCATTGTCGATGTTTTGGCGTGTCGGTGTTATCAGGTAGACCCATATATCTATATATATATATATATATATATATATATATATATATATATATATATACATACACACACACAATATATACATAAAACGTGAGTATAGTTTTACATAATAATTTGGAAAGGAGGTTGAGATAAGAGTAGACATAATACCAAAGTAAAAAAACAGCAATACATTAAAGCTAATTAGCAATGAAATAAAAAAGGAGTCAGTTTTCATTTGGGCAAATAGTACTTTCTGTAACAGAGAAAACTGAAGAAATGAGAGAGGTTTGAGGGGGAGGGGTGATTAAAGGCTAAGATAGGATTGAGAGTTGTGTTAATACCTGAAGGAAAGAGGATTTATGAGATCATGTGAGAAGAGGGGATAAGTGAGAGGAGAGGAGGCAAAAAAAAATGTTCAAAGTTCCATGATTATATTTATGGCAAGCCTGTTCAGAGACTGATCACTAACCTCTAGTGACAATCCTGAAAAAGCCCATGCAGCCAGCCACAGCATGTTTGCAACACATGCTATTAATATTGCAAAAGTACAATTTCAGTATTGTCTATACAAAAGGCACATTTCTATACCTTGCTGATATTTTGTCAAGGGCACCCAGACAAACAACAGAACAGCATGAGAAAACAGATTTTGAAGCCATGGAAGACAAACATTTTTCCTCATCACGTCTTGATGAACTTAGAAATCACACAGCCTCAGAACCAATTCTCCAGAAGCTGAAACATTTTATCAGTCCATGATGGCCAGCATGACAGACTAGTTTACCATTTGATATACAGCAGTATTTTCCTTACAGAGATGAGCTCATAATGTCATACAGCATCACAATAGGAATATATCAACACTTTGCACCGTAGTCACCCGGATACTAATTCAACCAAAAGAAGAGCACGAAGCATAATATTTTGGCCTTCTATGTTAAAATATATAGAGAAGGAAACTCTAGCATGTTCCATTTGCAATAGTACTAAATCATACCAACAAAAAGAACCACTTTGGCTAAACCAGATTCCTGAACTACTATGGTCGACCATTGCTACTGATATTTTTGAATGGAATGGTCAGCATTACTTAGTTTTAGTAGACTCTTATTTGAATTGGTTTGAAATTGACCTTCTTCCTAACTTAAAGTCCAGCACTGTCATTATGAAATTTGAAGAGACATTTTTCTGTTCATCGTAGTCCACACAGATAGATTCCTGTCTCAGAGACTTCCTATACTCTGGAACAAGCTACCCATCTATGTCAAGCAAAGTTCTTCATTAGCACTCTTCAAGAAAAATCTTGATGAGTGGATGGGAAATCGGAAATACACCCCGGGGATCACTTCTGTGTCTCTGTTGAACAGTGGCACAGGAAAATAACTTTCTTGGGTGGTGTAAGCTATGGAACCTTGCTGGCTAGGCTTACGTAGGCCCTTGGGCCGATAGCCTAGTACCTACCTATGAACCTATGAACCTATGATAATACTGCACATTTTACAAGTCAGCAGTTAAAGAATTTTGCTGAGTCTTGAGACTTTGTCCATGTTACTAGTTTTCCTGAGTAACCACAGTCCAATGGATTAACTGAGTGTGCAGTTCAAACTGTGAAATGTTTGTTGGGGAAATCCAAGAGAGATGGTACTGATGTTTTTCTTAAACTACTTAATCTCAGAAACATTCTTCAAGATAATTTGCTTGGTTCACCTGCTCAGAGATTGATGCCCAGACAGACTAGAACAACTCTTCTAATCCATAAACAATTATTGATTTGAAATGCAAAGAACAGAATGGTCAAGACTTAAAATTTGAAAAAATGTCAGTCACAAAAGTTGTACTATGATAAATCCAGCAAACCTCTTTGACCATTAAGACAAGGAGAGACCATGAGAATGCAAACATCTAAAGGATATGACCTTGTGGGAATTGTTAAAGATATTTCTTAAGAACCAAGATCTTACATTGTACAATCTGATGGAATGGATTTCAGAAGGAATCAAATACAAATATTGCCAGTCTTTGAACCAGTGACACAGCAAACTGCCTGTGCGAGAGACTCTATTTCTCAGAGCCACTCTACACTTGGTGAAATTCCAGAGGACAGTGTACTTTCTTCAAGTAGTCCTGATGTTATCCCTGAAGTTCCAATTATAAAAGAATCCAGAGAGACTGTCCCTGTTGCTAAACCCAGTCAAAGTTTTTATGTAACCAGCTATGGTAGAATTTCCAGACCCATTTCGAAATACAGATTGACTTCGACTTGAATTCATTTGTTGTTAAATGTAGACATGATATCTAGCTTGTAAAAATATTCTGTTATCCTATTGCATGTCAAACAAATCAAAGAGGGAGGCTGTAGATCATTGTGTTTATTGTACCTAGTCAGCCAGTATAGCTAGATAGCACATGCATATAAGTTACTGAGCACGTACAAGATCACTGCCATTTGTATAGATAGCCAGAGTGAATGCAGACATGAATGGAGATGCACATGCGAGTGTTTGAAGTAATGAGTCAGTCATTTCGCTTAAATATATGTTCCAGTTGTAGCTTCTGATGTGCTTATATACAAAAGACAACTTGAACCCATCACAGTGTCTCAGAGTCTCATTTGAAAACACGAGATGAGTGAAATAGTCTGTCATCAAATGTGTACCTTATTCCTTATGTGTGCTTATATCATTCCTAAACATGGATAAAAGTTATGTGTGATGGATGTTAATTACTTTTTGTTCATCTTGACATACATGCAAGCTAAAGTCCCTACTAAGAAATAAAGTTTATAACAACCATTAAACCATCAAATTCCACACAAGCTTAAACACCCAAAACTAACACTAAATAAAAAAAAAAAAAAACACTAGTAGACACATCGGCCAAGTATAACAATTTATTAAATATGAGTTAATTACTTACTTTCAAAAACAAACTAAATAAACATAAAACAATTACCTGCTTTTGGAACCTTACAAAATCATGTGACCACACAGCACCTACCAAATTGCATTTAAAAATAAACATTATCTACATAAAATTACTTCAGTAAGTTAAACTGTGTGCAATATAAAATGTATGAATATTATACTAAAAAATGAATTGAAAGTTTCTTAAGAATATCTAACCAAACCCAAAAAATGTCATTTTAATGCTGTTGCTTTAATTGCCAAGTTACTTTTTATCAATGTTATATCATTAAGACATGGCTGGTGGGAGGCTTCAAATTTTTGCCAATATAACTGTATAACTCTCTAAATACTAATTTGCTTTTCCAAGCATCCTCTCTATTATCTTGGGTAACCTTTTGAAGTACATCAAATATATATATTTGTAATTCTTATAAATAAATGAGTGCCTAAATAAAGCATTTTTATCAGCCTTCCCATGAATGGCATATATAGGCTCATAAATTTTTACTTTTAAACTGAGTTCCATCTTCCTAATATAAAATGTAGAACATGTTGAACATAATGCAATATATACGGGTCTATATCAGAACATCGAAGTATTAAAACTTTGAATGTTCTGATATCGAACACTATTCAGCGAACGCTAAGATTAGCAAACCTGCAGAACAACAAATTCTTTTCTCAGGAAAGAATTTGGTTCTCCATTTCTGTGGCTTCGCTATTCTTAGCGCTGTGGTGGAAAGTTAAGGGTTGGGTTCTGGTAAGTGTGCGATTGTTTGTACGTTAGGGTTAGGGGTGGGTTAAGTGAGTTAGGGTTAGGGCACGGGTTAGGTGAGTGCGCGATAGTGACAAACCTTAGAGTTATGATTTGGGTTAAGGTAAGTGGGTAGATAGTAGTGTATGTTTAGTTTAGTGTAGTGTTAGATGTAGGAATTTAAGTGTATGTGTGTGGTTGCTGATTGTTTGATGTGCTTGCGTTGTGTGTATGTGTTTCAGAGTAGCAAATTTTTTCCAGAGGAAAAAAATTTGCTGTTCTGAATGTTTGATATTTTAATTTTTAGATGTTTTGGGGCCAATGAAATAGTGTTCGCTATTTTCATCTTTCGATAACGTGATATAAATGCCAATATACACCACACTGCAAGTATAACAATTAATCATCCCATTGCTTTGCAACACACTTGTATGAATATTTGTCAGTTTTATATTAGCTGCATCATGTAAAAAACAGCATTGGGAACAAGTTTCATAGTTGAATGTGCCTTGCTGTTGATTTTTAGGTGAATACTTGAAATTCACCTGTCCCCAATCTTCAAGTTCTTACCTCTTTTATAAACAAATCTGGGGACCACATCTAATTTTTCTTAGTCTGTGGTTGTAAACAATATTCTTCAGTGTTTATTAATACTTTTCTTAATCTCATTTTATTTACAGCGATGAATGATGATCATTGTTTACCTAGACCATATTTGCCATCATTAGTATACCCATCCTGTCAAATGCATATGTCAGAATGGGGCAAAATCTGGACTGTCGGTTTTTAATTATGTCTTTACCAATATCATCCAAAAATACATGGGGATATGCTCTTTCCATTAGAATAGTCTTCAACTTTTTTCTATTCAACCAAAACAATCTTTTGAAATTAATCAAGATACTGTAACCATCTGTCTACTATTTTTTTTTCTTTTGCCAGTATGTGTGACCACTCATAAAATGTAGTTAGCTATTTGAAAATGCTGACCTTCTATAAACACTTGGTTAAAAAAACTCCCTCATATAATCTTTAATCATAATTATACCTAAAACGTCAATTTTGTCTAAATTAATATTCATAGTAAATTTAAAAAATCTCCCTTACTATTCATATACAAAATAAATTCTTTCAATGGCTCCATGAACCCATGCCACAGGATACGAATATCATCTAAACATTTCAGTCTAAAATATTGACTAAAATAAATCACTCATAAAAACATATTTCTTCTCCCAAAAAAATGATTATGTTGGCAAATGGGGATTAAACCCCTCCCATCACCACACCCCTCTCTTGCTTATAAAATTCCCCACTGAAAAAAAAAATATTTTTCAAAACCATTTCCATGGGACTCAACCAATAAATTAATACAATTTTTGTTCATTTTAGTTCCTAAAATTAATGCCTCATGGTCCCATTCCAAACCTAAATGGTGGAGAACAACTAAAAACTCGTTTTTCACATCTATAGTAGCAAATATAACATTCTTATTATATTCTATGTCCACTAACTTGCTCAAACAATACCAAAAAATCCTGCAGCATGTAAGTTTTATCTTTAAAAAAAATAGGATAACTTTCATTTGAAATAATGTTTATCACTAGGCATTGTGCCTAAAGGTTTACGGGTTTATAAATACCCGAATAATACAAAGGAAAGTAGTATTAAAGATTTAATACAGATTTTTGATTAATGTGGGTTTGGAATAATGAAAATAATAGAGACAATGAAACTGAAATGGAACAGCTATTTAAGAAAATAGATGAAGTAAATGAGATGATTTTGAATGACCTCTTGTTCACAGTAGAAAATGAAAAAAATGAAATAATATAACATCAAAAAGAAGGCAGATGAGGAATGTCTTAATAATTCTAGAAGGAAAGCTAGAAAAATAGTTACCCTAAAACAAAAACAGGGGGTAGGTATGGGGGTTATTATGACGTATTTAACAGTGGTGGATTTGAAAAGAATGGTAGATTTAGACAGGGTGATTCAGGTTCATACAATCATGGCTTTAATAAGAATGATTGGGAAACCAGAGAGTTTAATGACACCCATTCACTTTAACAATAGTCGACTAATAGAAAATGAACATGATTTAAGTGAAACTGATAATCATGTATATGATTTGAGTGACCCTTGTGATTTTCCTCTACCGAGACGTTCGGAGAGGATTCGGAACAAATCAACAGTACAATACAACAGTTAAGGGGTGAATTTTGTACTGAAGATAAGACTGATGATGGTAGTAAGGATATAGTTAAAATTAATGAAAATGTGTATAGATATCTGAACTTCAACATTTTCAATTATAGTAACATAGAGATTAATGAATGGCATTTTAGGCTATTTATGAAAGGCTTAAAATTTGTTCCTAAAATGAAAAGCGACATCAGTAAAACCTTGATTGATTTGAAATTATTTATTAAGAAGAACATTTTTGAATTACTATATGAAAATAATAGTTCTGCTAACCTGACTCCCTCTTCCAAATCTGTATTAGTTAGAAAGTAAAGTACTGCCAACCCTATTATACATCCCCAACTTAAAAATTTTGAGGTGGTTGTAGAGAGGGAACTCAGAGAGGAACTTAAGAGATCAAAAATGAGACCAAATTTGGTGTGGCAGGAAAGGGAACTGTTAAAAAGTTTAAGAGAGGACAGAAACATAAGAATTTCAAGGCCTGATAAAGGTGGTGGGATCGTCATAATGGATAACATTATTTATAATACTAAAATGGAAGAACTATTAAGGGACGAAAATAGATATGAAGTAGTATCTATTAACAAAATAAATATAGCATATTCTAAAATTGATTTTGCCCTTAAAGAATTACTAAATGATGGATTAACTGATAAACAGATGTTTGAGTATTTATATGTTGAGAAACCACTCATACCAGTTATTTTTGATATTGTGAAAGTGCATAAAGATTTGTACAACCCACCAATTAGACCTATAGTTTCGGCTAATGGATCAAAAACATATCCATTAGCCAAATTTGTTGATAAAAAAATTAAGAATGTAGGTTTAGATAAGGAAGGTTTTTTAAAGGACTCATGGGATCTATTAAAGAATGTCAATCATCATTTATATAATAATACCATTACTTTTTTAACAGTGGATATAATAGATCTATTTTCAGTGATTCCACATGAAGTTGGAATGGACTGGTTTTTGGAAGCTTTATTAGATACCAAAAAATTCAACTGGAAATAATTAAGAGTGATTATGGAACTATTAGAACTGACCTTGTTAAATAATTTTATAGTTTTTGAAGGAGAGTTCTTTAGGCAATTAAAAGGTGTAGCTATGGGGGACTGTTGTGTCCCCAGTTTTGCAAATATAGTTCTAAACACATGGGAAAAGAAATTTTTAATTTTGTCACCATATATGAATTATTGGAATGTTTATAAAAGGTATCTAGATGATTTGTGTTTCTTTTGGTTAGAGGGAGATGAAAAATTGGAAGAATTTATAGAATTTATTAACAATACAACTATTTTTCTCAAATTTACATATAAAACTAAGGCCAAGTTAGAATACTTGGATATTACAATATATAAAAATTGCCAAGATAATAAATTTGTGTCAAATATTTTTAGGAAGGAGACATTCTCCAATTATTCCCTTTAAACAAAAGAGGAACCTAGTTAAAGGACAGTATATGAGAATATCAAGAATGACTACAGTCCAGAAGGTGTTTGAGGAGGAATGTATGAAGTTGAAAGAAATGTTTTTAGATAGGAATTATCCAGAAACCTTGATTGATGAAGTTATGGAAGAAGTAAAGCAAGGGCAGGCTGATAACTTTTGTCCACTGCTAGGGATGGGTGTGCAGAGGAATGTGAGAAATATAGTGGAAAAGGATAAAGGAATGTTTAATAATAATAACAGAGATTATAATAGTGCTTTTATAATGAATCTCAACTGTGAATCTGGGTTAATAAGGCAGATTATCAAAAAAAACTGGAAAATGTTTTCAGAATTTTCAGATCTTACTACAATTTTTAAACAACCGATCGTTTTTAGTTATAGAAAAGATAGAAATATAAAACATATGTTAGAAAATAAGGTAGGATATAAAGAAACAGGTTTTAAGAAAAAGGATACTTTTAAATGTGGCAGATGCACACAGTGCAAATATGTAATGAACACGGAAAGCCACTATTTAATGGCTAGAGATAGATTATTTATTAGTAAAACTCACGCTAACTGTGACACAAAGGGAATAGTATACCTGGCGGAATGCAAAAAATGCACATCTTTTTATGTGGGTAAAACTGAAAGGGCTTTTAAAAGAAGAATATATGAATAATAATAAGATTAGTAAAAAAAGATTCTAATAATGCCCTTTATAAACAAAGTACGGTTTGTAAAGAAGCTTCTTTTATGTTTATTGTTTTAGAAGTTATCCCACAAGATATTAGAGGAGGTGATTGGGATAATAGGATAGAAGTGAGGGAACTTTATTGGCAACTGGTTCTAGAAGCTTGCAGAAAGCCAGGGATCAATGAACATGTATCCATGGTACCTGTATTAAAATTAAGAGCTGCTAGATTATGAAAGGTTTATATTTTCATATTTTTATTATGTATTAAGTATGTTATATATATTTTTGTATATATATATATATATATATATATATATATATATATATATATATATATAAGAAATGTTTTGTACATTAGAATAGTTTATGAATATTAAATCAGTTCAATAAGATTTACCAACTTTTATCAGAAACTTTTATCTGAAAGTTTCAAAAGGAACATGTGTATTTTTTAGTTTGTCACAAGATGGTGCTATTGAGTTGATCTAGTCACATTATAATTGTATATAAATTGTATTTATTTATTTTTTAATTGTTTACATATCTAAATGGTATTTCGTATTTACAGAAACAATTTATTCTAATATAAATAAGGATTTTTAATACTTATTTAGTGAATATGTTTTAAGGTTTTAGGGAAGTATTTTAATCTTTGATGCCTATGCTGCAATAATGGTCAACAAATAATCATGTTAATGTAATGTATAAAGGGATTGGATAATTAAGGAGGCAAGTCCCTGTATAATAAGGGGTTGTATTAATTGTAAATTTGTTGCTGAGGAAGTTACATTGATAAGGAAAAATGCGGTGAACAAGTTAAGAGTTTATCGTTGCTTATTGTGATTTTTATTTTTTTTGGAAGTAATAAAGTCATGTTCGAGCAGTTCCTGGCTTCAGGTGCTTCATTTATATATCTTTAAAAAATCCTTTACCTTACTGGGTCAAATATATGAATGCCTACACTGAGTGCTGCTGGTGTACTATTTGGTATTCATTAAACAGCTTTCCACTTAGTGCACAGCCTCAAAACAAGGGTAAAGGGCAGAATGTGCTAAAGAAGGCATAAGTAGCTGAATCCATGTTAATTAAGCAACCCAACATGGAGGAGCTACTCCTGAACTTATAAAGTGAACATGTACATTTGGTGCTTTTTTTAACCTGAAATCCCAAACTCAGCATAAGTAGACTTAAAAAAAATGATAGGGGTTGCTACTGTCATCATTAACATGTATGTGCAACAGATTTTAATTCAAGGTGCTTCTGCTTTTGCTGCTGCTACATCTCTCCCAAACAGAATGATGGTTAGACCCCATGCGACTTACCATGGACTGCTTGATATAGAAATTGTAGAGTGCATCAGTTTCTAAATGCAATGCTACAACATACAAGAGATTATATATGTTTCCCATGCACTGCAGAGGAGAAAGCAAGAACTAGGCAAGATTTATATACAATAGCAAACTTCCATGAAGTTTGGGTGTCATAGATTGCACAAACATAGAAGTAAAAGCCTCATTGGGTGAACAGAGAAGAAGGCACATTGACAGGAAGGACACCAGTCTATAAACTGTCAGGTTGTCTATAACATCCAAGGTTCATAGATTAGTACTAGGTTAACTGCCCTTGTGAGCCATTTTAAGCCTAGCCAATTATCCCATATGAGAATCAAACCCTGAACCTTGTGTCTGATCTTCTTTCATGACTCACATATATGGCACACCTGTGATCTGTACAGAAGGTTTGCTAGGGGTGACTTTCTACAACGGCATTTAGTGAGGAATGCAAGTTATGTGCATGCAGCCTTGGCTCATTACACCCATGGGAAATCCACACAACCCAGTTGAACAAGGATACAAACTAGGAATATAAAGGAATGTGTATTTGACATGCTCAAATCAAGATTTCAGTGTCTAGATACATCATGCAGTGCTCTGCAGTACGCCCCAGCCACCTCTGCCCAAATACTAACAGTCTGTGCTATGGTTGTACAATATTATTTTCAGGAAACAGCTTTAACAAGGACAACAAGGGGCAGAACTACAGTTTCCAGGACCATAGGCAGGGCTGGTAGCTGTAGCCAATACAGATGTGGAGAATAAGGGGGAATTACCAGTTGCAGATTGTGCTGACAGATATAGACATGCACAACATGTCCCCTCCATTTGTCACTCACATTATTTGAAAGGTTGTGTGAATTTGACTTCAGGGCTTTATTTAGTAATACATGTGCTGCAAATCAACACAATCAATCAGAATATCAATAACTTAAAACTTTAAGCAATGACAAAAATGGGAGGATGATGAAATCTGACAAGGATGGGGAGGGGCTGTTATTATGACCAAAACTGATTATTTCGACAGGATGAATGTATTACTTTTTGATAATGATTTTTACAAGGAATCTTCACTAAATGCAGCTAACATTCCTTACTCTAACCTTGATTATTTGATAAAAGATGTGTTCAATGAGGGTTCATTCGCACAAGACCTTTGGGCATTTTTGACTTGTAAATACCCAATAGTGCCCTCCATCTTTGGAATACCAAAAGTACACAAGTGCATCTCAGATCCCCCAATGAAGCCAGTAGTCAATGCAAGTAAATTGAAGATACATCCTCTACATAGATATATTGACCATCGTTTAAAAACATGTCTGGATTCCTTTAGTAATTTATGTAGAGACTTGTGGGATTTCCTTAATAAGTTAAGGTGCCTAGAATTCTCTGAGGACATCATTTTCTGACAATTGATTTGACAAACTTGTTCAATGTTATTCTGCACAATGTCAGAACTGAGTGGTTTTATGAGTTTTTATTCTGTGTCCACAAAATGTAGTAATTATGAGATAAGCATTATGGCAACTCTCATGGAAATTATTTTAAAGAATAATTTTGTCTTCTTTGAGGGGAAATATTTCCTCCAGAAAAGGGGAGTAGCTATGGGGGCCATGTGTTCCCCCATCTTTTCCAATATTATTATGCTTGAATGATAAAGAAAATTTGTATTTAATGCATTTTTCCACCCTAGTGGAGTATTTATGTCCAATATTTAGATAATATTTTTATAGCATGGAATAAACCAGCTGAGGAAATACCAGATTTCATTGATTACTTAAATAATACAAATTCTTTTTTGAAATTTACTTCATCCAGTAGCAGTACTAAAATCAGCTATTTAGATGTGGAAATTAGTAAAGACTATTATAATGGAAGATATGTCAGGAACATCTATAGGAAGCCCACTTATTCCAATAGTCTCATGCACTACACTAGTTGGCATCCTGTCCACCAGAAATGCAGCTTGTTAAAGGGCAATATTTGAGACTCACCCGAATGGTTTCTGAAGATAAAACATTTGTGAAGCAAGGCAACAAACTGGCTGATATGTTATACGCCAGGGTGTATCCTGTTCACTTGGTGCAGAATACACACATATTGGTGAAGGATGCATTGGTTAATAATACCAGATATGTGAAAACTTCTTTTCACTGTACATGTAACTCAGTGGGGCTGTGTCAAGAATGCCCTTGTTTTTATGTGGGCAAGAAGCAGCAAAGATTCAGCGACTACATTTACAAACACCTATATGAAATCAAACATGAAAAACCGAACAATTTCCTATTCAAACACATTCTTATTTATTTTGCAGGGTTGATATGGTTTGTAAAGACTCTAAAGGGGTTCCATAGGCTCATTATATTGAAGCCAAATAATTTTTATGGCAAATTAGACAACGCACCCATGTACCCTGGTTTGAACAATCAATCATGTGTAGCTGGTATTTTAAGGTTGAGATCTTATACAGTTTAATTTTTAATGACTGTGTTAAGCATTAACAAGTTATGATGCTAGTCATATATTTATATTTATATCTTTACTCATGTACTAACATTTTTTGTAGGCTAATTGTTTGTGTTTTTAGGAATATTTAAATGATGAGTATTTACACTGTATTTTAATGAAGGTTTTAAGGTGTGGTGTATATGTTTTGTGCTTATTGGTTTAGAATTCATCATGTAATGTTTTTTGTAGGAAGATTTAAATGAGTGAATTTAATTGAATAATTAGATTCTGATGAAGTCCTGGTTATACTCGGACGAATAGTCCCATGTTATACAATATAATTTTCAGGAAACAGCTTTAACAGGCTTAGCAAGGGGCAGGACCACAGTTTACAGGACCCTAGGCAGGGCCATCAGCTGCAGCCAATACAGATGTGGAGTCTAAGGGAGAACTACCATTTGCAGATGGTACTGACAGATATAGACATGCACAATATGCCGCAGCTCTGGATAAAAGGAAAAGGGTAGCTCACACTATTACACCAAAGTGAAGATCCAAGCAAATGCTATGATTAAATTAAACAAATGTTTGCAAAAGCCCACAAGCTTTACTTGACCATGTAATAGTTATGTGTTGTTAGCATCAGAAGAGACAACCTTGCAGGACACATCTTGCAGCTACAGTATTAAAAAGGTAAGTGTAAAACCTGCAGGAAAAAATGTTACATGTGTTACATAACTGATCACTCTCATATGCAAATATTTAAATGTCCCTAACATGTAACATGTCTCAGGTATAAAGTAAGGTCAGTATTAGCTTATGATTGATTTGTGCAATATTCAGCTATGATTTTGACCAGTACTGTACATAACACCTTTTAGTTGACCAATGTACATAAATCAGCATTGAGCATTTGTACAAGTAGTGCAATAAGCAGTAATTAACTATCTAGCATTAATGGAGTACTAAGAATGGAAACACAAATACAATGAGGATCAACAATTACATAACCAATCATTAATAACTGAGTAGGAACAATAAATAAAAACATTTCTTCTACACAGCATTTACATTAAAGAAATCTTCTGAGTAAGGAAACATTAGCTATACACTCTGTGCATCAGAGATATAGGCAACCCTAAGTTAAAAAGAAATGTGCAAAGGGCCAGGTACAGTCATCATCACTTACACAAACAGGTGGTGCAGGATACAGGAAAGCTCCCAGATATGATAATGGGAGGACTTTTCACCTCTACTTCTGTCTATGATGGAAGAGTCATGTCACCATAGTGCCTTAATGATAACTTCATTCTTTACTTCAGTGTATGGTGGTTTACAGGTCGAAGATGTCTTGTGAATCATAGCACTGTGTGGAACAAAACATAAAAGAACAAAAAAAAGCAAATTGAGCAACAAGTGATAGTTAACAAAATAAATATGTGTGAATGCATTCAGTCATCATGCACAAAATTATTTAAAAATTAAAGCTCCATATTTATGGACACAGTTAATACAGAACCACCCCCCAAAAAAATGAAAAAGCAATGCTACAGATCAGTAAGGATGACAGTATTTGTGCATCTCTGTACTACATTGTAGCATTAACCAAAAAATTATATTTTTCAATTAAAAATGGATGTACACTTCTTTAGAGCTCTGCTTGTGTTGAGGGCAGGCAGATATATATCACAGGTTTAACATATTTGTTGGGTTACCAATGTAAAAACTCTGACTTTGCTAATAAATGATGTGAGACTCTTATGTAATAAGTGTTCATATTCCTATGGCTGATAACATTTACTTTCAAAAATGTTTAATGCAAAGAAATAACTAATATCCATGTCTATGCCAACAGCAATGGACAAACAATAAAGACAGGAAAATGGGGTATTGTGAAATGTAATCCATCAATACGGCAAAAATAAATAAATTTGAAAACACAGAAACGTATCTTTACATCATGCCAGTTGCTAAAGAATAAAACATATTTGCAAGTCAAATAACATCATGGAGCTCTCTGGATCCAAACAATTTCCCCTACTATCATACAAGTCCCATACCAAAACAATTAGTTATATATTGCACAGATGCAAATCACACATGACCTCAATTGTATTCATGAATTCCACAATCTGCACTATGTACTGGGCAGATAAAGATGGTGTAAGGACCTACAGGATTGCATGCATACACTCTAACAGTGCAATTGTGAGCATTGAGAAGTGTTACTTGCTAAGGGCTTGTAAGTGTGAATTATTAGTCTGACTGCATGAATAATTAGTGTTTCATACTCTTTCCTATTTGATGCATATTTATATACATACATACAAATATTTCAAGCATGGGCATAAATGCCCTTCTATTTTGCCAATATACCAAAACACTTTTTTCCCATAATAAGTGTCCAGGCTCATCTTAAAAATATCTAAACTAGTGCTTACTTTAATGTAATTTGCTAGTCTCTTCCATGCATCAGCTACTCTGTCAGAGAACCAATTAGTACACTTTTCATTCCGATAGAGTCTGCTACACAGGTTGTCTGATGATTCTCTAGTACTTTTTGATAACCCCAAACATTCCCAGAGGTAGGTGTCCCTAAATGCCTTATATACCTGAACAAGATATCCTCTTAGATATCTGAAAGAGACACTGCACATGTTCAGATATTTTAGTCTTTCATAATAACTGAGATTTACACATCCATGAATGCCCTTGGTATATTTTCGCTGTACTCTTTCCAATTTTCTCATACATGTCTTCTTATAGGGTTTCCATATTGTTATTCAATACTCAAGTTTGGGTCTAATGTAGCTAACAAACAATGACTTAATTATTTTTAATTTCCTAGACTTTATAAATCTTTTTATACAACCTATAATTGTATAACTATCATTAACCACATTGGTCGATATGATTAGAAAAACTCATAGCTGAACCTACCCATATACCCAGGTCCTTAAATGAGTCTACAGTTTTTATCACTGTGTGCTGTATTAAATATTCATCGTTCAGTTTATGTCTTCCAAATCTCATATGCTTAGCTTTTGATGCATTTTTTAGCATATTATTCTCCTGTGGCCAAGTGGTCAGTTTAGTCAAATTATTTTGCAGACATGCCTTAACTGTAACACTTCTAATCAGTTTACATAATTTCAGAGCTTCTGCATATAGATTGTAGAACACCTCAGATGAAAAAGTTAGGTCTGAAAGATACAATCTAAATAAGTAAGGGCTTAGGACTGAGCCCCGTGGGACACCCTGACTGTAACCAAGGTTTTCACCTGTCTAGTTGCTATATGATACTTGCCATGTCCTAGTTGTAAGCATGCAGCTATCCATCTTATCAAGATTACAATACCTAGTTGTACTAATTTATTGATCAGTGTTTTGTGCATGACCCTGTCAAATGCTGAAGTTAAGTCTATATAAATTACATCACAGCACAATTTTTCATTCATAGCTGTTATTATATTGTTATAGAACATCATGTTACAGGTGGTAATAGATTTATTTTCAACATATGCATGTTGATATATGGTTTCTAGTCCCAACCTATCCAGTTCTGACAAGAACTCATCCAATATTACCTTCTCCATTAATTTTCCGCAACATGAAAGTAGACTTAAGGGTCTGTATGATTTTGGGTTTGTCCTATTCCCCTTTCTCTTAAAGATAGGTTTAATAAGCACTTGTCTCCAATCCTGAGGAATCTCCCCATATTTATATGACCTAGTGAATGATAGATATGATGGTAGTGTAAGTTCTTGCTGAAGTGTTCTCAGGTCATTGTTACTAATTCCATCTGTTCCCTGTGCTTTGTTTGGATCCAGTTTGTGCAACTCTTTTTTGATATAATCTAATTTGATTCCAGTATCTGGGGTTACCTGGCTGTCAGTAGGACAGTTTGTGGAGCCAAACTGCTTTGCATAAGATTTTGTAAATATATCTATAATCTGTTGTGTCTGAGAATAAATTTTAGAATTTGCACACAGTTTAGCAATTTGCATGTCTTTACTCCTCCCACATCTTATGTATCTATAAAAAGTTTTCCTGTTATGCTCAATATTTTATATAATTTTTATTCTAATTTTACTTGATCTTGTCTCACACTATGCTTAATCTGTTTGTCCAACTTATTTCAGTTTTCAAAGTTGTAGTTCGACCTCTCTTCCATTTGTTATATTTTTTGTCTCTAACCTTAATCAGATATCTTGTTCTTATGGAAATCTATCCCCCTAATGTAGTATGCCTAGATCCTGATGTTAAATATTTTTTTGACTTTTTGCACTCACACAATTTCTCTTTTGAAACTTTCCACATTCCAGCTGCAGTTTTTCCACTGAACACGTCACTCCAGTTAGTTTTACATAAGGACTGTTTAGCTTCCATATAATCTGTAATTAACCTTCTGTGCATTGGTTTAGATTTCAAGTTTGGCAGAATTATCTAGCGACAAATTAACCTTAATAACCCCATGATCACTGGACATCAATGATGGTAAAACTTGACTTGAAGTTACAGTAACTTCTTTGGGAACACAAACAGTGTTTAGTATGTTCTGAACCCTGGTAGGCTTTGTACACTCTGAAGCAATTGTTGTTCCTAAATATACTTGGTGAATAATTTCCTTACTAACATTGTTGAAGCAATATTATTCCAGTCTGTTTCTGATAAATTTAAGTCCCCAGTTAATATTATTCTTCCCTCCTGTGTTTCATGCAAGAAATGCACAAATTCCTCTAGGTCATCTGCACTTGACTTTGGTAGTCTATACACTCCAACAATTGTTATGTGTTCCAGGGTTGTATTTATTGTAACAGTTACACAGTCTATACTATTGGTGTTATTACTGAACATGTAATAATCGCAGGTCTCATAGCTATCTTTATTACCTATCATAATACCATCACCTGATTTTTTGTTAGAATGCCTGTTACAGTAAAAACATTTATACCCTGACAGAACTGGTTTCCAGTCATTGTTCTTTAACCATGTTTCACAAACAATAACAACATCAATCTTATGAGAACGTAGCAAATTTTCCAATAAAAAAGGATTAACAGCCACCAGAGATGCATCAAATGTTGCTATCTGTGAACTGTTAAATTTTCAACTTGCAAAAATCCTGCCTAGTGTTTTCAAATATTGCATAATATCTGCTGCAAAAATTCTCTTCACTGATCTTGACAAATGCACACCATCCTGTCTGGACATGTGTGCTCAAAACAAGGCTTGGATGCTCTACACATTTCCATTTCTTAAAATAGAACAGTTTTTCCATGTGGGTGTTTATTCAAAAAATCTTTTCATTCACAGTATCCTGACTATCCTTTCTATAGGTGATTTGTGAAAAATACGTCCTAACACTAGTACAAGCTATACTATCTAAGAGGGCTATCACTTCCCTACTAACAATCGGAGAATCCTTGCAGGTGACATAATTTGTACCAACATGAATAAAAACAGATCCATTCTTCCTTACATTAAGACATACCAAAGCTTGTTTCACATCTTCTATTTTTGCTCCTGGCAAGCATAACACTACTCGATGTTCATTAGCATCTCAACAAATATAAGTATTAGTTTGTCTAACAATTGAATCTCCAGTTACAAGAATATCTTTGCTGGCCATCTCTGAAGAATCTTCAGCTTCCAATACAGTAATTTCTGCTCTGTTAATTGTTACGAAGGATAGATCATCACTATTAGTCTTATTAATACCACTGCTTTCATTGCATATTACATTCTCAACCAGATGGTATTCTAAATCCACAGCTTGAGCTATGTAGTCAATATCTGTCTTTCTCTTCTTTTTTCTTACAGTAATGTTCTTCAATCCTTCCACGTTCATGTTTGATTTCTTCCTTTTCACCTGCCCCTAGCCTCTTTTTTCAACCTTCTCCATTGGAAAGGTGATGCCTTTTTCTGTAGACTGAATGTTTTCTGATAGACAAATATCATTATTGCTTGTCACCAGTGCGTTACACATCAAAGCAGTGTCCTTTTTATTACATATTCTCTTTCCTTTACAGTCATTAATCAGTTTATTTTTCTTTCTTGTTCATCTTGTTTCATAGGGGTTGAATGTTCCTTGTAGAAAATAGATGCATCATTTCCTAAATGTGTTCTGCTTGTTCTATGCCTAACATTATTTAGTTCATCAGTCCAGTCATTAATATATGATACAGCAGTTCTCCAAGCCATGCCAATTGCACAAGTGCAATCATCATCATTAAGTCTAGATTTATTTCTAACAATGGTAAGCAAATTATCCAACTTTTGACACAAGGAACACAGATCAGCAGTGTTATCAGCTGTCACCTGAAAATATGCATAGCATTTAGTACACTGTACAAGATACTTATGCATTAGCAAATCATTAATTGCATACTCATTTAAGGAATCCATATTCAACTTTAAATGAATAAAATATTGTAAAAGAAAAGAATAATCAAAATCGGTAACCACATTTATATAGGATATGTCAGAGAGAAAAGACTTACCAAAAAGCCCAGAGAGAAATATTCACAACATTCTTATGAAGTGGTTATGACCATACTGCTGTGCCTCTAAGTAAAAATGTGTCTGCGGTTCTAAGGAAGTACATTACTTATTGAATCAGATATCAAAAGCAATGCAAATGAGATTGCATTCATATTAGAAAAACATAGATAAAAAAAAAGATTTTTACAAAAGAAAGATAAGAAAATAACTGCAGTGTTGCAAATATTTGTTTAATATTGTAAGAGGAAGTATTAGCTTAGCGGATGGCAATATCCCATTCATCCACACATATACTATCAATTACAAAGGACTACGGTTAAACTTGGTTCTGTTGCATCTTTCATGTTGATACAATATCACATCCTGAGTACATGTAATCTAATTTTTATTCTTCAAAATGCATGCCAGTGCCCGTGAAAATAGTGAAATAATCTGAAGTGCACATTGTTAATGCCCTGGATTGATGGTTCAAATGTAGAGGGGGTACTGTTTCTGTGAACATGGTGATGTTAAAGGAGCATCTGTTCATGTTACAAGACAACAAATTTGAGGAAACATGAGAACAATACATTTTAAATTCTTGTTTCATAATGCTTCCCTTTTTTATTTTTCTCTTCTTAATCCTTTGATAGTCATTTGGCTTTGTGCACTGTTGACTGTCAGCAGTCACTACCAGTTAACCACAGCTCACCTTCTAAGGTAAAAATTAACAACTACTTTAATTTGTAATGCCATCAGCAGTGCAACTGAGACTGGCACTAGTACATTGCCATCAGCAATCTAGGCAGTACTGAGTGAAGAAATTTCAGCTATCAGCTGCCTTTCTCTGTAACACAAGGTGTAGGTGAAGTGAACTTAGAGAAAGAGGACACAATGCAAGGTTTGAATCCAGCTTAAAGCTATTTTTTTCTGACTGGGTTTAGTACAAATATTGACACACAATGTTGCATATGAAATGAACAGGCTAAAGTCTGTGTGATAACTGTTAAAAATCTTACCTGTAGTCCATATGAACTGATGTTACAAATGTGTTGTTAGAAAATTAACTCTTCTCATTATTAATAACAATATGTACTATGGATGATGTAACGTGACATTTTGTAAAGTGTGATAACACAAAAGCAGTAAAATGTGTAACGTGAACATATGTATCATATATGCTAGAGACATTATCCATATCTCATCCTGACAGTAATACATTTTATTTTAAAAATTTACATCATTAATAATTTTATATACTGTGTGTCCCCTTTCTGAACAATTGCCATTATGTGAAATCCTGATAATGTTTAACACAAATGCAACTTGTGATGTGGCAATCAGATGTGAAAAGAACAAATGTGTCATGTTAATGCTCTAAGTGGTCTGTTTCTTGCTAGATATATCCTTTAATTTTGTTAGTTTTATATATAATGTTTTTGTTTATTTATTTTTGTATTTTTTTGGTTTGTTTTTTGCCATGTTCATTTGCATGCTATTTGGTAACATACAACCACTGTTCATGGCTGAAGGCAAAAATGAAAAAATTAATTTGGGCTGCCTTCAGTAGTGCAAATAAGCATGGTGCCATTTCACTGCTGTCAACATTCTATATAATGCACCTGTCAGCCACCTATCTCTGTGTCACATGTTGTAGTTACACTGAGTGCGGAGCAAAAGCAGAGGCATTGATAATTTCAGCTCTATAGCACTGATAATTTTGCTTATGGCATCAGAAGAAGTATTGACACACATTCTGAAATGTGAACTGATCACCCAAATTCTGTATGATTGAAGTATATTTCCATTCATTCTGAAATTCTTATATCTGTATTTACCAGGTAAAAAAGACATTCTGCTGTGACACTTGACAGTTAATAAGTAAATGTTAACACATATTATTCTTTTTTTCTCATGGGCTTGATTCCCAGGTGGAACTACGCAAATTTAGTATTGTGTAAATCCCAACAGACAAGTATGTCACAAGTTGCACCATTTTTCCTCCAATCAACAGTGATATAACAAACAACATAAATAATTTCAGATGTTAACACTGGAACATGTGACAACAGATTGAGCATCATACATGACCAAATCTCACTGCCTTATTTTTCACCTTCTGTGTTTTTTGATGTAATAACTGCCACTGTGTCTGCAAAGCCACTTTTGTACTTTCAGTTGAACAAATGTAGATAGAAGGGCTAGGCATCTTTGTAGACTCGTTGTTGCATTGCAGATCTGAATTAGGTGCCAATTCAGAAACATAGTTCTAGTCTAACTGCTGTAGACATTGCGGGTAAGGGTGAGGATGATATTCCATTTGCACCACAATGGTGGGGTGTTGAGGATTACAGGATTTTTGGGGCACTCCTCTTCAAGTGCTACAGCTGGAGACTGCTGCAGGGAGGTTACACCAGATTGCAGTATAAGGTTGAGGCTTATAAAAGCTTGGACAAGGCTGTCTCCAGTGCAACTGACATTCCACACACTGGGGAACAATGTTGTCACCATTACAGTGGCATGAGGAAATGCAGGCAGGACTTCTTGAGGTGATAGGAAGATGAATTTAAAACTACAAATACCCCTCAGTTGTGTAAGTATAATCACCCATCTCCAGTTAATGATATAGCATTGATTAGCCAGCCAAGACAGCTATTCATAGGTTCATAGCTTCATAGGTAGATACTAGGCTATCAGCCCTGGGGCCTATATAAGCCTAGCCAAAAAAGTTCCCTGGCTTTCGCCACCCAGGAAAGTTATTTTCCTATGCCCCTGTCTAGCAGAGCCACAGAAGTGATCCCCGAGGTGAATTTCCTATTTCCCATCCAATTGTCGAGATTTTTCTTAAAGAGAACTAATGAAGAACTTTGATTGACATGAATGGGTAGTCTGTTCCAGAGCATGGGAAGTCTCTGGGACAGGAATCTATTCCTCCAGCATGTTCTGTTTATTGTAGTGGCAAGGTTTAGGTCCCTGGAGAGTGTGGCTTGGAGGGATTGGGGTTTCTTTAAGTGTACCATGTCCAACAGACCTGAGTTTGACATGGCTTTATATTTTAAGCAGAGGTTGCCTCTGAGTAGGCAATAAGCAATGGAGTAGAGCTGGAGTTTTTTGAGACGGTCTGCATATGGCATCTGTTTGAGTCTGGTAATCCTCTTAGTGAGATACTTCGGTGGCCTTTCTAGTTGTTGTAGATGTCTTGCGAGGTACATGCCAAATGGGGCATTATACTTTATAATGGATCTGATGAGGTATGAGTACAGAGGAACAATGACCTCTTTTTTCTGGAGGTGAACCCCTCTGTGATGAGGTGTGCCATGTAGAAGGATTTCCTGATTACTGTGGTGATGTGATGCAAACATGTACCAGTAAGAGAGAGTATATTAGACTGATACTCAGAAATAAGTCAACAAACAGTATAAAGTAGGTACTATGGATACTCAGAAATAAAGACCACTCCAGTATAAAGACTATACAAAGAATGACGACCAACAAGTGAACTACATTACTAGACAAGAATTAATTAAAAATCCACCACAATAGAAGTTTAATTTAGCTTCTATCGCTAGAACTAATGCAGACCTTTGAAATGCTTAAAGAGAACATGAAGAGAGAATTGCTTAAAATCTTTTCCTGGAGAAGGTAGTCTTATTCTGGAACTGCTTACACACTCCTAGAAGAGTAATACAAAAAAACAAGCAATTCATTAACTATACTAAAAAACCATACCATGTACCTCAAGCATACTAAAAACTAATCATTACTAGACAAAAAGCATGGAGCATCATTTCGCCAAAGATTCAAAAATCCTATTAAACATTCAACAACAATTCAGAAAAAAAAAAAATCAGAAAAATTTGACAAGAAAAAGAAAAAAAATTATTCAATTCATCTCATTGAAACTTCTAAATCCAATTCCAAACAATGCAAAACTTCCTTCCCACTTAATTGCCACCCACTGCTCTCCTAAATGCTGATTAATAACCACTCTCTTCCATCCTCTCCCTACATTCAATCCAAACTGAAACAAAAAAAACAACTCCACAACTTCTATAATGGCAACCACAGCTACTCCCAACACAAACACTACTCTAAACTACAACTTATCTCTCTACTCCTCTTCTAAATTCTAACCTAAAACTTCTCTCACAATTCTTCTCCTGAGCTCCTCCTCTCCTTCCTGAACTAATTGCATACCCTAACCCTTTACTCCTACTTTACCTATATCCTTACTTATAAACAGATATATCCAAGAACCTCATATCCCATATATCAATCCCACTATATATAACTCCTCCATCTATTATCCCACCTAACTCCTTCACTACTCCCTCACCCCTAGCAAAAAAAAATAAAAATGTATCTTCACTCACCAGCAGTAAAATTCACAACTCTCTCTATTCATCACTTCAAATCTGCTACTCTCATCACACAAATTAGTACCACCACTTTTAGACCTCACCACAGTACCACTAAACCACTACTTTCAATACTTTTTCTTATTCTTCAATTCTCTCTCTCTCTTTCTTCTTTTCTTTGATCTCATCTCTCCATTAGCCATGGTCAACCATCTTCTCTCTCTTAACTCTTAGATCTCTCTCTTAATTAATTTCGTTTAGATCTTATCTAAAACATCTCTCTTAACTTAAACCATATACACAACCAACAACCATTTCCACATCACTCTTCCCCATTTCCATCCCATCTTCCATTCCCATTTCCTCTCCACTTCCTCCATTTTCTCTTCTTCCTCCTGCACGCAATCATGCAATCTCTCTCACCCACGGCATGCCTAACACTTATCTGACCGATACACCCAGCATCCCACTGCATCATCCTGTTCCACTGATCCTCACTGACCCAAAATATCTTTAATACCACTCATAAACTTCTTTACTGTTTCAAAAACTCCTCTACTAAAAAAACTACTTTCCTCCCCCTGCTCCCCTTTACCACTTCTCCCCTCTAACTCCCTTCTCTTCACCACCTATTATAAAACAAAACTTTTTTCATACCATTGACACAAATCTCTCCTGAACAACAACCAAAATACAACAACACAATATCAGTTAGTTAACAGAAATCAGGATCAATATAATCATATCAAAAAATTCTAACCCCATAAAAACAAACCTTTTCTAACAACTAGATCTTTCTTTTCTCCTCTTTTACCTACTATCCCTATTTATATCCCTTAAGAAAATTTATTACTAAAAAAACAAACTTGCAATACAAACAACAAACTTGTACTCTAGTACCTAGCACCTTTAGGACCCACCCATTGTATACTAAAAAAACAACCTTGCAAAAAACTTCAAAACAAACTACCTTATATAATTCCTCGACTTACTATATACTATATTACACCTACCACAACACCCCCTCAATAACACCCCAACACCTCTCAACTAACTCTAATTAATAACAATCTTAACTCACTGTCTCTTCTTAAACCAAAAACACAAGAGCAAAACACAGCAACACTGCAGGTGATTTCATTCACTACTACAATAGGTAGTAGTTGGAATTATCTGGTACCTGAACTCATACTACATCCCTGCCACTTCCACTAACAAAAAAAAAAAAAATCACTTGCTTTGTTTCATTTGTTTTGTACACCTGATACTTCTGACTCTGTTTCTTCTTCTCCCTTTTCTCTTTCTCTTTTATCTCTACAGTATTATTCAGTATTTTTTATTATTTTTAGAGATTTAAGTATGTACATTTATTTGTTTGTTGCTATATATGAACTGCATATTGTAAATTTGATTCTGAAAGTATCTTTCATTCTTTTTTTTTTTTAATTTCTGATGATAGCTATATCTTAGGTAGTCAATTTTTATGTAAATGTAGTAGTATATATAGTGAGCTTTTTCTCTCGGCCTCTGCTGAAAATGGACATGTATCCAGCCAGACTAGCCGGTCAACAAATGTAAAATAAATAAATAAAATAAATCAAAGGAGAGACTACTGTTCACCTGTGTCACAAGGTCTCTTATCACACTTTCGGTGTTTATTAGGCTACTGCCTAAGTGGTAGTTCATGGGTACAGTGTTTTCCCAAAGGGGATGACAATGCACTTCTTGGCATTGCGTTTGAGGCCATGACTTGGACACCAAGCATCAGTCTCAGTGAGGCCTCTTTGTAGAATGTCCACATCATTAGGCGATTCTGTTATGGCTCCTAGTTTGCAGTTGTCTGCAAAGTTCATTAGCCAAAGACCTGCTGTATTAGTCTGGACTTCTGAGAAGTAGATGCCAAAAAGGAGAGGACCCAGTCAAGCCTTGGCAAGGTCAAGATAGGCTGTGTGCACCACCTTATCCTCGTACATGGCTCTGGTGACTACTTCAAAGAAGTCAATCAGGTTTAGGAGGCATGACCTAACTTTTACAAACCCAAACAGAGTGGAGTCCAGAGTTTGAAGGTTACCTATATCCTTGTTTGTAAGCTCCAAGATGATACCTTCCATGGCCTTGCAGACCAGGCTTGTCAGGCTAATGGGGCAGTAGTTCCTGGGGTCTGTGGTGGCACAGCCTTTGTGGAGTGAGATAACCATCGCTGTGCACCATTCAGTAGGCACAAAGCCTGAAGTGAGGCTATGACTGAACATGGTACTTAGATGGGGTACCAGTTCATTCTGTAGTTCATGTAGAACGCAGCCTGGGATGTTGCCAGGTCCTATGGATGCTGTGTTCTTGGCTTTGGAGAGTGCAGTCTTTACTTGTGGCGCCATGATTACAGGGGCTTTGCATTCTTTCAGTATAGCGATGGGCCCTTTGGGAGGTGAGGGGGGTTGAAGTTTGCACTGAACCTATCTGCCAGGATGTTGGCAATATCAGTTGGTTCTGTATATCTAGTGCCATTGTGCTGTAGCTCAGAGCAGATCTGAGTGTTGCCATTGAGATTCTTGACATAGCTGTAGAATGCTTTGTGACTGTCTTTAGAATCAGTATTGATTTTGTTTTCATAACTAGCTTTGGAGGATTTTATGAGGGATCTCAGCTTCTTACTGAGGCTGACCAGGGAGTTCCTCCAATCATGGGATTTTACTCTTTTTTGCAACAGCGTCTTCCTTCTGTTGTAGAGTTTGCTTATGGCAGGGGACCACCAAATTGGCTTCCTTTTTTTGGAGGATATTGTTTTGGTTCTGTTGGGGATGGCACAATCCATGCACTCGTGTATATGCTTATACAGTGCATTTGTATAGGATTCAGAAGTCACACCTCTATTTTCCATCTGTATGAGTGTCGTGAAGCTTGCCACTTCTGTCTTAAGAAGCATGAAGTTGGCTTTCGAGAAGATTTTTACGATGGTTTCCTTAATGGGGGGTGGGGGGTGGGATATTGATGTCTAGATTGATTAGCTTGTGGTCACATCTGACCAGCGAGGAGTTGACCTCTGGCATGGAACATTGGTTGCCCATATTGGTAATGACCAGGTCCAAGATATTACTGCCACTGGTGGTGGTATGGACAAGCTGATCCAGGGCATTGGAATTTATGAATTCCAGAAAGCATTGAGCAAATGAATTATTTCATGAGTAGTTTTTCCAGTTGATGGTGGGGTAGTTGAAATCGCCCATTATTAGGGTTTTGGGCTGTACCTTAACATTACCCAGTATATCAAAAAATGTGGAGTGGACATACTGGGGCATGGTGGGGGGTCTGTAACAAGCTACAACCTGGATTGCAGTCTTGCTCAGTGTTAGTTGCACTTGGATAATTTCGGATGCATTATATTGAGCAACTTGCCTGGGGGTGTGGATATCCCAAATGAATATGCACACACCTCCTCCTTTAGTGCTTCGGTCCAGGTTAGGTTGCCGAAATGTGTGGTATGAGTTATAGCCTGGTAATACAGGGGTGCTCTCTTGAACCTTGAACCAGGTCTCCATCACTGCACAGATGTCAATGTTCTCCATTTTAAGGAGTGCCTTGAGTGAGTGCATTTTGAGGTTTAGACTTCTAGCATTGAGTAACATTATCCTCAGATTTTGCTTGCTTATACCTGCTAACGTGGTGAGTTTGCCATTTGAACCTTAACTAAAAAAAGGCACTATAGGGGTGGCAAGAGCATTAGCCAGTACCTAGAATCCCAGGGGCGACAGGTGCAGGCCATCTCTGGCCATCGTGGTCTGTCGATCAAGTCGTGCCAGGCAGACAGACACTAGATCCCCTTAGAATGACACCAGAATCTTAGCCAATTGTTGAAGTCAATCATTTTGTCCTTGTATTGTGGTATCATTCTGGGTGATGGCAGGATACTACTCTGGGTTAGGGTCATACCTGCCTGGGCTACATGATCCGAGAGCTCTTCGATGTCTCTTTTCATGTAGTCCAGGGAAGTATGTCTCAGGTCATTTATACCAACATGGACAATGACATAGTCATATTTGTACTTGTTGTGGAGTGACCTGAGTGCTTGTGTTATGTGGCAGATCCTGGCACCCAACAGGCAGCTGACAGTAACTTTCTCTTGTTTAGCCTGGTGAGTGGGGCATCAGTGCGCCTGACTATAGAGTCACCTATGACTAGTGTGTTGGGTACGTTGTTTTGCCTTATGGGCTGAGGTTGAGTGGAACACTGATTTTTGTGGGCTATGTGTCATTTAGGTAGTGTTGGGAGTGATGGTTGCTTGCGTTTCAGCTTTGGAGGTCTCTGTTGTTTGGGCAGATTTTTACTGAGAGCCTCCACAAATGTAGGTGTGTGTTTTATGTTACTATGTGTGGGTTTAGGTGGTGTAGGTTTTGCTGGACTATGTGTTGAGTGTGGTGTGGTGTAGGTGTTTACCTTCTCCTCTTGACTGTCTAGTACAGTCTCAGCTGGAGAGAGCTTGGTTTCCAGTTTGGCTATATAAGTGCATCTCTCACAGGTTGTAGTGTTGGGTGGTAGGAGGAGAAGGTTGTCAGTGTACATGAGGCAATTACTGCATTGCTCAAGATGCCAAGATACATCAGATGGACAGGGGAAAATACCGGAAGCTGACCCTTAGACATGCCTGGGTAGGTGCATATTAATTTAAGTACTAAAAACTGTTTTCCTCCTACAAGTGAGGGAAGTTGAGTGCTGCAGTAATTGTTAGATTATTTAGTGCTTGCAAAGAGTTTTGAACAAGTGCTGAGCACAAGGAATCAGTTTTGAGTGCTAAAACTAGAAAACTGGCTAGTTCTAAGGGAAAATTAGAAGAGCAAACTTTCTGCCACCAGGAATAGTTTAACCCTAGTTAAATAGCGTTGCGCGATGCGTTGCAAACATGGGTTTTTAAACAGAAAGATGAAAGGGATAGAAATAGCCCAAAATGGCCAATATAACTACAGATTCTGAGCTGAAACCACTCCTCCAGTGCCAGATAGGCTGCTCAAAGCTCACCACTCTCAGTGATGAACAGAGAAGCTTCCTTCTATCTTAGTAAGGTCTAGGCAACACAGAAACTACAAAACAGCCCAGAATTCAGCAAAATCTGAAAACTGGACACTACTGCTTATAGAAAGGCAGGAAACAAGTAGATAGGATTTTTTTTTTGTTTTTTGTTTTTTTTTTCCAAAATTAAAACAGACACAGTAAAACAAACACTTTTAAAGCAGAAAAATGGCTATAGCACTTGAGTGTGTAGCCCTCAGCAGTTCAACAGTTGAAAAATATTTAAAAATGATCAGTTAAAGGGCAAACAGCATCAGAATTCAAAAAACAGTTCAAATGAGTTGCAAAGTTAATAAAAAATGCTCAGAATAGTGCGGCTAGCCAAAATAAAAAATATGCAGCCCTTGCAGGTCTTAAATCCAGGCACCTGTGCACAATAGTCAAAGCATTTAACCAGTAAGCCAGCTGAGCTGTTTACGTCCATATCTTTTTTCTTTTCTGTACTGTACAGCTGTAGAAAAGATAGTATAAAATCATGAGATGCATCAGGAGAGGCTAACTCACCTTAGAGAGGCACAAGGTAAGTATGCATGAGGTCTGAAAATAAGCAAAAGAAGAATTTTCAGTCCATCACTCCATATCATCTTGAGCAGAAATAACTAAACGTTTATGTCAAGCATGCATGCTTGCTCCAATAGCACTTGGTGCTTGCATTAGGCAATAAATACACCACCTTGATTGTGTTTGGCTTCAATACCCATAAACATAAATTAAATTTTATTACAGGATAGTATTTTTAAAATATTGACTGCAATATTGCATGACGTTAATAATTCAATTTTTGTAAATATCATTATTAAATTAGAAAGCATATACCCAATATAGCAGAGTCAAATAAACGTTCATATTTCTTATATCATAGCATTGAAATTGATTTATTTTATAGCACAGCAATGCCTTCACATCATATCTAGATGTGGCAAAGGTGAACATATTTATGTGTCATATTTGTTTATGTATTAAAGTAACAAAATAATGTAACATAACACTGATCTAAGTCTTTCTTTTTTGTCTACCCTGTGATGACAAGAGGTACTGCCAGCCATACCAGGAGAAATATGGCAGTGGATCTATAACATATGCCAGCACAGCTATCTGGAATTTTGTAAATAATTTTAAGTCATTTGTATATCAAACTAATTTTTCTCCTGTCCTTGTTCTTATTTCTGTACTAATCCAATTATATGAATACAGTGTCCATGTTTAACTTCCCCTGCATTTTAATTGTCTCAGTAAACTTGCCCCTGCTTTGTATCAACTGTCCATACATGCTCACTTACTCGGTTTGCCTACAGACAACAACTTCTGTTTACATTGTCTGCTCAAGCTTCTGTGCACCTTTTCAGTGTTGGTAGCACTTGTTCTAGTCACAAAATGGTGCTGATAAACATTTAGCCTTGCTTATCAGCATACTTATTCAATTATGGTGCTGTTCATTATGCTAACACACTTAAATCTTGTAGGCTTAGCATGATGTGTTCATGCTTGTTAATGAATCCCAGGGAATAACTTCATATTTTGCCAATCCTTTACTTTTTGAACCAGCTGAAGCATCTATAGGACATAAGGATGCCTTTAAAATATCATTATGAGTCTCGAGAATACCGAATATTGCTGCAAAAACATTAAACCATAAAATAAGCAGATACAAGAATCCACTAACAACATATATAAACATATAAGGTGTCCCACCAATAAGTCTCTGCATTATATACTGTTTCACAAATACAATGCCCATTTATTAAGACAATGTCCTACTAAACACCCATTTTTTTCCTAGAAAGACATCACCATGATTATGAAAAGTTAAATACACCTATCCATTTTCAGTTGCTCAAGTTGTCAAATCAGTTTAAAGTTGACTCATAAGTTAAAATCAGTCAGAGAAGATGTATTATTTTTTTATCTTTTTTTTTGTGACAAAGCATGTTAAAGGAGGAGGCTCTATGGTGGTTCTATCCATTGCTATTGCATGGAGTTTCACTACTGCTGAGCTAAAATTAGATTACAAGATGTTAGAGGAGAACTTATCTAAACCATATTACTGCCTTACTTTGAAAGCTAATCTTTCTGATACAGCCTGTTAAAAGTAAGAGGTTTCATTTATTGTAACTGCTGCATTCTATATGCAATGAGTTTTCCAGTTCTGAGACTAAATCAGGTTAAATGTCTGACCCAAAATCGGTACAGTACAGAGTATTGCTCTCTTGGAAGTTACATCTAGCTACTGAAGTCTCACGATGCTTCCAAAGATCCTATCAGTAGTGCTCATGATGTAACTGACAAAGACAGTAAGGAAGAGTGTTACAGTGACAACAAAAAATGGAAGTCAACAATGCTGTAGAGAAAGGGAAGAGGCCTGTTGATGTTGCTCATGGCCTTGGCATACCACTTTCAATACTATATACGATTATTACCAAAAAGGTTCTCCCAGGAAAATGGCCAAAATTACATCAAATCATGAAGAGATGAAAAATATGATGGATATGCCCGGAATAAGAGCAAAGCTAGAAAGATAACCTGAGGTTTGGCTGCAGAACCTACATAAAGAGAGTACATTGTCAGGACATGCATCATTGAACTGTAAACACTTTTCATCTTTGAGGGCTTGAAAAGACATATGCCTCCAGAAGAAGCAGTAAAGATTTATGAATTCAAGGCTGCTTGTTTTAGTTCCACTGTTCCCAGAAATGCCTTCCGGAGTGTTATAGTGTAGAGACACATTGCTATTCCTGACAGTGAGACAGATGGAAAGTTCCTGTAATGATTGGCTAAATTGATAAGGGAAGGCGGCTATAGCCCAAAGCAAATCTTTAACATGAATGAGATTTGCTTATTTTAGAATAAACATCTCCCTAACAGAACAACCCCTCGGTCCTCTGTGTAGTGTGCGGTCCCTTAAAAGCCTTGTGCTGAAACACAGATTGTCCCCCTATCAGCAACCTAGCAAGATAAATAAAAATCCCAACTGAACTGAAAAGAGTTGGGAGGGTGGCCTAATGTTTGAGGTGTTTGCCTTACAAACACAAAGTACAGGGTTTGAGTCTCACAAGGGATAATTGTCTAGGCTTAAAATGGCTCACAAGGGCAGTTAGCCTAATATGAATCTATAAATACCCAACCTGTAAGCCTTATGTGGACTACCTAGACGTGCTTCGCTCAGCCTCACAGTGTAGGTGATAACCTACAATTTTAGTAATTTAACTATATAATAGTGAGTGCTTTTGGTAAACCTATTTGTAAGGGCCAAAACACCTGCGGACCTACCTTGAGGCCGTCCATCCCTTTCTTACATTTCGGCAATACCTCCTAACTAGCTTAGTGAATTAGTGTAAATCCCTAAATAGGCCACTAGAAGGGAGCAAAACATAAGGCATGAAAAGCTGTATTTTTACTTCTAGCTGAACTCCACCAGCTCTGCTGAATAACCATTTCCAGTTATCCCAGGTGGAACATTACTTCTAGGTATCACCTCCCACCCCCAGAAAGGTACTAAAAAGGAATTAACCTTTTAGTCATAAAAGCAGGTAACCTAGACAGCTTAAGCTACTGTCAGTTAATACTCCTGCTACAGAACTGATTAATAATACCTTCTCCCCTACACACCTAGACCAAAAGGACACCCTTTGTATATATTAGGAAAAGTAGTTACAGAAAGTGTCATGTACCTACCCAAAGCCTTGTAGAACACAGTCCCACTGTATAACAGATTACCTCTCAGCTCTCCACCTACTACGCAACTCCTTATTTGTACTCTGGAATCCCTCCCCCCTCCACTGCCCCGGTACATCTGTGCCACCCACCCCCTCCCCTTCCCTATTATCTAAGCCAAACCTACAAATATAGGTTAGGACTTGTGGTGCCATTTTTAATACCCCTTCTCCCTAACAGAACAACCCCTCGGTTCTCTGTGTGGTGTGCGGTAAGTGTGTTTTTTGTACTGCTGAGTTTTATTTTGTGTGTATTTGTCTTGTTTGATAGGCTTTCTGAGAGCCGAGCAGGCACTATCTTATTATATCTGTGATAGCTTTGTTACACTAAACGCTATGCTACATAGGTTCTGAGCGTGTTCTCCTACGTGGTGTGCCATCTGCATTGAGGGTACCTACTATTTTCTCTGTATTACCAGAGCTGCTTTTATTACTCTGAGAGCTTCTAGTACGATTGAAGAGCTGTTCAAACGCTGATTTATTTAGCATAGCGTCACTCACTGAGGTCTGAACCAGTTGCACATCTATCTTGTACTCTGGCAAATGGATAGCACTGTAAAACTATTAATAAGATATAGAGGGGGTTTCCTCCACAGTAGCCACTCTACTTGCTATCCAGTGAAGTGTACTGTAAATTCGCTCACAGCCTACTTTAAATGTGCTCAGGTACAGAGCACTGATACTATCACCTATTTCAGCCACTCCCATGCACAGAAACGCAGATTTTTGCTATCAGGGCTATTTTCCTTGACCTGCTTGCAGCAACTGGGACACACAATTAACATATGCTGTGTTCTGTAGAGCTTATCATATTATGTCTGATGTGAAACGTACTTGCTGACATTTCTGTGTAGTTTTAGCCTGAACAAATAACATAGCTATTAGAAATTACCCTAGCTTCCTTACCACATGAAAGTTCCTGTTGATGTTTATCAATTTAGTTGTTCTATTTATTTATTTATTTATTTGTTTATTTATTTATTTATTTAACATTTGTTGACCGGGAATGTCCGACTAGGTTCCACAGAGCGTGTTTTCAGCGGAGGCCCGGGGAGAAATGCTCCAGATGCATATCTTCTAGAAATCTAGATGCAAATCTTCTAGAAATTGTGTAGGCTGATATTCTGTGTATTAAGCGCTCCAGTCCACAGGAAATGTTCTAGCAGAGTATAGCATTTACGTTGCTGTGAAAGTTGTATCATCTGCTAACCTGCTTAGTTTTTCATCTTTAGCTAAGCTTTTATAGTAAGTATGAATTACTGGAAGGAGACTGTAGTGGGTTAATGTTTTTTATGTGCCTCACAATTAGCTGTTCTGGAGTTTATATGTTGCTTACTTGTGACTAAACTGTACTGCTTCTTACACTCCACTCAGCCACTGACTTGCACTCCTCCCCACCATTTCACCTCCCACTCCTGCAAAGACTTTAACCAAGTTGCCATTATACATTTATTTTTCTCTGTCTCTTTTTTAGCTTAAAAGCCTTGTGCTGAGACACAGGCTGTCCCCCTATCAGCAACCTAGCAAGATAAAAAAAATCCTACCTGAACTGAAAAGAATACCCAACCTGTAAGCCTAACGTGGACTACCTAGACGTGCTTCGTTCAGCCTCACAGTGTAGGTGATAACCTATAGTTTTAGTAATTTAACTATATAATAACGAGTTCTTTTGGTAAACCTATTTGTAAGGGCCAGCACACCTGCGGACCTACTCCGAGGCCATCCATCCCTTTCTTACTTTTCCACCTTACCTCCTAACTAGCTTAGTGAATTAGTGTAATTCCCTATGTAGGCCATTAGAGGGTAGCAAAACATAAGGCATGAAAAGCTGTATTTTTACTTCTAGCTGAACTCCAGCTCTGCTGAACAACCATTTCCAGTTATCCCAGTTGGGACATTACTTCTAGGTATCACCCCCCCACCCCCAGAAAGGTATTAAAAAGGAATTAACCTTTTAGTCATAAAAGCAGATAACCTAGACAGCTTAATCTACTGTCAGTTAATACTCCTGCTAAAGGACTGATTAATAATACTTTCTCCCTTACACACCTAGACCAAAAGGACACCCTTTGCATGTGTTAGGAATAGTAGTTACAGAAAGTTCCATGTACCTACCCAAAGCCTTGTAGAACACAGTCTCACTGTATAACTGATTATCTCTCAGCTCTGCCCACTCTGTTCACCCTGCAGGCGCACTCCACTCCCCTACCTTACCCGACCCCCAATTCTCACCCACCACCAGGGGCCCTAGACTTATACTTCATTAACCACACCCACTCTCTCTACCTTCCAATCCTATCCTTCAACCAATCTATATAATTTAACCACACCATTCCTATCTACCTTTCTCCTTACCCACTACATCCAGTACATCCTCTTTAAATACTTAATCTTATTTCATTACCTTTACCACTTCTTCCTCTCAAAGGACTCTACAAAACCCATACATCTTTTGTCTTATCCTAGCCCAGGTCCTGTTGTAGCAGTATAGGTAATCCTAACAATATGTCTACAACAACAAAACCTATCCTAACCAAGTTAATACTCTTAGCAACTCTCATACCTATCCTCACCTCTGCCTTTCTCTTCACCTCCATTGAAAAATGGAATTATTACCACTTCAACTACTCTCCTAACCAAACAGCTATTCAAAATTCTACACTTACCCATTTTCAAATAAATACCACATCCACACCCTGCTACCTGCTAGTCAGGTACCATCAACTCACACATATCAAATTCAATAACACTACTGTAAGGAAGCTGAAATTTCTAACCAGCTTCATCAACTACCCAGTTTCTGGCCAAAAAACACCCACCTTAAAAGACGGTGACATCCACCCTAACCCAGGCCCAACTAATATCCCCACATTAACAATTCCTTGTACCACTCCTGCCACCCTAACAACCCAAGCCAGTGTCTCTAATTCCTTACTTATAGGTCATCTCAATATCCGCAGTATTAATAACAAAATTACCCATTTCCACGCCCTCCTTCATATACATTCCTTTGATATCATCACAGAAACCTGGTAAAACCTAGAACTAAAGACAACAAAATAGTCCCCCCAGGTTGCAATATATTGAGACTCGACCGCATAAAACGTAGGGGAGGGGGAGTAGCACTACTGTTTAAATCCGTGCTACAGATCTACTCTATACCTTATAACCCACCTCAAGATAGTAAGGCCAAAGTCCTTATCTCCCGATTTCAACTTAACCCTAGCAAAGCCCTATACATCATCTGCATCTACTTACCTCCTGGTAATAATAGTACTACAATAGTGGACATTCTAAACTGGGTATCCACTACTGACCCACAAGAAACAATTATACTAGGAGACTTTAATACTGACTGGAAATGCGTAAACACAGAAATCCTTCATCACATATTAATATTCATGGCTTTAGTCAAGCAATCACCACCACCACTAGACTTAAACCTAACAACAAACAGATTATCTTAGATTGGATACTTATTAATAAACAACAACAAATTTACAAGGTAGAAACTCTTCCAGATGACTTAAGTGATCATACTTTAACTTACATTATAAGACAAAAGAATGACATCCCTAACACCCCCACTTATAGGATCTCATGAACCAACAAGCACTTTAACCCTGTAGTATTCCAAAATTAACTTAATGCCTGTAACTGGAACCCACTAAAAATGTTCCCGCTTGAGGAGGCTGTTAAATATTTCAACTCTAAATTCTTAACTATGCTTGATAAACACGCACCTAAATGGTCCATCAGAATGAAGTCCAAACAGGCCCCCTGGCTTTCAAAAGAAACTAGACAACAAATATTGCTTAGGAATAAATCTTGGGCTAAGTGGAGAGCATCCAAAAATATCTCTGAGCAACAAACATTTAGACAGTTGAGAAACATTACAAAAAAGCAATACTCACTGACAAAAAAAATTCTATTGTAAACTACAGCAATCTCACCATAACAATCCACAAAAGTTCTGGTCTAGCTTAAATAGACTCCCACACCCAGGGCACTGTATCACACCACCCCCTCTAGAGGCTGATAACAATACCTCCCATCAAACTGCCAATGCCTTCAATACCTTCTTTACAGACACCATAAAAGCGCTATTCTGTCAACTTTCCACAGACAACTCTAATCTCCCTACCTCTTTACCTGATACTCTCCCAACATTCCAAATACAACCCATCGCTACCTCGTACATCCAAAAACTTATCCAAAAACATAAGACGTGTACCCCCTCTGCTGACCAAATACCATCAGAATACCTGCAAAAAGCAGCTAAAGCAGTTGTTTATCCTGTATCCATCCTTATAAACAGTACCATAAATGAAGGAATCATTCCTGATATCTGGAAAATCTCCCACATTGTCCCTTTACATAAAGGTGGTAACTCCAATGATTATTCCAACTACAGGCCTATAGCTCTCTTATCACCCTTAGCAAAGGTTATGGAAAAATGCATTCACCATCAACTAATAAACCACTTAATCTAACATAATATACTAGCAAACTGTCAGCATGGCTTCAGGCCATTTCAAAGTACCACCACAGCTCTCCTATCTTTCACCGACTCCATCAATAAAAAACGTAATAACAACATCCTCTCATCAGCACTCTTTATTGATCTGTCAACCCCTTTGACATGGTCAACTACCCCCTGCTCATTAATACTCTTGAATCCCTTTCTCTAGACACCAAGGCTGCTCTCTGGTTCAAGTCCTACCTTACCAATAGGCAACAAGCAGTCCTCTGGGCGAATAAACTATCTTCCCACCTGCCAGTCTCCCTCAGAGTCCCACAAGGCTCCATTCTAGGTCCACTTCTATTCTCTTTATTTATCAACAACCTTCACTTGGCAATCCTTCAAGCTACCTGCATACAATATGCAGATGCTTCCACACTCATATGTTCTGCCAACTCCACATCCAAACTACAGTCTCTAACCCAGAGAGTATTTAACGCAGTTGAGGCTTGGTTCTTGAAATGTTGCCTCCTTTTGAACTCCAAAAAAACAAGCTCTTACTCTTTGCACCTAATGGTAAGTCCCCGCTATAAATTCCTCTATCAAATTGAATAATGGCACCCTTACAACCCTCGAGTCTACCACCAAACTGTTAGGAATCATAATTGACAATAACCTTACATTTGATAACCATATAAATAACACTATAAAAACCATAAATAGAAAATCGGGCTCTTATATAGAATAAAACCCTTCTTAACACCAACAGCAAGAACTACAATTGCCCCTCCCATCTAATCTCAACTCTTCTTTATGCTTCCCTCATATATACTAACCTAAAGAAAAGTAATCTCACTAAACTAGCCAACTCCTATAACAATAGTGCCAGATTTGCCACTGGGAACCCATTTAGAGCTCACCACTGTCTGAACCTACAGCAGCTAGACTGGCTTGAACTAAAAATCATTTTGATCCTTTCCCAACTTACCATTGTTCATGGGATATTCTACCAACCTAACAACACACCGATACTGTCTAACCTTATTATCCCCTATACAAACCTCAATTCCTTACGCTCTTCCACTAAACTACTGGCTAGCATTAGCAAGTCTAATAACTTGGCAGGCGACTCCTTGTTTTCTAATACCACTGGAAAATAGTCAAACCTGTTGCCATCAGATCTAACTTTACTTTCCTCCTTTCCGCTCTAAACAAAGGCTCAAGAAACACCTTAAAACACACTGGTTGTGCCCTTGCTGTTACCCTAACTAATCTTCTGCTTTCTCTATTGCCTTATCTCTATACTGCCTTCCTTCACCAATCAATACTGCTTACCCCTTGGGAAAGTAGCAACTGTCTTAAATTATTGTTACAACAAGGAGATGAATTGAACTTTGAATGTGTTGTAAACTACCTCACATATCTTAATGCAAGAGTGTCTTATCCTTTTGGGTATTGTGTTTCACAAATAGTATAATTTTTTTAGCTAATGCTCTCTATTTAATTTTAACATAATTTCTTTTATATTTGTGCATGATAATCTTTTTGCATGTTACTGTTGGAGCTTTTCTCTCCGGGCCTCTGCTGAAAAATGGAAATATATCCAGTAGCACTAGCCTGGTTAACAAATGTAAAATATAAAATAAATAAATAAAATAAGATACCAACAAGGGTATACATCTGTGGAAAAGAAAAGGTGACGTGAGGATTCAGGGCAGTAGAGCGGTATGTGACAATTATAGCTGGTGCCAATGTAAGTGAAGATAAAAAGTTAAAGCCTTTGTTAGTGCATCACTCAGATAACCCTTGAGCAATGCAATGAAAAATATAACATCTTAGTTGCCTATATTTGGCAGTCTCACCATAAAGCAAGGATAACTACATAAATTTGAATTCCTTAATTACATAATACTGCTCACAAGAAACAATGGTCTTTACATTTTTCTCACTCTGGACAACACTGCTACTCGTGACCTGAACTTTGAAGTGTTGTGTCCAGAAATCCAGATTGTTTCCTTCTCTGAGAATATAGTCAGTTCTACTGCTAACAGGGCAAGATGATATTGCTTTCAAGGTAAATTGCCGTAAGAACACTTGGAAAGCCTGATTGACGCTACAGCTGTTGGGGGAAAAAAGCATCAAAGCATTTTGTAAGCTTTTCAGTTGTGGGTGCTATTAACATAATGGTTTGCTAAACAGTTGTGCAGTCTTCAGAGCAGTGTCTGGCAACCTACATACCCTGAGGCTGCAGCTAACTTTGAAGAATTTAATGAAGAAGAATTACAGAAGGAGATTTTGAATGCTGTGAGTCAGGACTGTGTAACACTGATATGGAGGCCATAAGAGAGCTTATAAGGACACATAGTGTTCTTCTAAATGAAGAGATGGACAGGCTGTAATTTGGAAGAGGAGATAGTTCGGGGATGAAGTAAAGGAACATTTTCTGTTCCTGTGTGCATAATGCTGTTTTACTGCATGACTGCAGCAGAAACATTGGTAATGCAGAATGACTCCTAATAAAAGCAATACAGTTTGGAAGCACTATAAGAGTGGCAACAAATCAGAAAAAGTTGAAAATAACCAAAAAAGTCACACCAGATGATTATTTCAAATGTACCAAAGAAAGTTAGCTATCCACTGAAAAGGCTGTGTCTGGACTGTCAACCAAAGCTGGACAGCAGTGAAGGTTTCTCCAAAGGAAATTATGAAATTACTGACAATAGTTCTCATGTAGCCGTGGTGGTGCAGCGGTAGCATTGTCACCTCACAGCAAGAGGTTCTCCAGTTCGATTTTCGGCTGGAGCACCTTTTGTGTGGAGTCTGCATGTCCTCCCCGCGGTTGAGTAGCATTTGAAAGACATGTGTGAATGGGTGTGCCTTCATTGAAGGTTGGGCATTGGGCTAGCACCTCGGCACTGTAAAAATCAACTGCCAATCATTAGCGGACCGGCATTCCACTGTGACAACCCCTAACCGGGAAAAGCCGAAAGAAGAACAACAACTGACAATAGTTCTCATCAGTCTTGTACTTCCTCCTCTATTTTAAAACAGCCTGCAAACACAACAAGCAAACGTCCTCCATTGAGTCCTCCTCCTCCTCCTCTCAAGGTACAGTTATAGTGAACAAATAAGTGACAAATGTGTACAAAGTTGCAAATCTTGATGCTCATGACTTACACTTCTCACAAAAATCTTCTGCTTCCCAAAGTAAGAAAAACTATTGCATTAAGTTTAATTAATTAGCTGCATTTATTTTTAATGTACAGTACTGTGTAAGTCAATAACTATAATTTATTTTTTAATCTATTGTACTATATTGAATTCATTTATTGGTGCAATGTAGACTGCAAAACCTTGAATTTACAAGTTTGCAATTCATACTAAGTGGGAAATTAATGATCCTCAGTTCAACATTTCCCATTATTTCTTATGGGATTATTTTCCCCATTATGCATTGTCTTATTTGGACTTGCACTTTTCTGGTCCATGTTACCTTTGTAGAGCAGGGACTTTGTGTGATAATTTTTCATCAAAAAGGATAACAGATTGGGTAGGAGAAAATCTGTTTATAAAACATTCCAAATAGGAAACAATTAGAAATGTTAACATTCTCAAACTTTACTTCATGAGCAGTGACCACACAATGCAACATGGTAACACTGATTATTTCATGGCATGTGCAAAGGCTAATTGTTGGACTTCTGAGTACAGCACATACCTCTCAGTTGTCTAGATTTTTGCCTCATACTTTTGGTCTGCTCCTCAAAAAAATTGTGGTTTTCTGAAAAAAATCATTGAAAATTGAAGTCACTAAATAATGACAAACATTAGAGTTTCAGATTTCATATCCTTCAGAAAAATGCATGCTGACACAAAACCTGTTATTCTAGCAACTTTCAAACTTTAGAAGAAGAATATTTAAAATCTGCCCTTATTGTTGGCTTTCTCTAGATTTCTTGCTACGAAGTTGAGAGTTATGGCATAGCTCAATGTAAAATGAAGACTACTGATAGAATGTTAATAGCTGAATCATTGAAAAAATAGGCTATTTGTATAAGTGCAAGCACAATATTTCAGTAGCGTTAATACCATGGAACTCTGTCTGCACTCCGTGCTCATAGCCCTACAGGGTGATCATGAAAAAGAGGGGTGAAATAGAATATACCACAGCTGCACTGCTAATAAATTATGCACCATTCTTGTTCAAAATGTATCTGTCAAGGCAATCCTTTAGTGTTAACTGAATCAACTATGATACATCTTCATATTAAAATACTTTAGTAGAGTGACTGGAAAAGAGATTATTACAATGCATTTGCTGATTATATTTTAGAAGGGATGGTATGTGTTTCATCGTTGTAGACATTCAGCCCTCTGGTGTATTTTTTTACTGACTTTAGGCTTCACAACTTACCTTTAGAGGACCTCTTTACACTTCAGTGCTTTTTCATACTTCAGCCAAACCATTCAATTCCTTTGACTTATTACACAGTGAACCATGAGGTTATACCACATTACTGAAGTATAAAACTATAAATACCTTTCTTTAAACCTGGAATCCATACTTAATTGTAATTAGCATGCTTATCTTAATAACACAAGCTATTGATAGCTTATGCTAGTCCATACATTTGTTTACTCACTCCATAGACTGTAAACTCAAGAGTTAAGAATATGTTAATACCAAAACTTGAGTATTCCTATCTATGGTCTTACTGAGGAATTCCCAAAGTGCTGTCTCCATGCAAAAAAAAAACTGTCCTCTTAAAATCTCTAATTTCACCACATATGGCAGCCCTTTCACATACCACTATACCATGTTGAAAACAACTAGCACCCTCTCTGTCACTCAAATGGTATCTTTGCTTCTGTGTAAATTTATGTTTGTCTTCAATAGCTTCAATTCCTCTTTGCCCTCAAACTCAGAACCTTTCTTAATATATATCCCCTCAGATGTGCTTTGTCTATACTTACCCCCGCTATCTACAATAACATATCCCCCCAATTAGATCACTACAATATCTTCATTATGTATAATAACCTCATTCTACCACTAGTCTGATTCGATTGTTTGCAATTGCCCTTGGTTTTAATTCTTCCACACTGTCTTTCCTAACTCTCCTCCCATCTTCTTATTCATCTTTATTACCTTTCTAAAACTCTTAGTAACTTTAAAATGTTTGTTGAAAAAATGCTCAGTATTATGAAGAATTAGCTTAATGCCAAGTAGAGACAGTTAAAAGCAAGTTTGTCTAATCATGGAATAAAATCTATGTACCACATGAAAAATGACATTTAGAAAGAAAACTGCAGTGTTTCTCATTAAAATACTTAATATCTAATCCAGTCTATAATATTCTGGGAGGGTGATTCTGATGTTGTCCCTATCAATAAAAAAATCACACAGCCTCACTGTTTACCCCTCACTTTTAAAGAATATCATGGAAATATGATGTGTTAACCATGCATGCTGGTAACCTCCTATGACAGCAATAGTTGGATAAAAACAGCTCTTCTAGATGGTGGTAATAATAGATCAGTATTCCAGTATTAAGAAAATTTTACAATCACTATATGCATTGTTCAAAAGAGAACTTCGGGAGTGTGTATTAAACAGAATCAGAAAAATATGCTGCTTAGGTTCATAGGTTGGTACTTGACTATACAGGCCTAGGCAAACAATTCCCCGGATATTTCTTCCCACAATAATTACTTCCCTGGATCCCTGTCTAGCAGGGCGACTGAAGTGATCCCCGGGGCGAATTTCCTATCTCCCATCCGATCGTCAAGGTTCCTTTTGAAGAGCGCCAAGGATGCGCTCTGCTTGACATGTATGGGCAGTCTATTCCAGAGTATGGGGAGTCTCTGGGTCAGGAACCTATCCCTCCAGCATGTTTTGTTCATGTGTTGACAAGGTTTAGATCCCTGGAGCGTGTTGTTCTGAGAGATTGGGATTTCTTTAAGTGGAGCATATCCAACAGCTCAGGGTTTGACATGACCTTGTATGTTAAGCAGAGATCGCCTCTGAGTAGACGATATGCCAGAGTATAGCTGGAGTTTTTTTAGACGGTCAGCATGGGGCATCTTCTTTAGGCCTGTGATTCTTTTAGTGAGGTATTTCTGTGGCCTTTCCAGCTGTTGCAGATGTCTTATGAGGTACATACCAAACGGGGCGTTGTACTCTATATTGGGTCTAATGAGGGATGAGTACAGTGAAATAATTACATAACAAATGTATACAGAATACACATTATCATGAAGTCTTTCACTCTTCCCTGGCAAGCTAACAAGTTTCATTTTACTGGTGGAAGCAATTCAGTATAATATCCTTCCCACCCAGACAGTAGAGATCAGTGATCATGAAAAAGAGGGGTGAAATAGAATATACCACAGCTGCACTGCTAATATCTTTTGTGTTTTACAATGGCAGCATCTTTATTTACATTCCTAAAACTATTCATGAAACTATTTTTATAAACAGTTGATTTTTAAGGCAGTTAGCAAAAACTAATAGAAAGAAAAAAATGACTCACTATCAGGACTGAACTTTGAACCTTCAGATTGTAAAGACAGAGATTAACCACTGAGTCACCATGTTTCAACTTCATTCTGTCTAACAAAAAGAAATAAATATATATATGAATGGCAAGAGAGACATCAGAACTGATATTGGGTAATCTACTAACAGACCTGGCAATAGTCCTGATATGTTAAAATGTTATTTCAACAATAACCATAACAGAAGTATGACCTTTTTTAACTACAATGACACCAAGGTAACTATTACAGCAGCAGAGGAAGAAAGCAATTTTTTCATTCAAAAATGATAACTTTGCAAAGCAAATCTAGATATTTTCTGTGCAAAGATGAGTTTCTTTACAAAAATAATAAACCATAGGAATGCACTTACAGACATTTATTGTTGCATCTGTAAATATTTTACTAACTAAAATGCTCTCAGAGCTGCTTTAGGTAAAGAAATAAAACAGACTAAGATGCTTGCCAGAGACTACAGTCCTAAAACTTATCTCACATTAGGAAGGTTTGTGGTCTACATTCTTGTGGGAAGAGACTGTAGCCTATATACCCTTCAGAGCTGGGAATTGCTGGTGAAGGCTTATTGTGTTTGTTAGAGTTTAAGCACTTGGGCTCAAAACCAGTTATTTCACATTATAAAGGTTTGAGATCTACACTCTTGAAGTAGGACAGGATAACCTACACCCTTCTGAGCTGGGAATTGCTGATGTAAGTGTTATTGCGCCTTTATTTAATTGACTAAAGGCCTAGCTTATTTAAAAATTGAATCTCTGTGCCTGAGGTATTTGACAACGTTTGGCAACCACACTGCTTCAGAACAGGAGTGTTGTTGGTTTATGCTAAACTCTATAAAAGCCTTACATTACCATATCCACTGTTTTGGCACTTGTTTTTCACATTATTTTTGTCACGGCTGTATGAATTGAATGTTTCTCTGTTGAATATCTGCACGTTTTTACCTTATTTTTAATTAGAACTGCCTTGGTTTCACTTTAGTGAGAGTAGAACGGTTCTAAGTCACTTTCTTGCCCAGGATTGTGTAAAGAAAACAAGAATGTGCTATTTTTGATTGGCCACAGGGTGCTGTTTGTGTTTCTTTTATCACATCTCCTCTGCTATTTAAGTGTCACAGTTGCACAGTGTTTGTCTCATAACCTAAAAACAAGCTAAGACTTATATTAGCCTAGCCAGTGTTTCTGCACTTTTTTTGTATTGTTTTGTCACAGCTGCATTAATTGAATGTTTCTGTGTTGAGTATCTGAACTTTTGACTTTTTTTACAGTCTTTAATTAGAACTGCTACTCTCCGTGCAGCAGCTCCTAGTGGTGATCTGTATAGATGCAATATCTCACAGCGTAATTGTCTCTTGTAATCTGTGAAAATGCCAATCTCTCACAGTGCATTTGCCTTAAAATATCCTTACTGTCTAGATAGATTGTTTTTAACAACTAGAGCATCTAGACTGTGCATAGCTGAGCACTGCTCATCAGGTTCTTTATGTAATTGATCTATTCAATATTCAAATGTCCTTCACTCCTCCCTAGTAGATCAGCAGCCATGGATGTGCACTTCCCAACTTTCTCTGTGGTCAGTCTGGTTGAGATGGTTATTCTGGGGTATTTGTAGCAATTGCCTTATGTACACTGACAACCCACTTATTCTTATTAAAACAGATAAAGTATGCGAGAGGTGTAAATACACTTTAATGCTGGAAGCAAAACTCTCTCATACAATCAAAATCAATCTTACAGAGGTTGTCAGTGACACTTGCACCACACCTACTACACGGGGTAAAGACCCTACACATAAAACTACTTATGCTGAGGCATATACAAGTAACCATCCTAAAACACTAATACCTCCTGCACAGCACAATCAAAAAGGTGTCCTCAGATATCATGTAAACACTCCATTAAAACACCACCCACAGCTATGTATAGTAACACTATATCCAATGCCCCTACTGCTAAGCACTTAAGACAAATGAGCACACAACCAAATTTCATGTTCATTAGTGATTCTATAGTGAGACACACCAATGTCTGCCTCACCAAAATGAATAAGGAGAGAGTCATGGTCAGCTGCATTTCCAGGGCTAAGATCCATCAAGTCACACAGGCACTCGGGTTATTGGGCCAAAGGTATTAGTATGACTCTGTCATACTCCATATGGGTGTTAATGACCTGAGATGTACCTCCCTTGACTATATGAAGCAAGACATGACTGAGTTCACTGATTATGCATCTATGAGTCTAGCACTGTTCAGCATACTACCTTCTCCAAGGATGATGCCATGTTACCAACACAAAATGATTTAACAATTGGTTTTAACTTCTGGCCTCAGTCCAAGGGGGTACACTATTTGACAACCTCAGAGGACATGGTTGGCAGACCACGCTGTTTTGCCAGGGATGGTCTGCACTTGTCACCTCTAGACTTTCAGATATTGGAAAAGTCCTTTTCCACCCCATAGTGCCTTTTTTAGGCAATGCCAAACTGATAAACCTCCTGCTTTAGCTGAACCTATGAAGAAATATCTGAAGGTAGCACTGTTAAATGCTAGAAGTCTTAACAAGAAACTCTACTACTTGCAAGCCTTCTTCACCCTGAAAGGTGTAGACATCTGAGTAGTAAGAGAGACATGGTTTGAACTCACGCAGATTCCCTGGGCAGTACAAGGTTACAATGCCGTTCACACCTATATCTATTGCACAGGTGGGAACTAAAGGTGGAGGAGTCTCAGTCTATATTAAAAATGACCTCACATTCAGACGTGTTAAAGTGTATGACCCACTGGAACTTATACATGTGAAACTCACCATTAACAGGGTTTCATACCATATCCCTGCAACCTATAGGTCCCTCTCCATTCAACCCAACACAATCTTCATGGTGGATGTCAACTACCCCTCTGTAGATTGGGAATCCTACACCACTTCATAGGTTCATAGGAGTTCACTAGCCTAATAACCACTAGAGCCTTTTTAAGCTTAGTCATGCATCCCAAATCTCTGACAAGTTCTGGTACCCTGGATAAGTGTAAGCAAGGGCCTGAGAGATGAAACATTTACAGGCTGCCTGTGTCCATTAGAGACATCAGTGCCAAATCAGGGATGAATTTCCTGTTCCTTATCCAATTGTCCAAGTTACACGTGAATTGGGTTAGGGAGAAACTCTGCCTCACATGGATGGGGAGCATACTCCAGAGGAGGGGTAGTCTGTGGGATAAATACCTGTCTCTCCCTCAGGTCTCGTTTATATCACAGGCAAGGTTTAAGTCTTTAAAACAGGTAATTCTCTTCCAGTTATTGAAAATGTCTGGTTAGGTACATACCAAAGGGGACATTGTACTCGATAAGTATGATGGATGCTGAATACAATGGAGCAATGACTTCCTTGGATCTAGAAGCCATATCTTTGTTTATAATTTGCACAACATAGGATGATTTCCTCACTACTGTAGACACATGATAGTCAAAGGCTAGATTATTGTCTATGTGTGCCCCCAGGTCCCTGACTATTGTGTCAGCTCTTAGTAGTGTGTTGTCAATATGATAATTACCAGAGGCAGATGACTTCCCAAAGGATACTATTATGCATTTCTTAGCATTTAGATTTAGTCCATGGCTGTGGCACCAGTTGTTTGTCTGTGTCAGCCTTTCCTGGAGAACATTTGAGTCAGTGGGCAATTCTATGACAGCTTCAACTTCTAATGCACAAGGCTAGCAATTCCTAAACTTCATTAAAACCAAAATCCAGGAACAGTTATTCTATTCTCCTACCAGGGGTACAAACATTCTTGACCTTGTACTCACAAACATGAGGGAGCGATGTTCCTCACCAACATAAAGTCCTCGCTTGTCTGATCTCACCATAAGGCAGTATTGCCTGAAATAAAAGTGAAATCTGGGGACCCAACAAAGGCAAAAACCTTTAGGAACTATTCCAAAGATAACCTCTGTCTAAAAAGAGGCACCTTAACTAAATTGCAGGCACCCCCAAACACCATAGCATAGGCTGAGCTATTTAAAAAAAATCTGTGTACTGCCGTATTGATAGCTGTATAGAGTGAGCTGCACCCACTTGTATTAAGAATAAGACAAACGCAAAAAGCAAGACCCACAGGTGGAATCACAATATCAATCAGTTATACAGCAAAAGACAAAAAATCTTGGCCAACTATAGGAGGAACAAAGCGCAACATACTACTCCCCCAACCAATCTAAACAGGAAGATAACAGGATTAATTAATATTTCAAAGGCTAAGTTTGAAGAAAAAATAGCTTTTAAGGCTAAGAACAACCACAGACCTTTCTACAGCTATGTCTGTAACCTCAAGGGAAATATGCAACAATACACAGAACTTGTTGTAAATGGCATCATCCACAGTGAAACAGAGGCTATTGATAACCATTTGCAAGAGAGATTCAGCTCATATTTCTCACCCCACCCCACAACCTAAAGGAAATACTGCATACCACAATTCCCCCAACCATTACTAGGGAACACGCCTTCATTGCACTTTCCAAAGCCAAAAACACTGCATCAATGGGCCCCGATAACATTACAAATTGGTTACTAAATAACATGAAACATGATCTCTCTGGTCCACTTGAATCACTTTTCAAATGGAGCCTACCATCAGATTTTGTGCCCAAGGAATGGAAGATAGCTACAGTCATTCCCCTACACAAGGGAGGTTCAACCAGGTAATCACAGGTGCATAAGTCTGACCAGCCTCATATGTAAGGCCATGGAAAGAATTATCATGGACATGATAAATGAGGACATAGGTAACCTGCAAAAGCTGCACCCATCACATTTCAGCTTTGTTAAAGGAAAGTCATACTTATTAAATCTGATGGAGTTCTTTGAGAGGGTCACCAAAGCAATGAATGAGGTCAAGACTGTGCACACAGCTTACCACAACTTCACCAAGGCCTTTGCTACAATATCCCACTCAGGCACTATAGACAAGCTCATTAAATTAGGTATAAAACCATTAGCACCTGGTGGATAGATAACTAGCTTACTGATAGGACTCAGGAGGTCAAAACAGGTTAGGCCACCTCCACCAAGATGTCAGTCACTCGAGTTGTCCCCCAGGGCTCAGTACTGGGCCCGCACCTTTTTGGCATCTATTTCTCTGAAGTAGAAGCAGACACTGAAAGTTTATGGCTGACTAAGTTTGCAGAAGATTGCAAGCTGGAGGTTATCATCGACTCCCCTGCAGACACTAGCATTCTTCAAGAAGGCCTATCTTTGACTAACAAATGGTGTCCAAACCATGGTCTTAAACTCAATGCTAAGAAATGCATAATTGTACCCTCTGAGAAGTCAACCATCCTAGCTAATTATCATGTTGATAATACACCCCTAAGAGTTGACACAGTGGTCAGGGATCTGGTTACGCATGTGGACAGTATCCTTACCATTGACCACCATGTAGCCACAGTGGTGAAGAATTCCTTTTATGTTGCACAACTTATAAATAAGGGCATGGCATCTAGGGTCAAAGAGGTCATTTCTCCATTGTAATCTGCCCTTATTAGACCAATCATAGAGTACATTGTTCCCTTCAGTATGCACCTGACCAGGCATATGCAGCAACTAGACTGACCTCAGAAATTCATTACAAAAATAATTCAAGCTGTAACAAACCTGCCTTATGCAGAGTGCCTTAAAGCCCTTTCCCTCTACTCAGTCTCCTATAGATTGCTGAGTGTATTATATGCCTGGTTTACATGGCACATGCAAATACCACACTTATGGATAACTTCATATATGTAAGTCAAACAGTACCAGAAATACAAGGTCTAAGGACATGATTTTTTTCTTGACTTAAACAGAACATACTGGAGACACAGGTATGTGTCCCAGAGACTGTCCCTCCAATGGAACAGGCTTCCCATCCATGTAAAGCTGAGTTTGTCAATTACCCAATTTAAGAGCAACCTAGACCTGTGGCTGGGGAATAGGAAATTTACACCAGGCCTGGCACCTGTGTCCCTTATGGACAGATGCTGCTTATAAATGCCTGGCCCTCAATGTCCTATTTGGATACAGGATGTCATTATTCTTTCAGGAAACTTGGTTAGGCTTAAAAAGCCCCCAGCCTCAGTCGTTAGCATGTAACAGTCTATGAATCTATGAAAAAGAAAAGGAACAGGAGGAAACACTAGAGTAGTAGAATTACTGCTAATTGTTGTTCTTTATTTAGATAACAGTAATGCTGCCCTGTTCTACTCTGGGTAAGGACAGCTGGCCTCAGTCCAGTGAATAGAAATGCATGTATCAACATATGAGGCACTGGTAAACAGAAGTGTACAATGGTCTGAATGAGCTCCCTTGAATAAGGTGCAAATGTATACATTGATGAAGACCATTAATACAGTGTGATAGTAAAATGTTTATGAAAGATACAATCTCAAATGTCAACAAATGAAAATAATAAATATTTTATGAGAAATCTTTTAACAAGCCTTAATTGTTACTTTATTTCTTAAGTGCCTGTCAGTTTATGAGGGCTGAACTGTTCCAGAAACATGGCAGCTGCCTATTATGAACATAGAACATACAAAAATGTTGGTTTATTGCATGTGGCTGAGTGTTGCAGTTAGCCCCTGTACAGATATACAGCCTATGTCTCATCCTCATTTCTATATATGTATAATCTATGTACATATATATATATATATATATATATATATATATATATATATATATATATATATATATATATATATATATATGGGTGTACTTCAGATCGTCGAACTTCCAGAACATCGAACCACATATACCCGATACCATATGCATGAAACCTCAGAATATCAAAACCTACATAAAAAAGAAAATCTTTTGTTTTTTTGGGGGGTTTTTTTGCTGCAACAGAGGAGCTATGCCCCCCCCCCCTGCACTCCCTACACCCCTTGCTACTTAAATATACCAACTCTGAGATCGCACTTACATTGAAGTGAATGGGAATTTTTCCCTACGGTGATCTCCATGCAATGGTTCGATGCTCTAAAAAAACAATGTTTTCGTCTCAGTGATCCATGGTTTAACATTATGGTCATTCGATAATCTGAAGGGGACCCATGTATATATATATATATATATATATATATATATATATATATATATATATATACATAGATATACATATATATACACATATATATATATATATATACATATATATATATACATACATATATATATATATATATATATATATATATATATATATATAGATATATATATATATATATATAGATATATATATAGATATATATATATATATATATATATATGGGATCCATACAGGTCCCCGACGGCACTTTCTGCCGAAGCAGAAATTACTGAACATACATAACCGAAAGTACTGTTCACTGAAGCAGCACTTTCGGTTATGTATGCTGGTTGTGCCAGTCACACTACGGTGCAGTTAAGGGAGAATTCCCTTTTCCCCACTGTAGTGTGACCTTGGAGTGAGAATATAAAAGTAGGGGGGGTGCAGGGGGGCTTGATTTAGTGTTTTTTTTTTTTTGGACGGACTTTAATGAAAGCGCTTTTTCGGTGAAAGCACTTTTGTTAAAGTGTATTGCGGTATTTTGGATTCGGACTATGGAACTTTTGTTCAATAGTCCTAGACCCATATATATATATATATACACACACACACACACACACACACACACATATTATTTATAATTATATATAAAGGAAAGCATTCAGAAACTTCCCTAGTATACTCCTAGTATATTTTTCAAAATCTTCCATGATATGGAAGTGGAAATAATAAACCAGTAACTACCTTCAACCCCATGGCTCTCAAGCTTCCATCTCCAAAATGGGGAGACTACCTCTGATAATGTGGAACAAATGGGCAAAATGTATAACACTTATTAAGAGCTTACTAAAAACTTCCAAAGTGAAAGCTCATCTTTTGATGAGTTAATAATATTCAGTATGATATTGTTGTGTCTTTCGGCTTTTTCCCGGTTAGGGGTCGCCACAGCGGAACTCTGGTCCGCTAATGTTTGGCAGTAGAGTTTTATGTGCTGGCCTAATGCACAACCTTCAATGAAGGAACACCCATTCATGCATGTTGCCACACAGAAGACGCTCTAACTGAGGATCGAATGGGCAACGTCTAACTGTGAGGCGACAACGCTACCGCAGCACCACCACCGCAGTAATATTCAGTATGATATACTATGGAAATTAGTTAAAAATGCTATTAATATTGAATGTGTGACAAACCTTGTCAGTGTGGTACAGTGAGGAATATGGAGTTTTAATTCTCAAAATGGGGAAAATTCCTGATAATGAGGTATGCTTGAGAGATATGTTCAACCCAGCTAGGACCACTATTCCTTTATTTATTTACTTTTTATTTGCTTTCTTATTTATTTACTTGCTTACATTTAAGTATATATGGATGTATGTACATATGTATGTATGCATGTATTTATTTACATTGGCTAACTGGAGTAGAGCACTGGTCAGTATTGACAAACTACAATATCAGCTTTGGAGCAAACAGAAAAAATACAAAGCAACTGCAAAGTAAAAACCAAACACATACACACTTCCACTGTTATCTTACAGAAACCTAATGTAAGCATGTAAAACACTGCAGTTTGATCCATTTCATGAGACATTCATAATGCTAGCCACTGAATTATACATAAGGATATGACAAAGATAAGTAAACCAAATAAACCAAAAGAAGGGAAGATGAGGCTTCCCCAGGCTGAGAATGAAATGGGTCCACTGGGATCAGTGCTCTACCCCAGTTAAGAAATTCAAGGGCCATAAAACCTGGAAGAAAAATTTTACATTTACATTTGCATTTATTTATCACATTTATATATCTATATTAACAGTCTTATGTAGTAAGAATGATGGCTGAAGGAGGAGATGGTAAGTGGAAGGTAGAGAGAGAGAAGTAATGAATGTGCTAGATCTCTCTGAGTAGATGAGACTTTGATGAAATATCTAATAATAGCGCTGTAATTACAATGTAAATAATGAGGGGTAAAGGAGACCTAAGTTTTATTCTCAGATTGCAGAGAGCAACATTTTATTTTAAAGACAGGTGTTTTTTAAGATGAGACTGAAAATGGGATATGAGTTGATGTCTTTTAGATAGCCTGGTAGGGAATCCTATAATTTTGGTCTGAAGTAGGAAAATCTGTGGTTAGTACAGTTAAGTTACATAAAGGATGTGTAAAGTAGGGGCTCATGTGAGCTTGATTTCTTAAATTGCAAAAGGGTGGCTTGAGGATGGGTTTGGCTGCAAGAGGAGAAACTGTGTTGGGATGGAAACATCTAAAGTGCTGTGAGGGTTTCAAGGGCTGAGCCCTCTGTTTGACTGACAGCCATTTGGTTTGGTCTATAGTCAGGCATGATGTCCTTTATTTGGTGAGAGGGTAATGAATCTGAGCATTTTGTTAGAGATAGATTAAATAGGCTGGGCTGCATTCTAGTTTTGCATGTAAGAGGCCTTTATCAGTTGCTGCTCTAGCAGCATGTGTAAGGAAAAAAGAGATTTATTTTACAAAATAAGAGAGACTTTATTTTATTTCTTGTTTTATCCAGGTGGTAATATAAGTTAAAGGGAAGGTCTAGCAATATGCCAAGGTATTTGAACTAGGAGATGCTCTCAAGTGGGAGGTTATTATTGCCATTTATTTGAAAGGCAGGCAAATCTGTTAAGTTTTTGGTTGGCACCAAAAAAAGCGTAGGTTTTGTTTTTGATGTATTAAGGGGCAGTTTGTTTTAATTATGTATTCTATGAGTGATAGCAAGTCTGACTGTAGTTCTGGAATATGGCAGTGTCATCTGTGTATATAAGGATAGGCAGGTTTGGAAGGTTCAACCAAAATGAAAAAAGCACTTAGGAGGAATTAGATACAGGGGATCCTAGGGGGAGTACTAGGCAAGTAGAAAACATGTGTAATGCTGAAATAATAGAAATTGATAGATTTGTACATTTTTATCGGGACTATTATATCTATAATTATAGTAATATTATTTTAAACAAGATGCATTTTAGTTTATTTATGAATGGCTTAAAATACATGCCTAGTAAAAGGAGTAATAGTAATATGATAATATTGGACCTTAAATTGTTTACTAGAAAAAATAATTTAAGAGTATATATTTTCCAAGAAAGATACAGATATAAATGTAACTTCCCCAGTTTAAAAGAAAAAGTACATATAATCCCCACTTCACCCCAGTTGAAAAAAGTTGAATTAATAGTAGAAAGAGAGTTAAGAAAGAACTTAGAGAATATAAGGATCCAGTTTAATTTATTAAAAGAAGAAATTGAATTACTTAAAGATATTAAAAATAACAAAAATTTAAGAGTTATGAGACCGGATAAAGGGGGAAGGATGGTTATGATGAATAATATAACATACATAGGAAAAATTATGGAAATTTTGAGTGATACAAATAAATATGTTAGGGTATCCAATAATGAGATAAATATTGCTTATAGCAAAATTGATTATGGTTTATATGATATATTATTAGAGGACTTAATCAATGTGGAAGAGTTTAATTTTTAAAAAGCAGATAAGCCTATGATACCATCCTTATATGGAATCCCTAGGATTCATAAAAATGTTTTGGACCCCCTTTGAGACCTACAGTGGCTGCTAATGTATCCAAAACACATTCTATAGCACATTATATAGGCACAAAATTAAAGAGGTTGAAAACTCCAGGTACAGGCTTTTTAAGGATTCCTGGTATTTCTTAAGAGAGGTAGAAGATAAATTATTTAAAGAGAATATGACTTTTGTTACCATTGATATTATAGATTTTTTTCTATTATTTCCCATGAAATAGGTTTAAAATGGTTTGAAGAAGCGATTGCTGATAAAGGTATATCCATTTTTAAAGAATTTAGTGTCCTCTTAGAATTAATGGAAATGGCACTCTATAATAATTTTACTGTGTTTGAAGAGGAATTTTATAAACAAATAAGTGATGCAGCTACGGGTGCGAGTTACATTCCCAGCTATGCAAATATACTACAAATGTGGGAAAAGAAATATGTGTTTAATTCTCCCTATGTACAACATTAGAATCTATATAAAAGATTTTTGGAAGATATCTGTATATTTTGGATTAGTACTGAACAACAATTGATTGACTTTATAGCATACTTAGGACAAACTACAGATTTTTTAAACTTTACATATAAAATTAAAAAATTTAAGGTCAACTATTTAGATGCAATTTTACATATTAAGGAAGATGAAAAAAGGTTTAAATCAACTATATACAGAAAAAAAAAACATTTTCAAACCCCTGTCTACATTTCACAAGTGCTCATCCATAGAAACAAAAGTGTAGTATTGTTAAAGGTCAATTTATAAGGGCTTCCAGGATGACCTCGGAAGAAAGTGATTTTTCAAAGGAGTGTGAAATAATTAAAAATATGTTTTAGAAAGGAAATATCCTATTAAATTAATAGAAGAAGTAATCAAGGAAGTTAAAGGAGGCAGAATGAGTAAATATTTCCCTTTATTAGGGAAAAAGACTGTAGCACTGTATAATAAGAAATATAAGGGTACAGATGGAGAATCAGAAGGAAATAACTTAAGTCATACAGGAACTTTTATTATGAATTATAATAAGGATACCTCTACTATAACACAAAGTATTAACACCCACTGGGAGCTATTCAAGAGTTTTTCTGATGTAGAGAATTTATTTAAGGGGTCTAATCATTTTATCTATAAAAGAAGTTTGAATATTAAGAATATTTTGGAAAATAATACTAAATACAGGCAAGGCATTCCAGACAAGAAAAAAGGAACACTTAAGTGTGTTAGGTGAATGCAATGTATGTACATTAGTAATATGAGTTGTATATACATTCCCAGCAGGGAAAATTGATACAAGCAAATTAATATAGTAATTGTGATAATAAAGGTTCATAGGTTCATAGGTAGTACTAGGCTATCTGCCCGAGGGCATCTATAAGCCTAGCCAGAATGTGTTGGCTTTCGCTGCCCCCTTAGATTAATTCCCTGTGCCTTGGTCCAGCAGAGCCATTAGTTCCCTGTGCCTCAGTCCAGCAGAGCCATTGCAGTGATCCCTGGGGTAAATTTTCTGTTTCCCATCCACTCGTCAAGGTTTCTCTTGAAGAGTGCTAGTGAGGGGCTCTGCCTAATGTAGATTGGAATCCTGTTCCAAAGCATGGGGAGTCTCTGGGACAGGAATCTATCCCCCCCAGCACATCCTATTTATCGTTGTGGTGAGGTTTAGATCCCTACAGCATGTGGTTCTTGGGGATTTGTTTTTTTTTTTAGGTGGAGCATGTCCATCAATTCTGGGTTGGGCATGGCCTTGTATGTCAGGCAGAGATCACCTCTGAGTAAGCAGTATGCAACCGAGTACAGCTTGCATTTCTTCAGTCAGGCTGCATAGGGCATATGTTGAGGCCAGTAATCCTCTTGGTGAGGTACTTCTGTGGTCTTTGCAGCTGTTGCAGGTGTCTTGTAAGGTACATCCCAAATGGGGCATTGTACTCTATGATGGGTCTGATGAGTGATGAGTAGAGGGGCACAATAACCTGTTTTCATATAAGGTCTTATATATTTGACTACATGTAAGGTATGCAAGGCTTTTTTATGTTTGTAAGACTGAAAGGGCCTTGAAAAAAAAAGTATGTAGAACCATTACAATACTATAACAACATCAAATTATAACAATGCCTTGTTTAAGCATTCATTGGTTTGTGAAGCATCTAGGTTCATCTTTTTTGTATTAGAAATAGTCACAATAAATAACAGAGGGGTTTATGGGAAGAAAAAATAAAATTCTGAGAAACCTATTGGCAAATATATTTACAGGCTAATGAGGCCCCTGGTTTAGATGATAATATTTCAATAGTACCACTACTGAAAATGAAAGCAGTTAGGCTGTAAGAAATTATTTATGAACATGTTTATACTGTTTTGTTTAACAATATATATATAAGGCACTATCTTAAAAGACCTTTATATAGGACAAGAATTTTTTTATGATAAACTTTAAACATGATTATGTTTTTATCAAGCATTTTTATAAGATATTTTAATGTTTTTAGCACATATTTATTTCCATAGAATATTCTCATGTGATGTTTTGGTCATTAGATGTCAGCAGAGTACATGAATTGTAACCATAAACTATTTTCAAGGATTAGTAGTGTTTATTAAATTTTATTTATTAAAACGTATTCACTAAATTTTAAGTTCATAAAAGTTTAGAGCTTCCATTATTTAGTTTTTTAGTGGTGCAATTCCTGTGCCCTGGCCCAGCAATCAAGGAGTCTCAATCCTCACCACTAGCACCAGAAAGGGCATCTCATATATGAGGAAAGGATAACAAATAAACACAATAAAGTGTAGTTTACCTTAAGAGCACACAGAGATCATAGTCCAGGGTTGGTCACTCCCTTGCTCATCAGGTCCCCAATAAGACTCCCCATTGGCACAGCTATAGAGTCCATATCTCCGCCAGCTGGGCAAGCTAAAATTTCCAGCACCCTCTCTTTCCAACCAGTGCTTTGTGTCCCTGCACAAGTAGCTGACACACACATACTTTGAGATAAGAGTTTATACAACCACACAGACAATTCTGGGGAAGGCTGGCACAGGTACTCCAGCTGTGCCCCTTTTACCCAGACTATACAGTAGTACCACTTGCCACCACCCAGCTAATATTTTCAGCTACTCAAAGGCCCTTAAAATGGTGTCCAATTATTACTGTGCAATATTATTATCCAATTGGTAGATGTGGCTAAACAGTCTCAAGGCTTATTAGAGTGACTTGGTACAGGATCCTTATATACATGCAATGTACTCTAGAGTTTAACTTATCTCTAAACAAACCAGCCACAGTTAAAAGGTTTTAAAATATTTAATAATAAGTAATTAAAACCACAAGACAATACTTTCTACTACACAGTCAGTGCTAGTCAGGAGTTCAGAGATCACACAGAAATACTTAAAATAAATCAGTAGTACAGTTCTGACATCACAGAAAAACACAGTCTAATATTTCTAGCTTCCAACTATCTACAAGAAAACACACTTCTAAATTACTACTTACATAAAGAGAGCATAAGGCAGTGTTGAGTTGGATGTTCAAGACAAAAAAGCTTAATAATCTCTGGTTCTCAGTGTTTAAATTGAAGCTGCAGTTCTGGCAAAACATTACATTATTTCACACTTTTCTGGTGTTCCCAGGCTGACAGAAACTGCATTTACATTATTTTACACTTAGAGCAATAAAGGACATTCCATATGTAAATTCTGGTCATTAACTTTAGCTTTAAAACAATAGGCAGGAAGCTTTCATCTAGCCGGACTGGAGATGACTTGTAAACATTAAAGGCAGTGATGAAATAATTTTAATTTCAAAGGACCAACAAGAAATGCTTGATTTAGCTTTCTTTACAGCAGACGGCAATGTTGCCCCATTGTTTTAAGTTCAACATTTCACAGTATTTAAAAATGATAGAATCATGTAACAAATTCTATTTGACTACGCTGGCAGCCTTCACCCATCTCTACTAGTCTTCACAAGTGGTACAATATATTCACAGTTAGAGAGAAAGTATTTTATTCTTTTATTCATGTTTTTATGCATTAAAGATGTATACAGCCATTAATTAGTAAAATATTTAAGTAATACCTTATTAGTAAGTTAATTGATTTAATTAGTATATAAGGAGTATGTGTTTAATGGTTCATACTTTTCTGAGGAAGTCTCAATGTTTATGAGACGTAAAATGCGGTGATATAAGTTAAGCATTTAAAGTGTGTATTCTGTGTGTACTTATTGTTGAAGTTATTAAACCTTTGGATTGCTGCGAAGCTTGAACGGTGATGGTATTTTTTGGTGCCTCTAGCAGTGCTTTTTTTCATTTTGGCTGGATTTGTTGGCAGATTTGTGCTCTCAGCACTGAATTTCCCTACTAGTATTAAGGTTTGGAAGGTTGTATTGACATTTATTAAAGAAAATTGAGAATAGTAGTGGAGCTGAGTTTGATCCTTATGCTATACCTTTCAAAAGTCTGGTTGGTGAGACAAAATTTATCAGGAAGAAGCTTCTGGTAAAATTTCTGTGTCAAGCAAGTAGTTTATTAGAGTGAGGTAATCAATAAGGTCAGCAGCCTAAGTAAGATCTATAAATATTCCTCTGGCTATTGTAAAAGAGTCCGTAACATCTCCATCATCTAGTATTTCAGCACCACTCTAGTTTGTAATGTGAGATGAAATAGTTCATCTGATTGTTTGCAAACTACTACTACTACAGTCTATTTTATTAATAATGGAGGTAGTTCATCCAGATTTTCTGCTTTTATTATGAGGGATTTGAGTTTCTTTGCCACCACCTATCCAGTCAATTTCATGCTTGCCTGTTCTTATTCACTCTTTTACTACCTTCTTATAGATTCATAGATTAGTACTAGGCCAACTGCCCTTGCAGGCCATTTTAAGCCTAGCCAATTACCCTATGTGAGTATCAAAACCTGCACCTTGTGTCTGTAAGGTAAACACCTTAACCATTATGCTGATTGTATCCTGCATTTTACATAATTCAGTACAATATACAATACTGCCTCATCTCTGGCACTTTCAGACTTTTTCCCACCACCCTCACCATTTACAAAAATTCAAAGGTCTATCCATTGTTAAAAGTTTCCCTATGCATTTGAAGATTGTTTTGCTTGTTCCCTACACTTCTAATCTTTTCTTTCTCTGTGGTTGTTTTGTCTCTTGGTTGAGCCTTTCTTCCTCTTTCAGGCCTGTCTTGTACTGTTTGTCATATTTCATGATCAGTGTTCATTGTGAAGCATTAAAGAATGAACTGCTGTGCCCCGGATCATCAGAACAAACTCATAAAATCAGCAGTTCATTGAACTCTAATCAGCTTACTACTATGAGTTTTTTTTTTGCAGGATGGCAAGCCTCCCTTCATCTCCCACCCATAAATATACCAACCCCAGTTCATAGGTTCATAGGTAGGTACAAGGCTATCAGCCCTGGGGCCTATACAAGCCCAGCCAAAAAGGTACCCTGGCTTTTGACACCCAAGAAAATTATTTTCCTGTGCCACTGTTGAGCAGAGCCACAGAGGTGATCCCCGGGGTGAATTTCCTATTTCCCATCCATTCATCAAGATTTTTCTTGAAGAGTGCTAATGAGGAGTTTGTTTGATATAGATAGGTAGTTTATTTCAGAGTATGGGAAGTCTCTGGGACAGGAATCTATCCCTCCAGCATGTTCTGTTTATTGTGGTGACAAGGTTTAGGTCCCTAGGGCGTGTAGCTCAGAGGGATTTGGATTTCTTTAAGTGGAGCATGTCCAACAGCTCCAACAGTGTCAAGCAGTCTTAGAAAATAGGGTAAACCTTAGACCTCACACATACTAAACACCTTTTAGTAGTGCAGTGGTTCTCTTTTCAGTGAACTGCAGATTTAGTGTGCTGGTCTGATGAACTGGAATTTAGCATTTTATCTTTCATATAATCATATCGTAGCCTATCTTTTTATAAGCTTTTCTCATTTTACTTCTCATCAGACCACTGACATCCTTTGTACATGCATATTATTTTGTATTCCTTTTAGTGGAATTTGCTCTCATTCTCACTCCTTCCTGCATACATGTCAACAAAAATGCATTGTCTTAATTACCTACCATTGTTCCGTGTTTTGCATAACAATATTTCTTAACATACAGAATCTACTTTCCCATGTTCCGATAACTGTCTGAGTGGAATTTACTAGTCATACTTCAGTGGCTGTGAAACACACCACAGCATCGTTGCTGTTATCCAGTAATACCCTCACAAGTACCTCTATCAAATACTATTTACTTATGAGGATAATGCCAAGTGTTGTCCACTATTAGTAGCCATTAGGGCTACAACATACTGTTCAGCTACCCGAAAAACAGTAAAACATCTGCTTTGTGGCCCATTCGGCTTAGCTGAACTTCTCACAAAAAGTCAGCTGTGTGTGTAGATCAAACTACCTACCCAAATCACACTTGTTATATGCACAAAAATGAGGAAAAAGAACCACCAGAATACAGTTCAGATTGCAGCAGTGCAGATCGGTGGGGCATGGTTTTGTCAACCTACTTTGCCACTACTATCAACTAAATAGCTTTTATTTCAGTAAAATCAACAGTACTGCTTTACTGCCCGGACTTGCTAGTCAGATGAAGGCTTGCTGGGTAGCAGTCACAGTTCCTTCCCTTTGCACATTGAAGATGGTTAAATGGTAAGGCAGTTTAATGAGTAAACAAATGAAAATAGGGTATAAAATGGAGGTGTTAAAGGTAACAATGAGAGTCTGCAGTGAGGAGTAATAAAAGGAAGTACTACAGATGGAGAGGCAGGTGAAAACTTGTTTGTAGGTTCATAGGTTTATACCAGGCTGACAATCACCAGAGTCTTTACAAGCTTAGACATCATCATCATCAGCCTCCTTTTTTCCATTTTTTACATGGGGTCAGGGTATCATGTTAACTGTTGCCATCTCTCTCTTGATTCAATGGCACACTCTTGCCTTCTTCAACACTCATGGCTGACTGTCATAGATCTTCTTTCACACAATCCATCCACCTCTTTTCTGGACATCCTCATTTCCAATTACTTTCAGTTTCTTCTTGTCTGTCCAAATCTTCTTCATCAGATTGTCTTCTGTTTTTCTGCAAGTGTCAGAACCACTGTAATCTGTTCTCTTTGATCTTTCTGCAATTGGAACTACTTTGACTTCTGGTCTTATGTCATAATTTCTTTGTCTGTTCCACAGTGTGCATCCTACCACCCTTCTCAGTCACTTCATTTCTATCGCCTCTAGCTTCTTCATCTGTTCTACCTTTACTGACCAGGTATCTGTACCATACAGTAGTACTGGTTGCACCACTGTCTTGTACACCTTACTTTTCAGCTTCTTTGGCATTCTTCTGTCATAGACTACACCTGAGGCTCTATGCCAGTTGGCTGCAGCCCCTCTGATTCTAGCTTTGACCTCTTTATTCAGATTTCCCCTCTTCTCAACCACCCTTCCCTGCTTGAAGCTATTTACCTGTTCCACTATCTTCCCTTCTATCTCAATTCTCAGCTTTGATTTGCCCAACTTGCTGCCATTACACTGTCTTATCTTTGCTTAGTTTCATTCCATGTGCCTTAATTTCTGATTCCATTCTCCTATCCTTTGCTTTCTTACTCAGTTCAGCTTGTAATGCTACATAGGTTCATAGGTAGGTACTAGGCTATTGGCCCAAGGGCCTAAGTAAGCCTAGCCAACAAGGTTCTCTGGTTTATGCTAACCAAGAAAGTTATTTTCCTGTGCCCCTGTCGAGCAGAGCCATAGAAGTGATCCCCAGGGTGTGTTTCCTATTTCCCATCCACTCATCAAGATTTTTCTTGAAGAGTGCTAATGAGAAACTTTGCTTGACATAGATGGGTAGCTTGTTCCAGAGTATGAGAAGTCTCTGGGACAAGAATCTATTCCCCCAGCATGTCCTGTTTATTGTGGTGACAAGGTTTAGGTCCTTAGAGTGTGTAGCTCGGAGGGATTGGGATTTCTTTAGGTGCAGCATGTCCAACAGCTCTGGGTTTAACATAGCTTTATATGTTAGGCAGAGATCACCTCAGAGTAGGTGATATGCTATGGAGTAAAGCTAGAGTTTTTTGAGACGGCCAGTGTAGGGCATCTGTTTGAGGCCAGTAATCCTCTTTCTGAGGTACTTCTGTGGCCTTTCCAGCTGCTGCAGATGTCTTGTGAGGTACATTCCAAAAGGGGCATTGTACTCTATAATGGGTCTAATGAGTGTCAAGTAGGGGGGAACAATGACCTCTTTTTTCCTGGATGAGAACCCTTTTGTGATGAGGTGTGCCACGTAGAAGGATTTCCTGACTACTGTGGCGATGTGATTATCAAAGGAGAGACTACTGTTCACTTGGGTCCCAAGGTCTCTTATCACACATTCAGTGTTAAGTAGACTGTCGTCTATGTGGTAGTTCATGGGTACAGAGTCTTTACCAAAGGGGATGACAATGCACTTTTTGGCATTGAGCTTGAAGCCATGGCTCTGACACCAGGCATCTGTCTCAGTGAGGCCCTTCTGTAGGATGTCCACATCATTTGGGGACACGACTATAGCTCCTAGTTTGCAGTCATCTGCGAACTTCGTTAGTCAAAGGCCTTTTGTGTTACCCTGTACTTCAGAGAAGTAGATACCAAACAGGAGAGGTCCCAGGACTGAACCTTGTGGTACTCCACTTGTCACTGGTTTGAAGTCAGATTTGGAGTCTGCAACTTTTACAGTGTGGGTTCTGTCAGTGAGCCAGTTGACAACCCATCTTGTGATGTAAGGATTTATACCTATTTTAGTGAGTTTATCTATAATTCTAGAATGTGGGATGGTGTTGAAAGCCTTGGCGAGGTTAAGATAGGCTATGTGAACCACCTTACCCTCATCTACAACTTTGGTGACTGCCTCACAGAAGTCGATCAGGTTCAGGAGGCATGATCTGCCTTTCACAAACCTGAACTGGGTGGGATTCAGAGTTTGGAGGTTACCAATGTCTTTGTTGATGAGTTACATGATGATACATTCCATGGCCTTACAGACCAGGCTCGTCAGGCTAATAGGGCGATAGTTCCCAGGATGAGTGGTGGCTCCCCCTTTGTGGAGTGGGATAACTGCTGCTGTGCACCATTCAGTGGGCAGAAAGCCTGATGTGAGGCTATGATTGAACATGGTGCTTAGGCGGGGAGCCAGTTTGTTCTGAAGTTCATGTAAAACATAGCCTGGGATGTTGTCTGGTCCCATGGATGCTGTGTTTTGGGCTTTAGAGAATGCAGCTTTTACCTGCTTAGTTGTGATTACAGGGACTCTCCATTCTTCCTGTATAATTATGGGCCCTTTAGGGGGTGAGAGGGGGGCAAAATTAGCACTGTACCTATCCGCCACGATGTTGGCAATATCGGTTGGTTCTGTAATTTCTGTGCCGTTGTGCTGTAACTCAGAGGAGATCTGGGTGTTGCCATTGAGATTCCTGACATAGCTACAGAATGCTTTGTGGTTGTCTTTAGAATCAGTGGTGATTTTGTTTTCATAGCTAGCTTTGGAGAATCTTATAAGGGATCATAGCTTCTTACTGAGGCTGACCAGGGAGCTCCTCCACTCATGAGATTTTACTCCCTTTTGCAACAGTTTCTTCCTTCTGCTGTAGAGTTTGTTTATGGCAGGGGACCACCAGATTGGCTTCTTCCTTTTTTTTTTGGAGGATAGTGCCTTGGTTCTGTTTGGGATAGCACGATCCATGCACTTGTGTAAGTGCTTATAGAGTGCATTTGTGCAGGATTCAGCAGTTGTAACTGTATTGTCCATCTGCATGGGTGTCATGAAGTTTGCCACTTCTGTCTTAAGAAGCATGAAGTTGGCTTTGGAGAAATTCATCTGCATACAGAAACTTTGCTGATCTCTTCCCACCAACCTGTTTGCTAATGTAATCCATTACCAGTATAAACAGCAGTGGGCTCAGAGCTGAATCCTAGTGCACACCCACTCCCACTGGGAACCTCTCTGTGAGGTAAAACACTATTCGTGCTTGAGTCATTGGATCCTTGTACATAGCCTCCACTAATTCTACCAATGTTTCTGGGACTTTGAACCACCAAAGTACTGCCAAAATCAGCTTTCTTTGGTCCATGTCATATGCTTTCTACAAGTCTAGGAATGCCCAGTTGGACTCTTTCCTCATCTTTAGCTTCTTCTCAACTGTCTGTCTGATTGCAGACATTGAGTCAGTTGTACTGCATCCTGATCTGAATCCAAACTGCTCATCTCCCATTTTACTTTCTACTACTCTGCTCATCCATTTATCAATCACCATCTTCAGAACTTTCAGGCATTGTGATAGTTTGATGCCTCTGTACTGCCCAGAGTTCTACATATCCCCTTTGTTCTTGTACACTGGCATGAGTATGCTTATTCTCCAGTCATCTGGGATATTCCTTTCTCTCCACATTGCTATGAGTACCTCAGGAAACATTTCTCCCCATGTCACTCAACAACTTTAACATATCTGCTGTGCTGTGACCTCCCTGGAGCCTGCTACTTTCCCTGACTTCATTTTCCTTAGTGCTCTTACTTCTTCTAGGGTGGGCTCCTCTTCTTCTCTCATCATAGGCTGTTTCTGGGGCAATACAGTTTCTGTGGGGTTTTCTTCATTCAGAAGTTGCTGGAAATGCTCCTTTCATCTGCCTTTGATGTCTTGTGGACTGGTGAGCATGTTGAGGGTGTCTGACTACTGTCTTTTTCTTACCATTTTTACCCTGCAACCTGATATAGTTTCTTTGTGCCACCTACTGACTGACTTTCCAGACATTGGTAGAGTGCCTCCAGTGACCTATTATTTGCTATTGCAGCTCCTTTCTTAGCTTCTTTGTTAGCGAGGCAGTATTCCTTTCAAGCCAAGTCAGTCTTTTCTATCTCCCTCTTTTTCCTGCACTCTTTCTTTCTTTTGATCACTTCCAGGACTTCTACATTCCACCACCAGCTTTCCTTATCTACCTTATTTCCATACCTGGCTCAGGCACATATCTGTCTGTAGTCCTCACACATGAGGCACTGCCATTCTTCTTCATCTCCACCTATTTCTTCCTTTTCTTGAGGTGCTAGAGCCCTGATTCCTTGACCTGTTGTGCTTTCTCTCCAGCCAACTTCCAGGTCTTCAGGCTGGTTTCTGTTGACCTTAGAGACCAGCTCTCTGGCTGACTGTTTTACTGGGGATAATTTTGCAATCAGTCATTGATTCTACCCCAGTGCTCTTTCCTTACTAGGAAGAAGTCTAACTGAGTTGCATATTGGTCATTTGTGTATGGGATCTTTGATCTTGTGACTGTCTCTCTTTCTGAGAAAAGTGTTACTTACTATCAAGCCATTTGCCAGACATGGCCTCTCTTTCCTGTTGTCCCACCCATGTGGACCCAGACAGTCCTCAAGTCACCATTTCATGCTGCCCTGCTTAAACTAGTAGGTCCTGCAACTGCTGTATGAATGCACTCTTTTCCTCACTATCACAACCCAATTCCAGCACCTGAATAGGGAGGGGGATCGCAAGCCAAGTCCTTCCATCTTCTCTGTTGGATACATAGGATGTCCACCCTCCTCTGTATCATCATGTCATCTACTTCCAAGCTACATCCTGTCAGTGAAACTATATTAAGTGTAGCAATTCTCAGTTCATGTTTGTCAGGTTTATGTCCAGCTTTCACTCAACAGAGCTATCCCAAGTAACCCAGGTTAGGCAACTAGACACTGGCCAGTCAGTAGCTTATTGACCAAGGGCAAGGCTGCTAGGCATTATGGCAGGCCCACACTGGCCTCCCACTGTTAGCATGGATCCCTGGCATCGGTTGGGACCTCTGGATACCTGGCATAGTTCAGGTCCTCAACCCACTTATCACCAGTAACTACCCATGCCCATTTTGGCAACATTAGTCAAAATGACCGAATCACCTAGAGCCATATTTTACACCATCAAGTGTCTAGCCCTGCCAAGGCATGCAGTCTGTGATCCATGTTCTCCTATCCTGAGGATACTGCACACCACAGAAGATGCAGAAGGTGGTTGATTTGCACAACTTTTCCCCCTGTAAGGTACCATGTAGAGTCTGCTGCTGCCCACAGCTCCATTCACTGGTGAGTTTGAGAAGGAATCACTCAGCATGTTTTTCAGATGTGGGAGGAACACCACATAGATACAGGGAGAACATGCAAACATCAAACAGGCATTGGTCGAAGGTCAGGATCAAACCTTGTAACTTATACAATGAAGTTGAAGACCTTAACCATTATGCCAGCTACTCTCAAATAGCCAAATGGTTTGAAACTTAACAAGCCTAGGCATGCAACTCAAAACAGTTTTGTCCCTTAGTGCCTCGGATGCCTATTTGGTGGGTTATGTTAATAAAGAAATAGCTAAGGGTCATGTGTGGGTATGTTAGTCGGGGATTAATTTATTTACTATCAACTTCTGTTCATCAGAGATATGAGGCCAAACTGAGGGTGAATTTGTGAGTTCCCATCCAATGATCAAGTTTTATTTTGAACAAGGTCAGGAATGAACTCTGCTTCACGTAGGTGCGGAGTTTATTCCATAGCATGGGGATCCATTGAGAAACATATCAGTCTCTCCAGCATGTTATGTTTATGTCACAGGTAAAGTTCAGATCCTTGGATCTAGTTAGTATTTCTGGTCCTGTTTTTTGTGGCTATGTAAGAGATCCATCATAGCTGAATCTGAGAATGCCTTATATTCTAGGCATAGATCACCTCTCAGTAACCTGTAGGAGACTGAGTACAGAGGTAGGACTTAAGGCGATCCATGCAGGACAAGATATTCATACCCTGAATTCTCCTGGTAAGGAACCTTTTTGGGGATTCCAACTGTTGCAAATGCCTGGTTAGGTACATGCCATATGGGCATTATACTCAATGATGGGTCTGATAAGGGCTGAGTAGAGTAGCACCGTTACTTCTTTGGATCCGGATGCCATACCATTGCTTATGAATTGAGCGACATAGAGTGATTTTCCTACAATCTTGACTACATGTAGGTCAAATGTCAGATTATTGTCTACGTATGTTCTCAGATCCTTAACTATTTGGTCAACTCTTAGGAATGATTCATTGATGGAGTGATTAGCTTAGGTGGACAATTTCCCAAAGGGCACTATAATGCATTTCCTTGCATTTAGTTTTAATCCATGACTTTGGCACCACTCATTTCTTTGTGTTAGATCCTCTTGTAGGATGTTACTCTCATTAGACGACTCTATGATATCTGTAAACCTGGTGAGCCAAAAGCCCTTGACATTACTTCCAAGACATAGATGCCAAACAAGAGCAAGTGCAACATGGAGCCCTGGGCTGCTCTTCTGGTGCTCCTAAAAAACAAAATCCAAACAAATAACCCAAAATGTATGCAATTGGAGAAAAGTCACAGGAAAATACATTTTAAAGCTTTAATATGGTTAAATGCTTTCATTTCTGTAAATAAACTTCATCAGAACAAACATATTAAAACCCATGATTTAAATAACAAATTAAAACTATCATATGACCCACTCGAGTCACATGACACATCCACTTCAAATAATAAAAGTATATATAATTCATTATGCATTATAATCCTAAAATTCTTGACAAGCCACATATAGTGAAATATTCTTGGAATATTTTGAGGAAGTTACCTGGTCATGAATACCAATATAGTTATGCTATGGCTACTATTGATGTGAAGGACTTATTTTTAGTTATTCTTCATGATGTTGGTATGAGGTGGTTTTACAAAGCCCTGACCACATACAAAGAATTGTCCAATGATGATAAAAAATTATAGGTGAATGTCGAGATGCTGTCCTTAGAAATAATTTTGTATTTTTTGAGGAAGAATGTTACCGTCAAATTAAAGGTGCAAAAGTGGGAGCATCATAGGCCCAAGTATTTGTCAATATTATGTGGCAGTGGGAATCTACATACATTTTTGGATGTCTTTGTTGGGTCAAGATACCTTTATATTTTAGATATTTGGACCATATATATTTTATTATGGATTGGTTATGAATGGAAATTTTTTTGAATATATTAATACTTAGTTGATTTCCTTGTATTCACTACTAAAACAAGCACAGATGTTAAGAATTTTTTAGATGTTGAGTTTAATAATAAATTATTATGCAGAGTTAAATCTAATATTTTTTAGAAAATATAGTTTTTCTGATAATTATTTATATTTTACGAGTAGTCACCCCAAGTGGTAGAATATAGGATTAATTAAAGGGCAATTAGTTAGGTTATCCTGCATAATCTCCCAAGATGAAAGACTTGATGTGGAATATGATAAATTGATTACGATGTTTAAGGAGAGAGAGTATCCAGAAACTTTATTAACTGAGGTGATGAATGAAATTAAAGAAAAAAAGAAAATTAAGAGTTTGCCCCTCTACTAAGGAGTGATGGGAACATCTTGCTTATGAGAAGAGACTAAACTGATAGAAATAATTACAGTAAGGCCATGGTTTTACCTTTTGGTGAATGGGTGTTTAAAATAAAAAAAATGCATTGTTTGAAATAAAACATCTAGTAACTGGTCGGCTGTTTTAACTTTTACTGGTTCTACTGGTTTAATATAGAAAGTGGGTTATGAACTCTTTTGTTTTTAGGAGAAAGAGAAATATAAAATCAATTTTGGAGACAAAATGTCATGTTTTAAATAAGGGGAGAATTAGTAAATGTGGTAGATGTTTCCAATGCTGTTTTCTTTTAGATGGGATCGATGTGATACTGCCCTTCTATCCTCATGCTATAGTTTTTTTCAGGGGAAATTTAACTGTGGCTTTATGGGAGTTATTTATCTTGCAATATGTTTTACTTATATGACGTTTTATGTTGGTAAGACTGAATGTGCACTAAAGACTTGAATTTATGAGCATTTGTATGCAATTAAGAATGGGGATACTACAAATGCTTTATTTAGGTATTCCCAACTATGTAATTCTTTTAAGAAATGTTTATTATTTTATTAGAAAAAGGTTGTTGATCCTGATTACGGGGGTAACTGGAAAATTAAATCAGGCTAGGGAAGATTTTTGGCAAATATAGTTGAATGCAACTAAGTATCCAGGGTTACATGAACACATTTCCATTAGCAGCATTTTAGCAAATAAAGCTGATATATTATTAAATGCATTTTATGTTGCTGATGTGTTTTTTATATTATATTTGTGATATGTTCAATGTGTTTTATGATTTCGTGAATTTTAGGATTATAATGTATTATATAGTATATAGGTCTACAAACCTAGCAAATCTGCTGGGTAATGTCTGTACTTTTACAAGGTTGCTAAGACCCGGGACTCCATCTTTCAAAGCCACTCTGAAAGACTTCCTACCTAAAATCTGGCTTTGTTCTTGCTCAAAACAAGGATAGACTGTATCCCTATATGTGAACAAGTACCCTTTCTTTCCTTATACCTCCTTACTCTCCCTTGTTCACTTACTTACTTACTGCTATCTAATTCTCTTCCCTGACTTTCTCTCTAAATATACCATAAGCATGTTTTCCCCTCACTTCATATTGCAAATCCTATTTGTATTAGACTAACTTACCTTTAATTTCTCTTTAAACTTTCAAAACCTTCTCTAGATATTAAATGATTGTCATATATCTTGTATCAATTCTTGACCAATGGTTTTATATTATGTCTGATTTGTTATAAATATTTAAATTGCAGGTATTTTTGTTTTATTTTTGAAGATTGTAAAATTATTGTTCTTAAAATGCTTTGTAATAATTTGGAGCTTTTCTTCCCGGCACTCCACTGAAAATGGGCTTCTACCCAGACAGACTTTCCTGGTAATTAAATGTCAATAAATACATAAATAAATAAATAAATAAAAGTGTTCTATTATTTCAAGTGGATGTGTCATGTGACTCCATCATGTGATACTTCTAATTTGTTATTTAAATCCTGGATTTTAATGTGTTTGTTCTGAAGAAGTTTCCTTAGAGAAATGAAAGCATTTAACCACATTAAAGTTTTAAATGTTTTTCCTCTGATTTTTTTTCTCCATGCCATTTAGTTTCTTAGTACTCCATTGGTGACCAGTCTTCTGATCTAGGTGATCTCACTGATCCTGACTTCTTGGGTCCTATCTGTGAGCCAGCCAGAAATCCAGTGAATGATATAAGGATTTATGTCTAGTTCTGAGAGTTTGTCAACAATACCTGAGTGGGGTATTGTACTGAATGTCCTGGCCAGGTCAAGACAGGCAGTATGCATCACTTTACATGACCCACTTAAAGAAGTCTACCAGACTGAATAGGCAAGATCTTCACTTAACAAAGCCAAACTGGAATGGATCCAGTGTGTGTAGGTTGTCAATGCCCTTGTTGATCATTTCCATGATAATCCATTCACCTAGCACATAACATGTGTTGAGGCTGTAGCTGAAGAGTGCCTCGTGGTACTACTAGGTTTTGTTTTAGGCTATTTAGGAGGCAACCAGTGATATTGTCAAGGCCTACTGAAGTAGTGTTTTTGGCCTTAGTGAGCACCACCAGGACCAACTTCCTGTTGATAATTGAGGGTGATATGCCTGAAGGGATTTCACAGGGGATAGTGTGGCTAATGGAGAGTGAAGTTAGGACTAAATGTATCAGCCAATAGATTCCCTATGTCACCCTGGTAAATGAAGGTTGTGCCATTTACCACCAGTTCTGCACACTGCTTATGCTACTCAGATGGGGAATAGAGCTGGAGACTAGAAATATACTACACAAATTACAAAGATAATGCCAAGTGTACCTCTCAACTGTCTAGAGTTTTGCAAAAAGTCTCATTTTTAGTCTGTTCTACATAGATTTTTTTTTTGGCAAATCACTGAGAATTGCATTCACCAAATAATGACATAAATTTGAGTTTCAGACTTCATATCTTTCAGAAAATACATGAAAATGCAAAAAATATTATTATAGCAACTTTCTAGTTTTATGGGAGCAATATTTAAGATCTGCCCCTATTTTTGGGGCTTTTGTCCCCCATTATTTTAGGCTCTTTCCAGACTTCTTGTGCCAAGAGGTTCAGAGGTGTTGCCAAGGAATCAATAGCATGAAATGTAAATCAGAATAACCTTTAATGGGTATGTAAGTTATTTAAAGATTAATAGAAGGTACAAAATCTTATGCAATAGGCTCATATGAGTAACACCTTGAGGTTGCTCTGTCGTGCACATGTTGGAAACACATACACTATGATCAAGTATAGACTTTAGGTAATGAAACACATTAAGCCATAATAGAAAAAGTTATAATTAGTTTTTGCAAATTTTCTTGGACTATAGTGCATGTACAGATTATTGCATTATATTCATAGGTCATGAGGTACACCTTGGATAGGTAAAAGTCTTCCTACCATTCATTTAACAGTGTGTTACTCTTTGTTAGAGACATGACATAAGACACGTTACTTCACTACATAGTCTAAGGTACAGCTGGTCACTTAAATGAGAATGAACTATGCTTAAAATGATTTGCTTTTACTCATTTTGACTTCCTCAAACTGGAAAAGACTATTTTATGCTCTTCTGAAACAGAACATATAAGATGATGGAGTTCTGATGGCAGTAGCCATCTTATTTTATACACATCTCACTCTGTGATTCCTCAGTTTACTGATGTGTTACCAAACTTTAATGTAGAAAATTCTAAGTTTATTTAGGATATCACTAGTTAAACAACAAAGTGCAAGTTATCGAACTACAAGCTTCTCAAGGGAAAGGTTCAAGATGAACAGTTGGGGATTTTTTCCACATTTAGTGACATTTGATACAGTTTAATACAAAAGCTGATAAATTTTGATAGTCAGAAAGACCGGGACTGGTGTATATCACCTCTAGCTGTACAGGCCCCATCCTCTTTCACAAACCTGGCTTCTCATGTTCATTAGTTTTATCCATAGCACTCACCTTCCTGGCTTTAGAATTCTGGACAAAGCTAAAAATAAGGCTGCATGTGTGTCTATGTTTGTGTGTGTCTGGGTGGGGGGGGTGGCAAAGGCCCAAAATCAGATAATTTTTAAATATTACTCTGATCCACTTAGAAAAATTTAACAGAACATTCATTTTCTGTGAACAATAAGAAACATGGAACTCCAATTTCTGGCATTATTTACTGATTATAATCCTCAGTGATTTACCAGTAAACAAAAACCTTTACAAGGGGCAGTGCAAAATATGAGGCAGCCTCAGGGATGTTCTGCAAAATTCTGGGCAGCTGAGCTGCCAAACCTACAACAAATGGGAAGGCAATGTTAGCTCTGATTAGTGTGAGAAATAGTTTATCTAATTCCCAGTCAGAGAGTGACAATAAGAAGGTAAATCAAAATAAAACAGTTCACAGTAAAGTTATGATCGGGGACAAAAAACAGGTCTGTGGAGTAATGATAGTACAAGCTAGAGAGTTGCGACTTCATTTTTAGTGTTCAAAAATACAAGGAAAAATATCATGAGGTTTTGTTTTCCTTTCAAATGAGACAGACAGCATTATGGCCTGACCTTTCCAGACAGGACATTACACTAGTGTGGATGCAGTATCCTCCCATTTTAGTGAGGACCAAATCCAGTATGTTCATGCCCTTAGTGGGCATTTGGACAGTTGGACAATCTGATCCAAGGTGTTGTGTTGACAAAGTTCAAGAATCTCTGGGCTTGCAAGTTTGGTTCATAGGTTGGTACTAGGCTATCGGCCCTAGGGCCTATACAAGCCTAGACATAACAATTCCCTGGCTATTTCTTCCCACAATGTTTCATAGTTTCATAGTATAGTACTAGGCTATCTGCCCTGGGGCATTTGTAAGCCTAGCCATAGTGAAGTGGCTTTTGCCACCCCATGAAATGGTACAAAAATGTACAGAATAAATCTAGAATACTGTGCCTCTGTCTAGTAGTGACACAGTGAAGGTCCCCTTATATAATAGAATTAGTTTACTGTGCCCCTGTCTAGCAGTGACACAGATGTGACCCCTGGGGTAAACTTACGATCTCCCATCCACTCATCAAGATTTCTGTTGAAGAAAGTCAGTGAGGGGCTCTGCCTAATACAAACTGGGATCCTGTTCCAAAGCATGGGAAGCCTCTGGGTTATGAATCTATCCCTCCAGCATGTCCTATTCATACTTGTGCTGAGGTTTAAGTCTTTAGCTCTCGTGGTCCTGATGGATTTGGATTTTTTGAGGTGGAGCATGTCCATCAGATCCTGATTGGACATGGCCTTGTACGTCAGGCAGAGATCACCTCTGAGCAGGCGGTATGCTACTGAATAGAGCTGAAGTTTCTTTAGTCTGGCAGAATAAGACATATGTTGGAGACCCTTGATCCTTTTGGTGAGGTACTTTTGTGGTCTCTCCAGCTGTTGCAAGTGCCGGGTGAGGTACATACCAAATGGGGCATTGTACTCAATCATGGGCCTGATGAGGGAGGAATATAGGGGTACAATGACATCCTTGGATCTGGATGTGAAACCCTTCATGATGAGGTGTGCAAGGTAGAATGTTTTTCTAACCACTTTGGCAACATGGGTGTCAAATGAGAGGTCGCTGTCTACTTGGGTCCCTAGGTCTCTGATTACTTTTTCTGTACTCAGTGGGTTGCTGTCTATGTGATAATTTGTGGGTACTTTGTTTTTTCCAAAAGGGATGACTATACATTTTTTGGCATTTACTTTAAGGCCGTGACTACGGCACCAGTTGTCAGTTTCAGTGAGGCCTTTTTGTAGGATGTGTGTATCTGCTGGTGTATCGACTATGGCGCCTAGTTTGCAGTCATCCCCAAACTTTGTCAGCCACAGCCCTCCCATGTTTGCTTTAACATCTGAGAAATAAATGCCGAACAAGAGGGGTCCCAGGACAGATCCCTGTGGGACACCACTTGTGACTGGCTTTGAGTCTGACATTGCTCCAGCGATTTTAACTTTATGGGTTCTGTCCTTTAGCCAGTTTGCAACCCATCTAGTGACATAAGGGTTTAATTTTAAGCTGTTTAGCTTATCTATGATGCCTGAGTGGGGTATTGTGTCGAAGGCCTTAGCCAAGTCCAGGTATGTTGTATGGACTGCTTTGCCCTCATCAATGGCTCTAGTGCCTGTTTCAAAAAAGTCAACCAGGTTTAAAAGGCAGGATCTGCCCTTTACAAAGCCGAACTGGGTGGGGTCAAGCGTCTGTAGGTCCCCTATGTCTCTGTTTATGAGTTCCATAATGATTCTTTCCATAGCTTTGCAGACCAGGCTAGTCAAGCTTGTGGGGCGGTAGTTTCCAGGGTCTGTAGAGGCACCCCCCTTGTGGAGTGGGACCACTGTTGCTGTACGCCAGTGTTCAGGTACATATCCCGAAGTAAGGCTAATGTTAAATAGCATTTTTATGTGTGGGTTTAGCTCCTCTTGGAGGTCACGTAACACGCACCTCGGGATACCGTCAGGTCCCATTGATGCTGTGTTTTTTGCTTTGTTTAGGGCGGTTCTCACTTGGACATCTGAGATGACAGGGAGATTACATTCAGCTGGGATAAGTATTTCTTCTTTTGGGGGTGAAGGAGGCGAGAAATTTGCACTGAACCTGTCAGCCAGAATGTTAGCAATATCTGTGGGTTCAGTGTATTTTTTGTTGTTGTGAACCAACTCTGAGCATATCTGAGGGTTTCCGCCCAGGTTTCTAACATAGCTGAAGAAGGCTTTGTGGTTATCTTTAGTGTCCTTAGTGATTTTTCTCTCAAAGTTTGCCTTGGATGTTTTTATGAGAGAACGTAGTTTTCTGCTAATGTTGATCAGAGATGTCTTTCCTTCATGGGATTTCGCTCTGACGTGCAGTAGCTTCCTTCTTTTGTTATACAATTTGTTTATGGCTGAGGTCCACCAGACAGGATGCTTACATTTGGTGGAGAGGGACTTGGATTTGTTTGGGATTGCATGATCCATGCATTCTTGGAGATGTCCATAGAAATCATTTGTGAATGATTCGGCATTGTGGGATGTGGTATCCACTGGCACAGTGGGCTTAAAGGATACCATCTCAGTCTTAAGAAGAGTGAAGTCTGCTTTTGAGAAGTTTTTCACTGTGGTCTTTTGTGCTGGGGGTGGAGGTGGGATATGTATATCCAGGGTGATTAGTTTGTGGTCAGATCTCACTAGTGAGGAGTATACTTCCGGTGTGGAGCATTTTGTCCCCATGTTTGTGATGATCAGGTCTAGTATATTATCTCCCCTAGTGGGAGAGGCGACTAGTTGTTCCAGTGCATTTGAATTTATGAATTCCAGGAACCTTTGGGCTAGGGTATTAGGGCTAGAGTAATGTACCCAATCTATGTTTGGGTAGTTGAAGTCTCCCAGTATGATGGTATTTTGTGATACATTCATATCCTCCAATGTCTTCAGGAAGGCTGAGTGGGGTCCTTGAGATTGGGAGGGTGGTCTGTAACATGCTACCAGTTGTATAGCAGTTTTGCCTATGGTTAGTTGCACCTGTATGGTCTCTGATGCTTCATGTGTTGCTACTAACCTGGAGGTGTGGGTGTCCTTTATGAATATGGACACTCCCCCTCCCTTTGTGGTTCTGCCCAGGTTTTGGGGCCAAAAAGCATGATACGAGGTATAGCCTGGTAGCACTGGGGTGCTCTCTGGAGCCTTGAACCAGGTTTCAGTTTCTGCACAGACGTCGATTTTCTCCATGCTGAGGAGTGCATCAAGTGCCTGCATCTTGAGATTTAGACTTCTGGCATTGAGCAGCATTACCCTTAGTTTTTTTCCATTTTTGTTTTCTAAGGAGGTGGGTTTGTCTTTTGAGCCTTGCCTAAAAAAGGCACTATGGGGGTGGCAAGAGCCTTAGCCAATATCCGGAAGCCCAGTGGTGACAGGTGTAAGCCATCCCTTGTGAAGTAGCGTGGCTTGTCCAACATATCATCCCAGGCAGACAGACATTGGATCCCCTTAGAATGACACCAGTACTTGAGCCAATTGTTAAAGCTGATCATCTTGTCTTTGTATTGTGGTATCATTCTTGGTGAGGGCAAGATGCTGCTCAGGGTCAGGGTCATACCAGCCTGGGCTACATAATCGGAGAGCTCCTCTATGTCTCTTTTCATGTAGTCCAGGGAGGTACGTCTCAGGTCATTCACACCAGCATGGACAATGACGGAGTCATATTTGTACTTGCTTTGGAGTGACCTGAGTGCGTTTGTTATGTGGTGGATCCTAGCTCCCGATAGACAGCTCACAGTCACCTTCTCCTTGTTCAGCCTGGTCAGTGGGACATCAGTGTGTCTGACTATGGAGTCACCTATTACTAGTGTATCAGGCAAGGTGTTTGGCCTTAAGGGCTGCGATTGGTCAACACACTGATTTATTGAAGTATGTGTTGCATGTGTTTTGCTTTGAGGTGGTGGATTTTTGGATGTCTGCTTTGGGAGCCTCTGTTGTTTTGGTAAGTTTTTTATTAGAGCCTCAGAGTATGTCTTTGTGTTTTTATGTGTTTGGTTTGCAGTTGTGGTAGGTCTATGTGGGACTGGGATTGTTGTGTGTGTGGTTGCCATCTCCTCCTGTCTGGTCATGCCAGCCCTGAGTTGAGAGAGTTCAGCCTCCAGTTTGGCTATATAGTTGCATCTCTCACATGTATTTGTGTTTGTTGGGAGGAGGAGAGGGTTGTCTGTGTACATGAGACAATTGTAGCATTGTCTCAAGATGCCAAGATTGACCAGCAGAACTGGAGACAATGCCAGTAATCTACCACTCAACATGCTAGAACAGTATAAGGGAGTGGTATACCTTTAAGGGAAGTGGGTATTCACAGGGGTGGTAAGTAGATGTAGTGCTTTACTTAGTACGAGAGTGCTTACTTAGTAGAGAAGTATTGAGAACAAGTGCTAGACTTATAATACAATGAGTAGTCTGGTTATACTAAGAGTAGAGCTTCCTTAAGGGAAAATTTGAAGAACAGACTTGGTGGAGCCAGAAAAAGTTTAACCTTGTTTAACCGGCGCTGCGCTATGCGCACGACCGCGCAAAGCCGTGCAAATGCGGATTTTAAACAGTGAACTACAAAAGAGCTGGAAATGGTCCCAAACAACCAATTACTACAGCTTCTTGTGCTGAGGTCACTTCCCCCAAGGACAGGTAGGCTGCTCAAGGCTCCCCACTCCCACTGGTGAGCAAAGAAACTTCCTTCTATCCAAGTAAGGTAATGGACAACACAGGAACTACACCACAGCCCAGAATACAGCAATGCCTGTAAACTGGTCTAAACTAGTCGAGGAAGGCGGGAAAACAAGGATTATTTTTTTGTTTTTTTGTTTTTTTGTAGAAACACACAGAAAATGCAGAAACAGTGATAAATTAGTTACACAGGCTAGCACACTTTAGTGGGCAGCCTTCACAGTTAAATTAAACATACAACCAAGCAAACTTTCGATCAAATTCGACTAAAATGTAACTTTAAGTGCAGATTTTAAAATAATGCAGCAATGAGTTAAAAAACAGTTCAGGCTAGTTCAAGGTAAGCTACAGAAGCTATTTCAAGTGAAAAAAAAAACAAAGATACTTAAATCCAGAAGGTAGTCGCTTTTCTGAGTTCCCTGCTGCTAGGACCACTCTGTAAACCCACGTGGAGCTTGTCTGAGCAGTATAGCCAGAAAAAAATGCCCAGAGGCGGATTTTAAACAGTGAACTACAAAAGAGCTGGAAATGGTCCCTAACAACCAATTACTACAGCTTATTGTGCTGAGGTCACTTCCCCCAAGGACAGGTAGGCTGCTCAAGGCTCCCCACTCCCACTAGTGAGCAAAGAAACTTCCTTCTATCCAAGTAAGGTAATGGACAACACAGGAACTACACCACAGCCCAGAATACAGCAATGCCTGTAAACTGGTCTAAACTAGTCGAGGAAGGCGGGAAAACAAGGATTTTTTTGTTTTTTTGTTTTTTTGGTAGAAACACACAGAAAATTCCCTTTTGCAGTTGGATAGTTAATGCCACCATGAATATGGTATTAGGTTGAATGGTGAGCATGTCCAATAAGTTTAAGTATGTATAATATGTTTCCTAGGTCATAGTAGGGGGCTTTTAGCTTACAAGGATATGGTACGGGACTTTGCATATGGTAATTTGGATGTGGAGATGCTCAAGCCCATCATCCTGTTTGATCAGTCTTGAAGTATGTCTGTTTTTGTTTTAAATCAAAACAATGCAGTCTCTAGTTAATCACTGTATATTAATTAGTGCATATTAATCAGACGAGACAAAAGTAGTAGAAGTAGCAAACTTAAACTCGTCTTAAGTAAAAAAAAAAATTATAAAAAATATATAATTGTACAGAATTGCAAAGTATTCAAAAGAAATCCAAGCAAGGCGGGCAGTCTGTTTCCAGTCGAAAATCCATTATTAAGTACACAGACAAGCGATCCAAGTAAAACAAAACTAGAGTAATAGTTTCCTCACAAGCTTTATAAATATATAAATACTTTTTATCAGGCAAGGGAATGGTTTATTGTGCTGTAAAACTAAGTGTTATTGGTACACATGTCAAATTCACATCCCTTTCCCTCATCAGTGTGACATTCAAGCTGGTCCTGCCCTACTTCGTAGCTGTCATAATAACATAACCCTTATGTACTTTAAATAAAATTTACAATGGTGTGGTACCTCTTATTTAACCAGATTATTAAGTAGATGGATAGCTTGTCTGTGTACTTAATAAAGGATTTTCGACTGGAAACAGCTGCCTGCCGTGTTTGGATTACTTTCGAATACATAGTAATTCTGTACAATTATATATTTTTTATAATTTTTTTTTTTACTTAAGATGAGTTTACGTTCGTTACTTCTACTACTTTTGTCTGATCTGATTAATATACACTAATTAATATATAGTGATTAACTAGAGATATATGGACTGAAAATCTTCCACACAGAGAAGTTTCTTACACTGTTTTGTTTTTGGACCCACTACACTTGTTTAGTGGGTTGTTTTGAGACTTCAGGGATACCAGGGAGATTACTTGTTATTTTTTGTTTGTTTTAAATCAAGACTCATCCACCCTTTTTCCCAGCCTGTGCAGTAGCTAGTCTAAATGTATGGAAGGCATTGTAGCCCTGTACTGCTGGGTGCTATCCGTGCTTCTATACCATGTCTTAGTAACTGCACAAATGTCTGTATTCTCCAGGGAGATGAGAGCTTGGTAAGAGTGGAGTTTTTTAAGACCCCTAGCATTGACCAGTAACCCCTTTAGATTTACTATGGTTGGTTTTAATATTTCAGAAGGTTTGTCAGTTTTGCATTGACTAAAAAAGGCACAAATGCGGAGGAAAATGTTGTGTCCAATATTCAAAAACCTAAAGAGACAGGTGCAGACCATCCCTAGCAAAACAGTGGGGTCTGTCAACCATGCCCTCCCATGCTGACAACTACCATATTCCTTGGAATGGCACCCAAAACTAAGACAATTATTAAAGTCAATCATCTTCTGTTCATATTGTGGCATTATCCTTGTAGAAGGTAGAATGCTGCTTAATGCTAGGCTCATACTGGCCTAGGACACATAATCCAAGAGTTCCATCATGTCTGTCTTCATATAGTCCATGGAAGTACATCTGAGATAATTTACACCCACATGTACTAAGACTGACTCATGTTGGTACTTGCAAATCAATAACCTGAGTGCATGCATGTTCTGGCAAACCCTGGCCCCTGGTAGACACCTGACCATGACTTTCTCCTTACTCATCCTGGTGAGTGGAACATCTGTGTGTCTCACAATGTAGTTTCTTATGACCAAAATATTGGGTTGTGTTATGACTTTCCTTAAGGGCTTAGAAGTTGAGGTTCCATGAGATATGGCTGTATGTGTTGTGATTGGTGTTATTTTAGTCACGTGATGAGGATTACGTTTAAGAGCCTCAGCATATATGGGTTTATATGTCTAATCCTTACTGCACATGATGAGTGCAGTGACTGTGTTACTGACAAACCGACTGTTATTAGGAATGCTTGTATGTGAGGGCTTTGCCTAGATTGACATTGTATGATTACATCTTTTTCATACCTTATCAGTTTGTTTAAGAATTAGTGGTTTTCCAGTAAACCCAAGGTAATTGTTACATTGCCTTAGGATGCCCACATCCATGAAGCTGCCTGTAGAGATAGCAGGAGAGATCATATCCATGGTTCAAGGCCCTTTTTTTACTTGAAAAGAAGGCTGCTAAGGAAGTATAAAGTAAAACATGAGTATTTAATGCAAAACTCAAGGAGCAGTACTTGTCAGTACCAACCTAGTTTCTCTTTGTGCAGCTGGGGACTGGGGAAGTTTCAAGTGTAGTTTTGTAGAGAAAATGTCAGTTCTAGGTGCCTGCATCTATACATGGTACTGCTAAAACCCATTGCTTGGTGAGCAGTATTGTGAAAGCAGGTCGAATTTATACAAGCACAGAAAACTAACTAACCACAAAAAACAAACCATAATTGTGTGGAAAGAACAGCAATAAAAACATAAATACTTTATTAAGGTGTGCATGTCAGATCCTTAACCTTAACTACTGGGATGCAAGAGTCTTAATCTTCCACAAAAACTGCCAGCCCCCCCCCCCCCCTTTAATTTCTTTTATTTTTTTTCTAAATCACTGAGGATTACAGTCTGTCAATGTCAGTCATAGAGTTCCTCAGTTTTATGGTTCATAGTGTCAGTGGTACAACAGGCAGCTCACATTACTTTGGGACGGAATCTGTGGATTTTATTCTCATAGCATGTAGATTGATTGCTGTAACTGCAGTTCAGTATAAGGGGACGCTGCACACCTGAGTGTGTCTTCCTTGAAATGAGATGGTAAACTGAGATCTTATCTGTTTGCATTGGTTGTAGCTCTTGTGGATGTAAAAATCCCACAGTTCCTATTGAAAAGGTTAGGGTCCTTTTTTAACACACCATAAAAAACATTATTTACATATGCACAAAATGTGCATATTTACAGGCACAGATATACACATTTATATTTTTTTATGTTTATCATCTCTGTTATGCTTCACAACTGACCCACATATTTCCACAACCATAACCTATTTTTCTACAATATTTTTATGCTATATCTCTCCAACTCCATTTTCCATTAAACAAAATTCCATTCAATCTTTCATTCCAAATAACCCATATTACATAAGGTGCCTTCTGTGTGGAGTCTGCATGTCCTCCCTGTAGTCGCATGGGTTTCCTCCGGGTGCTCTGGTTTCCTCCCACATCCCAAAGACATGCTGTAGGTGGATTGGACACTCTAAATTGGCCCTAGGTGTGAGTGTATGCATGTGTGTGCCTTCAGTGGAAGGTTGGGCACCAGGCTGGAAACTCAACACTGTAAAACTCCACTGCCAATCATGAGCAGACAGGTAATCCGCTGTGGCGACCCCTAACCGGGAAAAGCCAAAAGAAGAAGACGACATACAACAAATCCTTATCTACCACTCTCACATGTTCATTCTTCTTGTTCTTATAATATCCATACACAATCATATTCATATCTATATTGTATATGTCATTAACATTTAAAAAATCAACTTATCCCAGAGTTTCACCAGTCTTTTGCATTTCAGAAGAAAACATGGTTTGCTGTCTCTTCCACCCACAAAATAAACACTCTTTTAACTTTTTTTTTTATATGACATATTCCCCTTTACTGATAACTTATTTATTGCCAGCCTCTATAAAAAACCCTGACACTCTAGTATCTTTTTGCAACACATTTTCTTAATTTAATGGCGTTAATCGCTTCTTCTGGCAATTTCACCATGGATTTATGAAATAATACTGGTTCATTACATTATTATGGTACATCCTTCTAACCATCTCTATAACATTGATTTTTATTTTCCATGTTAGTATTTTTTCTTGATAATTTTTAATTTTTCATTTACATGCCAGTTTTCTCTTTTGCTCATTCTCGTTACTTCCCTGAATAATTTGTACTTAGATTTAAACATTCTCACTATCAATTTCTCATTCATTTCCTTTACCCATTTTAATGCTCTATACAAGTTTAAAGAAGCAGAATAAACAATTGGATCTAGTAACCCCAATCCCCCTTCATCTTCACTCATATAAAGCACATCTCTTTTCACTTGGTTTAATCTTGAGGCCCAAATGAAGAAAAACACCAATTGTACAATTTCATTTTAATATCTTTCTGGAATCATAAAAACAGTTGACTTATATGATATGTTACCCATTAATACAGAAATTACAAGGTAAACCTTTTTCTTGAATGCTAATCTATACCTCCTCCACAGAAGACATATTTCCTTCATTTCAATTATCAAAGCCTCCCATTGCATCATAACGACATCATTTTTCCCAAATGTTTCCCTAGCAAAGACACTTTATTCATAGAAAAATACACCCCCCCCCAATTTTCCCCACATCACACAAACCCTTACTTTTATCTTTATTCAGGGTCATTCCCATTTCTTTTTAATATCCATTCAGACAAACCAGCACCTCTTTCATCCATATTTTGTTCTTAACAACAACTATATCATGTACATATGTCAAAACTACTGAAATCACCACCTCCTTTTTGCATCACCTATCTAGAATATTTCATTTTATAAGCTACTTCACTCACTGTCAATTCATTACTAATGCAAACAATATTCCACACATGGGGCAGCCTTGTTTTATACCATACTTCACGTATATTTCTTTACCCAAACATGCATTCTCTAACACGCTCACTCTATTATTCTGATATGCCTACATACATACTTTCCTAATTCTATTACCTATTCTACACTTTTCCACACATCCCCCAAATCATGTTCTACGGTATTAACTACCTTGCTAATATCACATACCATATATTTTATATCCTCCCTTTTACTTATAACATCATCCATACGTTCTCTCACAAATAATAACAATTCTTCACATCCCTTCCCAATTACACCATATATACTTTCTTCCATAGTATCCCTCATCCTTCCTTCTTTAGTGTGATGGATCTCCAATATTTTTTAATTTCATTCTTCTCATCTTTCTTCCATATAAATGTTGATATCCCACTACATATCTCTTCATAAACAACCCCTTCCTTCAATCATTCATTCATTTAGTACATTTACCAAATACACTCTACATATCCTATCCCATCTGGGCCTGATATTGAGTCAACATTTACTTTCCCAAATACTTCATCAAATTCACCACTAGTACTTTCTTTTTCAACTACTTCCTTAACTAGTTCTGGATTTTATTTTTACTTTCCATTCTCTCTTATTTTTTTTCTTTTTACTCTTACACATTTTCCACATGCTGGACTGCAATACTTATAATTTGCTCTTCTGCTCTTTCTACCTTTCCTTTTACATTTCTCATTTCTCTCATTATAATAATTTCATCATTTACTGTTTTAACCAGATATGTAGATCCCTCTCTCTTCTTCCTTGTAAATATATCTCTGCCTAAACAGTAATGCCATAATTGTCTCTCAGTTTATTTAATGTTTCTTTTCTTCCATATTATAATACTCTCTTGTATTATTCTCTAAATTCTCCAATACATTTCTATACATTTTCCCATAGTTCCCTTTCTCTTCCTTTCTTACATCACCATGCATTAAAAAAATCACTTTTTATACCTCTTTTTAAACTCAATCCACCAATCAGACAAATTTTTATAGACATCCTTCATGGTTATATGAGCCTTCCAAAAGTGCAATACTTCCCACCTTCCAATTTCATCACATAATTTCTCATTTGATATTTTTATTCCCTTTCCTATTTCAAGTTATTCCCTTTCATCAGTCAACTTCATCCATTTTGCAAAACTCAGAAAAACACTTCACAACTGTATCACTATCTGCTGTTCCCATGCCTTACATTAATACAAAATAATTTCAGATTGAAGTTCCCCACCTCTATAAAGTTCATTAACTTTTGCTACACAGTTAATTTGCCACATTTTATCACTTCTTGTATTTTTAACATCTTTCCCTTTCTTTTTACATTTTCACCTTAAATCACAAATATAATTATAATTTTCATGTTAGCCACCACACAGTCTAATATTTGATAAAACAGATTCTTTCTTTCCTTATTAGCTATATATGCATGTAATACTATACTTTGATAAACATGTTCTCTCACCCTCACATCCACAACAGGTAAACTTCGCATCCTTACCAATGTTGCATCTAGTATTTTCAGATTTTTTACACAATACAGTGTAAAAAACAATGTTCACTTTTTAAGTTCTGTATTATATTTCCACCCAGTTTTTCTGTTTACAGTCTTTCTTCACTTGTCAGGAATTTAAATCTTCTAACAGAATAACATCCACATCACATTCAGCACACCATTCCAGTATCTCTATCCTTCTTACAGCGTTAATAATACTGTTCACATTTACTGAAAGTTCTCTAAAATTGTTGCTTTTCAATATTTTTATGTTTAGGGGAAATATTTTTATTTTATTTTTTATTTTACTTTTCCCCAATTTTAATATTTTTTCCTGGGTTTATGTACAAATAATCCTTGATCCTCAGAATCAGATTGTCACTGTCTAGAACTTCAAAATAATGTTAGTGTCAATCGCTTCTCTTGATCTGCATGTACTATCTTTCTTCATTTTTCCCCTGAATTTTTTTCTTCTTCTACAGTTTCTCCTTCACTTAGTTCACCCCTTCCTCAGCCTCTTTCCGTCTGTCCTCTGTATGTTTTCTTCTCTTTCCCACTCCTTTTCATTATTTACTGTCTGCTCGTGAAAATCTATCCAAAAGTGTCCTTTTTTTAGATGTCTTGAAATCAGGCACATACCTTCTTGCTAATGGCCAGCATATCTTAATATCCCTTTATTACTAGCCACAAAAATAAAACCTGGCAAGTATTTCACCATTTTTTTTTTGCATTTCATAACAGCTTCCAACCTTCACCCTCCATTCCATAAGTTTCTCTTATGTCTAACTTTCACATTATCAACAGTTTCACACAGACCATACATGCATTGTTAACATTGTCTTCTTCCAGTTCATCAGTTCTAAACTGTAAAGTAATATTTTTTAACATTTCAGTTACTACTAGTAATCAAATAATTATTCCACAGATAAATGTTCGTTTTGTTACACAGTTCTAGAAATTTCATCATCAGTTCATCAATTTCAAATGTTATGTCACAAATATTCTCTGTAACAGTATGTATAAAACATCAAATTTCTTGAGCTTTACAACCCAGAACAGTTACCCAATTGTCCCATACATAGTACCTGTCTACGACTGTCTTTTTTTCTTATTTTTGCAGTTGTTCTCTTCTTTTTAAAAACAGTTTTACTTAGAGTTTATTGCTACTTGCCTTTTTTGCCGTTACTGCTGCATATGTTTTAGTTACTGCATTATCTGCTACCACAAACCAAACACCTTCTCAGTTTGTTGTTGCTTTCCTCTTTTACTTTCTGTTACTGCTGCATAATTTTTACTGTTGCATTCATTTGCTAGTTCATTTTCCATATTATTATCTTCAATACTTCCAAAAAAAAAGTTATCTGCAATATCACCTCATGAAATGGCAAAACTGTCTCCTGGATCATCCTCCTCAATTATTTTAACAGAACATCTCCTGCAAATCCTCCTGACACCAGTTCTGTTATCTGCACCACTTCAACAGAATCTCTTACTTCCTTCTTCATAGAAACAGCTAAACCCAGCTCATTTGTAACATCCACCACATGAATCTTTGTTTACATTCTGAGGCTCCATATTAAACTAATTTTTCTCAAAATTCTCACTGTCCTACTCCAAATTCTCACATTTTTTCTCTATGTTGCTTCCTTTAGATCTATTCCTTATTGTAGTAGGAGCCTTCTGGTGCCATCTAACAGCTCCAAAGAGTAGGTTTTTTTTAAATTTATGCATATTTTATGTACAATACTCAATATTTACACCTCTATGTTATTTACATTTATTTACAAATATTTACATTTTATTCATTGTTTTTAAGTGTGTCCCCCCTTTAGTCCACAGCCAGAATCATATTTTCTCCAAAATCTTTGCCAACACCCATTTTCTGTTATACTTAGTTTCAGCCCATATTGTCCATATAATATAAAATATAATTCTGTCCATTTGTTTAACTTCTTCTTGTTTTTTACCACCATAAAAACTCATTCATTCATATCCATGTTTATCTGTTCCACTTTTTTATATTCCTTTAACATATTACATTTATGTATTTCACGCCATAAATCTTTTGCTCTTATACAATTCAAAAACATATGTTCAGTAGTTTCATATTCCCCACATGCATGACATATTCTATCTTGTATCCTTTTATATGGCATATTTGCCTTAACAGGCAAATATCTTATGGACAATTTCCATAAGAAATAATTGCATTCATCAATCTTTTTATACCATATAAATCTCATTTTATTGCCTTCTTTTTCTCTATTTCTAAAGCTTTCCATGGGTCAATATAATAAAAAGCTTTCAGAATATTCTGGTACCATTCTTTTCTGTCCTTCTCAACTTTATCTATTTTTAATTTCCATAACGAGATTTTATTTTGATGCTCTTTAAAGTCTTCATTTACATCTTCTTTAAGTCATTTACCTGCCTCCATTTTTCCAAAAACACTTGATATTTGTTTTTGACAATAATATAAATAATATTTCTCCTTTTATATAACATTTCAAGGAGTTATATAAGTTCATTGATGCTGTATACACTATAGAATTCAACAATCCTAGTCTTTTTTGTTCTTTTTCCATATATAATATTCCTCTCTTAACCAGATCAGATACAACCTGGAACACCATATAAAAAAATAATATGATAATTAGCTCTTTTTCGTATTTTGTAGGAATCATGTAATCATCTGCTATATCAGCAGTTTTTCCTATCACCATCATATTTATCAAATAAGCTTTCTTCCTATATGAAAATCTAAATGATTTCCAAAATAATGTCATATCTGTTATTTCTTTAATAATATTTCATTGTTCTTCTACATGCACATTTTGTCCAGACTTAATTCCCAAAATTTCTATAAACTCCATATTAAATTTTATGTCTTTTATGTTTCCTATCAGACCAAAATCTTTACTTTTTTCTTTATTTACACATAAACCAATTTCATTTAATAATATGTTTTGTTTTTGAATGACTGTTTCCATTTGTTCTTTATTACTTGTGATTGTTACAATATCATGTCCATAGGTATACATTACTGGCAATTGTAGTTCATTCAATATTCTATATCCTGCCTTATCTGTCATTTTATTAATATTGCTTATTATCATATTCATAATCAATGAAAATATAATACTACTAGCTGGACATCCTTGCCTTATTCCAGATCTTATGTGAAGCTCTGCACTAATCCACCCATTGACATTACGTTTAAAAATATTTCTATCAAAAACTGATTTAATTACATTTACTATTGTTTTTTAATGTTATATGCCTTTAAGATATTCCATAATATTTCATGTTGAATTCTATCATATGTTTTACTTAAATCTCCTATCATAATTTTTGTATTAACATTTTTGTTTATGATATCATCTGCCATCTCTTTAATAATCCATAACAAGTGTTGCACTCCTTTACCTTTTCTGCCAAATACAGTTTGCTCATAAAACATTCCCATTCTATTTGTTAAGCTTTTAGTTATGATTCTCATAAAATCTTATAATCTGTATTTTAAGTTATAGGTCTCCATTTCCTTATATCATCTTTGTCTCTTTTTTCCATATAAATTTTAAACCCCTATACATATTTCTTTAGAATTTATTCTGATTTTCAGCCATTCATTCAATACTTCTATGAATTTAGCTTTTTGCTAATATTCCATATCATTATACATATTATATTCAATACCATCTAGGCCTTATATTTATGTCTTTTAACACTTACTACTTCTTTTTTTCCCTTGTAAACAATATTTGTATTTATATAATGGCTTATTGATCTTTATCTGATTCTTTTTATATATTTCTTTTTCTTTCACATAGAATATTCTCTTCTTTTTTACTATATCCTGAAATATTTTTGAGTTAATGTCTTATATGCTTACTTTTCTTTCTTTCTCTTGTTTTCAATAAATTCTAAAAAATACTTTACATTTTTCATTAAAGCTAATTCACCACGTGGTCCAATTTTCATAACATTCTCTCATTTTTATATGATTCCCCCAAAGTGCACTTTATTGTCATCTTGTTCTAATTCTTTTTTTGGGTAATCTTTTAATTCATTTTCCTATTTTTATATAATCTTCCTTTGCTTGTATTCTTATCCATATTGCTAAATGATCAGAAAATCAGGTCTCTTTCACTCCTTGCTGTATAATTTTTAACCCTTCTGATATATAAAAAAATCAATTTTAGCCACACTCTCATTTCTCTTATAAATCCAATAACTATAATCCCATACATATAATTTGTCATATTTCATGATTTCATTAACTATTTTAACATCATATCCTTTTTTTCAGTTCATTCTTAAATAACAATTGAAATTGCCTGCTATTATTATATTCATGTTAACACCTACATAATTTAATAGCTTTCAAAACATTTCTTATCTTTCTTTTTGGATGACATCTGCATATAAGGCAATAATTCTGAAAACATCATTTTTCTATCTTAAATCTATTATAGTAATGTGTCCTAATTCCACTATTGTGACATCTAATATTTAATGTTATTGTGACATAATATGCATATGCCCAAGCACATTTCCTTTCCCATATTCCAAGCAATAGTTCCATTCCATAATTTTCTACTTGTACTCTTTCTTCCAGTGATAATAATCGAATATCCTCCAATATAATCACATTAGCATCTAATAATGCACACCATTCTAATATATCAATTCTCCTCAACATTTTTCATACCATTCACATTAATACCTAATATGTTCAGTTTCTAACAGAAGATGAGATAAAATAAAAGGAGGAACTCATCCTTTACCTTTTTTATTCTCTTTAACTAACATACCTTTATGTTTATTTTTCCTTTCTTTAACTCTTTTTCTTATAGAATTCTTTCTTCATTTCACTATTTGCCAATCCACATATTCATCTTCACTTATATCAGTTTTTCTTCCTCTCCTTTATTTTGCCTTCTTTAACATTTGTATCTGTAAACTTGTCTACTTCATTCTGATTTACTTTTTCTTGTATCTTTTCCATGTTCCACATCTTGTATAACATCTTCTACAATTTGTTGTTCCTCATTTTCACAATCTAACCAAACATATCCTGTATTGCCACACTTTTTTACATTTCATTTCACATTTTTTGCCTCATGCCCTGTCTGCCTACATATAAAACATTTCCTTTTGACACATTCACTAATCAAGTGATCATCTTTTCTACAAAAAAAAAACAGGTTTTAGGCTGACCCCTATATTTAACAAAACCTCTATTACCATTCACATTTATAACACTTGGTATATGCTTCTCACTGTTATTTTCCATTTTCAATATAACCTCACATTCCCAATCTCCAGTACACAGCCCTCTTTCATCATAAATCTTTGCAATGTCTATCGCATATTTGAAAACAGTCATTAAATGCATTTTTAATTCAGCAGCCTCTGCTTCTGTTCTAAACATTACCATTATCCTTTTCTTAGTTTGCCTAAAAAATGCTGGAATAACATATTCTGACCAAGGATAAACATTCTTTCTTAATTCATAGTTTCCTAAGAAAGTCTCCATAGATTTTTCATTTTCAAATAATAAGTCACAAAAAGTCTCTTTATTAATCAAAATAAATGTGTTTACCTTTTTTGCAGAGAAACCCCATGGCACAATCAATGAGTCCCATGCTTCATACCTGTCAAGTCCTTGTCCTTTTACTTGCTTATTAGAATGCTATACCCTTTCTTAACTTCTTTCTTTTCTTCTCCCCTTTCCGTCTCTTTCTTTAAAAGTTTGTGCATAGATCTTCTCTTCTGATTCACTTTTCCTTCCTTCTTCTATCTTCTACATTATCTCACTCCATGATGCTACTTCCCCATTTTCCAGCTCGCTCTGACCTATTAGCTGCTCCAAATAATCATACCACAACTCTCTGGACTGGAGAGTTGTTATAATACATCTCTTTTGACTGTCTGACTCACTTTTAGACAGCTTCTACTGAAACACCTCTTCAATGTCAGCTAGCTGTTCATCCACCACATTACTCAGCTCCATATCCTCTTTCTCCCCCGATACAGGCACTTCGACAACTATTGCATCTGCCTCCACATTTGGTAGTGATTCTATCATTTCCAAACTGTTTAACAGCTCCTTCAACAAGGTTTCTTCCTCCATAGCTCCTCTGATTTTTCCGGGCAACCTTTGCACCTGGAACAGAAACCGGAAGATGACAGCATCACACACAATGCTTTCCCTCTATGCAAGAGTAGGGGAAGTTCCCTGATGCCCTGGCCACATTTCCCTTTACTATAAATACAACCTTGGGTCTCCCTGAAAAGAGGCCTTTAGCCTACGGGGACTAACTGGGCTAACAATGGATAAATAAAATACGTACTGATGCAAAACCTGTTAGTTACTTAATTTTGTAAGTGATTTAGAGTAATCTGCCCTTATCTGTCTCCATTTTGCAATACATCTCTGATTTTGCCTCCTATTTATGCCCTGTTCTTGAACAAGTCAGTTAACCAGACAGCACTTTGAGGGTACTGGAAATTTGGCCTAGTTCTCCTCATTGGTCCCCTGGACTGCAAGCTTAGTAGCTACCTATGAACCAGATTACTTATGATGTAAAAGAAGAAAATCGATTGTAGCAAATAGAAACATCGTCACATGCCCATGTTCTCTGAATGTAATCCTTGGCTTCCTTGTTTTGTTGAATGTTGACAACACTGTGTGCTTATTATTTGTCTATGAATAAATTGGACAGTGTGGTGTCTGTGAGTTTAATGTTAATTTGTAGGCACACATGAAATGCAATGTGTTTGGGCTGCAACAACTTAACTAGCACTTAGTGCAGATAAATATGGCTTTGAGTACATGGTATGATTCCCTTAGCCTTCATTTGTCTCCTATATGATTACTCAAAGTTACTTCACCATAAAGTACTCCTAGGCTGTTCTTGAAAAGGAGCACTTGTGTCCAGTGGGGTGTCCCAAACTATTAGCAAACACATTACACATTTTTGTCTTTTGAATTCCTGCAGCCTTCACATAAACACTAATTAGTACTTCACTATATGTTACTTGAGTATAAATCCCAGCACGTCTCTTGTAGTTTAATGGGTTGCCAGATGTATTTTTACTGAATTTGAGTTTCAAGGGAAAAATGTTTACTTTTTCTCATGCAAAGTCTGTTTTCAATGTGAGAGTGTTTTGTTTTGGGTAGGAAATAGCTATCAGTGTTTTTTTCTGTCAAATTTGAATGAAAGTTTTAAATGAAATCCAAATCTCTGTGGTAATTGTAAAAATTAAAAAAGAAAATAGTATGAACACTGACAGGTTTGAACAGATTTTATGGTAACTGGGAAAAGATAGCCAAGTAATTGGATATTGGTATGGCTGACAGGGTCCAGAATCATTACAATGTATAGTGTTTCACTTGTCCATGATCTGGTTCATTTGACTCTAGAGGTGTATGCTGCCACGATATAGTATTCTAAGTCATACAAGTAGGTCTGACCTGTACTGACTGATGTCAGCGGGGCTAGTTATTCTTCATGACAGATAAGACAAAAGGAGGACAAAAATTATATACAGTTGTCCTGGAAGCATGTAAGATCCCACAAAAACAGTATTCCATATGTACGGTAACGTTTCTGATTTTGTATGACTTGTGTGTTGTTAAACTAAACCTGCTGCAACATTTATATTGTCTTGTTTTGCTTTATTCATTGCACTAAAGAACTAATTCATTCATTAATAGGCCTGGATTATGTAATATAGTCTACACATTTTGCATTTTAGAAGTCTAAACATGTTGTATTTTTTGTGTGTTATTTTTGTAGTACCTTCCTTACAGCCTCCAGCAACTGCAAAGGGTTTTAACATTTGTCATGTCATATAGTCAGCATTAACTGGAATGATGATCAGAACCATCTATTATGTAGTTATTGTTGCATATTATTGTGATACAGTCTTCTCTGTCATACCAGATTTTAAAGTATTTCAGTATTTAGTTAAAAACTGTTACTCAGGCAGTTAGGATGGTGAGCTAAAGCTCCAACTTGTTAATGAACTGCTTCCTATGGAGGGTTTGAATCTTTTCACCTCCATTTACCTACAGTGTGACATTGAGCAAGTCACGTAAACAGACAGTGCTTTCAAGCAACTGAGAATTTGGACCAGGCTCTTTAAGGGTATCTGGGACTGCCTGCCAAGTAACTATGAAACCGTTGTCATTCTTTGTGAGCCATTCTGAGCTGATCTAGTTCAGGAAATGTTATGGCAACATCACCAGTACACCATTTTCTAATATAACATAGTCAATGTATTCTTCAAGGGCAGCAGGCAGAAGCACAGAAATGGACAATTATTTGCCAGCAGCAAACTCTGCATTATGATATTTCTCTTTAATGTGGAATTATTCAGATTTATTTATTATTTCAACAGAGTTTGTACATATTGATTGATATTGGTGGGTTATGATGACATCAGTTTGGCTGGCCTTTTATGGTTGAAATGTTCTGAAATGGGAAGTAGTTACATTATTGGTTCATACATTTTGTTTCACTGCTCATTGGAAAAAATATTCTAAACTACAGAATAAAAACACACTCTAACAAATGTTGCTGCATTATACAAGGACTATAATTGTATACAATCAGTAAAGTGAATCAAACAGCATATGCAATTATGTATGGCCCCAAAAAATTTGTAGGGTGCTCATGAGTTGAAAACAGTCCAGGACTGAGTGTACATACTTAATCTACCACTGGTCAAATGAATTCTCAATGAATGGGAGTTTCAATGCATTTTCAGTAAATGTGAGTTTCAAAGGTAGATAATGTTACTGCTGCTCATGCAAAGTCTGTTTAGAATTTGAAATTGTTTTGTTCTGTTTAGCAAATGGCCATTAGTGTTTGTGCTATAAAATTTAAAATAAAAGTTTTAAATCACATCCAAATATCTGCTTTCACTGACAGGTCTGAACAGTGTTAACTGGGGAGAGACAACCAAGTAATGGGACACTGGGATGGCTGGGGGTAGGGTGGCTGGTCCATTACCCTGACATTGGCCCCATTTGACCATGATCTGGCTCTGGTTAACTGTACCAAACTAAAAAATAACTGGTGGTGAAGCACTATGATCGGCAACTATAAAACAAGTAAAAGAAAGTTACTAATGCCAGTGGCTAATATAATAAAATAAACGTCTTTATTTAAAACCCTTTGAGTGCTTTTGTCCCATCAAACTCAGGACTTCTTCAGTTTCTGAACAAAAAGCCAAACCCCCTAATGATACCATATATATATATATATATATATATATATATATATATATATATATAAATAATGTGTGTGTGTGTTCTGCAGAAAGCATCAATGTTGACTCATATTTCTCTGCATAGCTCATAAAATATGTGATTTTCTGCCAAGAATTGAGCATAAATGAAGCACTATGACAACCTGCTTGTCAATAGCAGATTCCATTCAAATCATTCATCCATATAAATTTGTATTTATTTCTGACTCACATACCACAAACAGCATTTCTGTAGGCTCTTAGCTCAATAAGATTATTGTGAAATATTGTCTTCCTTGACAGAATGAATTGCTATATGGGTTACCCATTAAAACTTGGGTGGGAAGAAAACAAGTACAAGGCAAAACAGAATAACGGATTCCTATTAAATTGAGAAATAAAAACAATAAGTGCTAATTTAATTAGCAAGGGGGTCAGAATAGATACATATACTTAGACATAAATATATATAAATTGAGAAAGCAAAAAGAGTTGAAGAGCTCCTATGACCCAAATTAATAGAATTAGATGATACCCACAGTAAGAAATCTTCACCTGAAAATTACTCTGTGACATCAGAACAATGAATGAATCCTTAACATTAAGAAATTAAGGTTTAAGAAATGAATTCATACTATTAGTTATACTTTTATACAGACTGTCATCCAATCCTCATTGGCAAGCAGATGTAAAGAGAAGGCTGCCATGGAAATAACACTTGAGAACTCCATTATCAAGCCTTAAGTACTGCTGCTCTTGAACTGTGACAGCAGGGAAAAGCCTTTCAGTGCCAGACAAAACTGTCTATACAGCAGACTTAATTTTCTTGTATTCTGTAGCACTGAAAAGCATGGGATGTTGATGTGGAATGCGTGCCATGGAACACAGCTCTTAAGAATGTTTTAAGACTGTGCATAATAACATAGAAGATCATGATCACATTTCCAACCATAAATGGCTTGTTGTGTGTTTCAGACATTGGTTTCAATAACTTCACATCGAGATCAAAACCCAGTCATAATTCTTTGTAGTCCATGGAGCTTAACTTGCTCCCATGTGCTTCAAAAGTAAGAGAAAAATACATGAGCTCTAAGCATACCTCTCAACTGTACAGATTTATGCAGAATGTCCAGATTTTTGCCTTATATTTTGGCCTGTTTCTCATGAAATTGTGGTTTTCTGGGAAATCATTGAGGAATAAAGTCAGAAAATAGGGATAGACATTTGAGTTTCAGACTTCTTACCCTTCAGAAAATGTATGTCAATGTAAATCCTGTTATTCTATCGGCTTCCTGAGTTTGTACAAGCAATATTTATAATTGTCCTATTTTTAGGCCTTTGTCCCCCAATTATGGATTTGTCATGATTTATTGCTCCCTAAGATACTGAGAGGTATAACTTTAAGTATTTTACTCCATTGAGAGCTGTAATTCAGTTAGCATTGTCACAAATACAGCAGCCACTACAGAACAGTGGTAGAATATTCTAACACTTCATTTAGCCACAAAAGGCTTGACTTTAGACTTGTGCTGTGGCACATGCTTTAAATGGCAAATTTTCTATTTGGTTTACTTTGTTAGGTAGGTATTCTGTTCTCATTGAGGTCTACTGGTGTGTGTGTGTGTGTGTGTGTGTGTGTGTGTGTGTGTGTGTGTGTGTGTGTGTGTGTGTGTGTGTGTGTGTGTGTGTGTGTGTGTGTGTGTGTTAAGTTGGTTGACATTCAAGAGACCATTTTACACCAGCATGTGGACACTGCTATTACAAGTCTTTTCTGTGGGAGAGATGGAATAATGATTAAGGTGTTTACCTAACAGACATAGGGTACAGGGTTTGATTCTCACCTTGGGAAATTGGCAAGGCATAAAATAACTCAGAAGTGCAGCTAGACTAGTACTTCCCTATGAATTTATTAGTATTCAAACAAATCTTTGCAGTTCCTATCATTGTTCTGTGTTGGTTGCTGACCACTTTTAATACTGTAGCATGATAGTAGAGCTTAACAACTACAAGGTTTCTGATATCAAAAAGGTGCTTAACAAGCTTATCTTTACCCAGTTTCAGAGCATATTTAAGACACTCATTGTACTACAAAGGTACTATATGACTGCCAGGGAAAGCAAATGACATATCCTTAGCGAGAAAGAGAAGTTAAAGTTAGGGAGAGGCTTTTACACTGCCAACAAACAAGCAGCTGTAATGAGAAATATAAATGGCTTCTACTTTTTCTAATCTACTTGTGTGAATAAAAAGTGAGATAACCACCGAAAAAGAGTGTACAATACTATTGTTTTGATGTATTAATTTTACTTATCATTTACTTCAGTTCTATTTTTACATCCAAGTTCACATTTTTCACTAACAGGAAAGACAGAAGCTGTAATTGTTATGGAAACATTTTTGTTTCTGAATCTGCCCATTGATGCATTTGTAATGCAGTCACTTTTTAATAGGGACCTATCTTTACCAGTGCAGAGAACAAACTGTATACCCAGGAAATAAATCATATGACTTGTTAACTCTCTTGCTCATTTTAGAAGTATACAATATCCTCCATAAAGGGAATACCTAGGAGATCTGCTAATTACATAAGAAGAGACAGGCTTTGTTATGCACTATTTAACATTTTAACACTAAAGCTATACTTCAATAACATTGTTACCACTGAATAATACCATGTCTCACACACACACACACACACACACACACACACACACACACACACACACAGAGCTAAGCATACGATAAAGATTGCATTCTGTATGGGATGCACTAGCATGTTATTTAATGTAACATGTACTTGTTAACACAACAACTACTACAACTACCCATATTGCCACCATTGCACAAAAATCCATACTAGCTCATTATTAGATTTACTTGTTAGCAATGTGCTGTTGTGCTGATGAATTTTACCGTTGCAGTACCAACATACATTTATTCTTTGAGTGTTCCTAGTTTTCTTCATTTCTTCAGCTGCTAGCTCTGTCTCTTGGTAGCACTGTATCAGCAGAGACATAAGTAACATGTTATTTTGATATCTCAGGCTTAGCATTTGTATTTGTGTGACAATATTAGCTGAATCAGTTGACCAGCAAGGCATCCTTATTCCCTCCCAACCATTAATTATTCTGGGGGGTGCTCAGTCCATTGCTATCACCATCCAACTTTTTCTTTTTCCAGAAGTAAAAAAATACCAGCTATTATACTTTACCCCATCTAGTGTTTGTGACAGTTTTTATATGCTCAGTTCCCACCATAATTTAAAGTGTTTTTGCCACAATCTACTACTGCATTGCTGCATCTGATGAGTTAAATGCCACAATGCATTTTACAAAAGTGCATCTTTATTTGGGCAATTTTGTTTAAATAAAAAGCGTTGTAAACGTTTTTTTAAGATCATGGCCCAAATAAACGTACAGTTTCCCTACATGACATCATACAAGGTGGCAATCCATATACTTTAATTGATGCCTCTCTACACTTGGGTAACTTGTGTCCATTAAAAGCTATGGATGCCACTCACATTTTCCCTGAAGTTGAAGGTCAAAGACAGACATTAAATCTCAGGTAACAGATAAGTTATAAAACTGTGACAAAACACTACAAATAACACATAACAACAGTTCAAAATCTTCTCTTAAAAATGCCCTTCTCTGATTTTTCTTACTTTTCACAAAATAAGCAAATTGCAATTTACTTTCTTTGTATATTCGCAATCGCCTCTACAAAATAAAAGAGAGGTAGATGATCCTAGGATGTCACATCTCCCATTAAAGGAAAACAGTATCCACCTAGTTCACTGCTGTTGTATTTCATAGTGCAAGCAACTGGTAGATGATAATACTCCAAGAAAAATCTCACAAATCAAAAAAGTCAGTACGTCCCCAGCCCCACCTCTGTCAGGCATTTCAGTACTGAAAATAGACATGAGATCAGCAATCTAGTTGTCATTGTCCTAGTACAGGGACTTGGTAAATACTCAGCCCAACAGTAACCATTTCCTGAAATAAAGGGAACTGTCCTCAGCTTTAACACGTTTTATCATCTTACTGATATTTATCACTGGCACTTGCATGCCCACCACCTTTCTGAATCTGGAGATATAGCTTGAGGCTTCAGAAGTAAATATGTGTAAATGAAAGATTACATTTTAGTGGCCTTGAATGAAGCTATTCTAAGCCTGTATACTGTTATGATCATCCCCAAAACATGTAGCATGCCTTCTGCTAACCCCATTTTATAAATGAATGCACTGTCACTGTAAAAGTGAAATTCTGTTCTGAGGGCTGATTTTGCAGTCAATGTATTAAAACAACTTCTAATTAAGCATTACATTTTTGTATCATATTAGCTATTCAACTGGTGTCATTACTTATGATTGCATTAGATGAAAACTAGTAAATGTAACTGTGATATTATGCACAATTTAATAAGCACAGTCTCATAGTTTTATTAAATGTCAGTTAAAAAGGAAAGAAAGAGAAAGAAAGAAAAGAAAGAAAAACTTTAGTGATCAAATTTCTTTAGTGTTTATTATGAATGTGATGGTTTTGGAGCTTCATGTTTAGCACCAAGAGCAAGTTACAGTGAAGGTCCCGAAGAAAGCATCCTGTCCTCAGATGGCTGGTCTTCTACTTACCAATGAGAAAACAGCAAACTTGAGGAGTAGAGCAATTATCCATCAGAGCACTGAGCTGTGTTAAGAGCATGATTTCTGCTTGGATTTACTTGGGGCCGGATTCATGAAGGCTTGCATGGAGTCTAAGAGTAGAGTAAGACTCCAGCAAGCCAACATGTCTGCCGAGTGATCCAGGAACAGCCGGCAGGGGTGTGCAAGAGAGCTCCTAAAATGACTCTTGCACAGACAGAGTTAGTTTATGCAAATTACCTCATTTGCTGCTGAAAGCTATGCAAATGAGGTAAATCTGCGATCCAGGAAACACTAACCTGTCCGAGTAAGAGCAGTGTTATTTGCAGAAATGTACTCGGTTGGCAACTGAGTACCGTTCGGCAAATAGCAAAACGGAGCTATGACAGCTCCAAATAAAGGATGCATCCAGTTGAGGAAGCATGCCAATGGCCAGATATATGGCCATTGCCATTTTTATCCTTTGCAAAATAATAAAATAATATTTTTTTTTCCTTGATCTCCGATGTTTAAGCATAGCGCAGCGCTGCGCAAACGTGCGGCGCTCTAAAAACCCTAAAAACAAAAAATAAAAGCCACAAATAGGGATTTTATTCAAAATATTCACCTGCCATGCAGGTGAATGGCAGGCTGAAGACAACATGGCTACTGAGTAGTGGTTGCTAAGGGGGGAAGCTCAGTCTGAGAGATGTAACCAAGCATTAGTAGGCAATCCTATGCAAATGAGCATAAGGATAGTGAATCCCAAATTTCCCTGCCACGTGAACCATGTCCGTAGAGTGTAAGAGTAGGATTAGGGGAGTAACAGAGTAGAAGATAGGTGACATCATGAGGGGGTATGTATCAAAAAGACTTTAAGCTTATTGGAGCGGAGTGGCATGTGGTTGCTGTGAGTTACTCAGGACTAGAAGAGGCATGTCTACAGTTGTCTAAACTGAAACCCAGAAACTGAAGGTGTACGCCGTGTTATCACTGAAGTTTCTTGCAAAGCTGCCTACACTGTGTGCACACGTGTGTGCGCCTGTAAACTGGTCTAAGCCTGTGTGCACGTGTGTGCACCCGTGTAAGCCTGTGTAAGGCTGTGTAAGCCTGTGTGTGCGCGTGCGCGCTCGTGTGTGCTCGTGTGTGCTCATGTGCATGTAAAACAGAAATGAGAAAAGGAAGGAAAGGAAGTAGTAGGAAGTTAACTAAGGAGAACTAGCAGAGCTGCAAGGTGAAATCAATCAGAATCAGCCAATTACACAGGCAGTACACTAGCCTAGCCCAGCCCAGCACTTAAAACTCTGCAAACAACATTCCTCCATGTATTTCTCAGAAACACTGCAACACTGCAGTCTACAAAGAGAAGTGAAAACTTAAAAAGCTTAACTGAGACAAAAGAATGTTAGGGGCTGCCATTGCTATTATAAGGCAACATGTGCAAGATGCTGAGGGTGGTGCCATTGTGAATGCTGCTGAGCAACCCACAGTGAGGAGACAGAGAAGAGTGTAAAGACCCAGGGTAAACTACCAGGGACTACATGAGCTGAAAATAGTGGAGCGCTATAGAGTGGACAGAGAGCTCCTGCAGCAAATTGTTGAGCTGTGCAGGCCACGCCTCACACACAGAACCAACAGAGGGGAACCCATCCCAGTGGAAACCAAGGTTTGTGTTGGCCTAAGAATACTAGCAACAGGTACCTTCCAGAGACCAACTGGTGATATGACAGGGATTTCACAGGCATCACCATCCAGGGTACTGCACCAGTTCCTGAATGCCATGTTAGCACATGTCGGTGATCATGTATATTTTCCCAATTCCCGTGAGGTATTGGCCAGCAATATGTGTTTCTTCCAGCAAATAGCGGAATACCCTGAGGTAGTGGGTGCAATTGACTGCATGCACACACACATCAAAGCACCAGCCGGTGAGTGGGGTAGGGCCTGCATCAACCGCAAGGGCTTCCACTCCATCAACTGCCATGTCGTGTGTGATGCCCAGGGCATAATACTGAATTTGTGTGCTGGCTGCCCTGGAAGCTACTACGACTCCCATATCTGGCATCTGACACAGCTGTACCAGACATTTGCCAATGGGGACATCCCTGACGGTCACCTAGTGGGGGATACTGGATACGCACTGGAGCCGTGGCTGATGACATCCATTAGAAATGCACACACACCTGAAACAGAACTCCATAATGAGGCACACGCACAAACACAAAATATGATTGAGCATGTGTTTGGTATGCTGAAGTCATGGTTCCGGTGCCTGGACACATCTGGTGGAGCCTTGCAGTACTCACCAACTACATGTACCCAAATTGTCATGGTATGTGCCATGCTACACAATATGATCCTGCGAAAACAGCTGCAGCAGGAACAGCATGGGACAGGGCCAAACAGCCCCCCACCATTGCCAAGGCCTGCACAGGCACAGCGTGACTCGGAGGAGGAACAACTTGAGCCTGCCCCAGTAGGCAGAAGGAGGCATGCCCAGTATGCCTTGGCCTTTGCAAAGAGGCAACGCATAGCACATACACTGGCTCAGTAGGAACCCTGGAAATGATACCTCCCTCTGACTCACACACAAAATAATAGGGATGCCTAACATGACACTACCTGTTTCCAAACATGTATAGGGAGCGTAGTATGTGCATCCGACATAGGCAGCCCTGCAGCACCATGTGAGGCATGATTGCCATGTTTTAAGCAATATAAAGCAGTGCTAAGCAGCTTTTACCAATATCTAGTATATGTAAACAAAATTGCTTGTGCCAACTAGCGCAACGTCGGGCAACGTTGGGCAAGGTTGAGCAAAGTCAGTTAAACATGCTCATATCTGCTGTACTGCTCTTTAAGCAGTCTGGTCTGCCCAGCATGGCAATAAAAAGCAATGACAGGTCTTAAACCCAGGACACTTTACACTATAGTCACAGTACTGAACCACTAAGCCATGATAGCATTTCAATGGCACAGACACAGCAGAACAATTGTACACTAATGCAAACACCAAGAATTGCAGTATCATGCCCCTAAAGAGGCAAATGGGTAACCTCCCCCACACGCCTATGCAGACCGAGAACATCAGGCTAGGTGGTGTGATGTGGGTTGTTTAGGCTATGACGTCGCAGTGTAATATACGTGACATTGGATGCCAACATCTGTAGTACATTAGTATGCCTCAAGCCACTACTATAGGCAACAGTACAGCCTGAAATGGTGTCCTGTACATAGCAGTGCAGGCATAGCAAATGTGTATAAGTGTCAGGTGAAACCCACATCCTATGTACACCCACAGTAACAATCAGGTGTGCCCCCGGGTAGAAATGTACAAAGAATAACTGTTCCCCCTGTATGTAGAAATGTTGGTAAGTCTATGCAAACTGTTGCATGGAAGCCCTGCAGGCACAGCATGATCCCTGTTAATCTATGATACAAAGGTGAGCCCTGCTGTAAAAATACAACTTGATTTTCCATACACATATAGTATAAATGTCTATACTGGGCATGCTCACACACTCCAGCAAATGTAGTGGACTCCATTAAGCATCACACTGAAAGTTCATACTGAGAATGCTCACACACTTAAAGAAACAAACCAAATGTCAGGCAGCAACATACTGAAAGCTCATACTGGGCATGCTCACACACTTAGGCTAAATACGGATGTGATAATTAGGTATCTATGGACAAATGTGGATAGTCATCTCTACTTCCAGAAAAACATTCACAAAGTGGTTGGAAAATTATGCTATGTGTTCACACAAACTGCCAAGGTCTGTGCACGTAGGTCAAAGGAGGTTCCCACTACTCAGCAGCCATCAGACCTGTCAGAGAGTACCACAACACACTTGCGATGAATCCAACTAGGCACATTTAGCCGCTAGAAAGACCAATGAAGTACCTTAACAAGAGGATTACTGGCCTCAAATAGCCACCCCATGTAACAAGACTGAATGTAACCCAATCTGTACTCTGTGGCATACTGTCTACTCAGGAGATATCTGCCCAACAGACAGGTACATGTCATGGTTACAGTTTGATCTGTTCCAAGTTACAGCTCAATGGCAGTAAATGTACAGAGCCAACTGATATTGCCAACATCCTGGCAGATAGAATCACTGTTAACTGTACCCCCCTCGCACCCATGAAAGAGCACATCTCCATAATGGAAGACTGAAAAGTTGCTGTCATCATGGCTGCACAGGTAATAAACACTCTCCAAAGCCAGTATTACAGCAGCCATGGGACCAGATAACTTCCCAGGCTATGTAGTATATACTCCCCTGAAGTAAACATTAACATGGCAGGTCTGTGGCAGCTGAATTTACCAGAGGACTGCAAACCAGGAGCCATAATGGTAAAAGTACAGTTTTGTACCTACCATAAATGTAGATGTTCGAGTGCTAATACAGCTGCAGTAATCACAGATGGGTTTTCTGCCGTCAGGCGGTCCCTCGGTCGGCCGAATTCCAAAGTCTTGGTTCGGCGTCGGTTGTCGTCGCATTCTCTTCTGACGTCAATGAGGCCAGAGTATATAAGACACAGCCGACGCCATGTTCTTCAGTCTTTCTTGCCCCAGATGTCAGGTGCCCCCCGAAAGAAGGCAATACATAAATTATGCTTATATGCGTATACATGTAATGCAATATAATCCAAAAACAGTGGTTTCAAGCAAATAAACCTTAGAAGGATGACCCAGTCAGGCTGTATGAAGAGGTTGTTAGGCCCCATGCCTTTACCAAGTGGGCAAGGAGGGACCCAAACCTGTACTGCAGCTGTATTAGCACTCGAACATCTACATTTATGGTAGGTACAAAACTGTACTATGTTCATCGTGCATACAGCTGCAGTAATCACAGATGGGTAGAATCCCAAAGCTACGCACAGGGTGGTAGGTACTAGGAGGAACTGGGTTGAGCCAGAATGCCCTGCAAAACAGCAGTGGCAAAGCCTGCTCTTGTTCTGGAATATAAAGGCAGGTGGTAGTGTTTTGTGAAGGTATGTACAAAACTCCAAGTGGCTGCCTCCAGAATATCTTTGGTAGGAACTCCTCTGAGGAAGGCTGTAGAGGTAGCTGTGGCCCTGGTGGAGTGTGATCTGATACCTGTAGGAACAGATTTCCCATGATAGGAATAACAAAACCGTATGCAGTGGCCTATCCACTTTGAAATAGTCTGCTTGGAAACTGGCTTCCCTTGAGCCCCTACAGCATAGGACACAAAGAGTTGTTCTGATTTGATGAAGGACTTTGTTCTGTCCAAATAGTAACGTAGCTGCCTATGGATGTCTAAGGAATGTAGCAGCCTTTCCCCTTTGTTTTGAGGATTGGGGTAAAAGGTAGGAAGGTGTATGGCTTGATTTAAAGCTACCCTAGATACCACTTTAGGCATAAATGATGGGTTGGTATGAAGGGAGACCCTGTCCTCTTGGAAAATGAGAAAGGGCTGCACCGCCATGAGGGCCTGTAATTCCGAAACTCTACGAGCTGAAGTGATAGCCAGAAGGAAGGCAGTTTTCCAGGACAGATATTGCAAATCTGTTGAGGCAGCTGGTTCAAAAGGAGGCAATGTTAATTTTTCTAGTATGTAATTAAGATCCCAGGCTGGTATTGGTTGTTTCCTTGGTGGTCTAATATTCTTAGCCCCTCTGAGGAACTGTCGTAAGAGTGGGTGAGAAAATAAAGGAGGATCCGTGTTGTATTCTGCAGAAATAGCTGAGGCATGGATTTTTATGGAAGAAAATGAAAGTCCACTGTTCAGCAGCTCAGCTAGATACTGTAATACCTGAGGCAAGTTCAGTTTTCTAGGGTCCTGGGCTTTTTTCGCATTCCAAGAACAAAACCGCTTCCATTTTGCGGAGTAAGCTTTTCTAGTAGATGGTCTTCTGGCCTCCAAAATGACATCCTGCACCTCCTTGGAGAGTGGGGTCTGTTGTGGTGTTAAGGAATTTTCCATGCAGCGAGATTGAGTGTTTTCAGCTGACTGTGGAGAGTTTTGTAACTGTGCTGAGTCAGCAGAAGTGGCATTAGAGGCAGGGACCAGGGAGAAGTATGTGTTAGGCTCCTCAGCAATGGGTACCAGTGTTGCCTTGGCCAATCTGGAGCAATCAGTATCATCCTCGGTCTGTCTGCTCTTGCTTTCAAAAGTACCTTGGGCAGAAGAGGCAGAGGTGGGAATGCGTAAACTGTCCATGCTGTCCAACTGAATGAAAGGGTCCACTCTCCAGGCCTTTGGATGAAAGGTCCTCGAACAAAACTTTTCCAATTGATGATTCCTGTGGGAGGCAAAAAGATCTATGTCTGGCCTCCCCCACACTTGGGTTATTTCTGCAAATACCTGCGGATGTAACTTCCATTCATGTGGATCTGTCATATTTCTGCTTAATTTGTCTGCCAGTGTGTTTTCCAATCCTGGCAGGTACTGTGCTTGAAGTTCGATTTGCCAATCCAGAGCCAAGTTCCAAAGGGTCATGGCTAGTCTGCACAAGGGGTATGAATGTGTTCCTCCTTGTTTGTTTATGTACCACATTACTGTGGTGTTGTCTGTTCTTATGAGTAATTGTCCTGGATGCAGGAAGTCCTTGAAAGCTGTAATTGCATTTATTACTGCTAGCATTTCTTTTTGATTGATGTGGAGGTGCTTTTCTTTTTGGGACCATTTGCCCTGGATGCACCTGTCCATCATATGCGCCCCCCAAGCGTACTCTGAGGCGTCTGTTGTGATAACTTGTTCTGCTTGAGGCTTGCAGAATGGGAGGCCTGTGTTTGCTTGACATGCTTGGGCCCACCATAGAAATTCCTTTTGCAAACATGGGATTATTGGTAGTATTGTTTCCAAACTGTGACTGTGTTGAGACCATAGGTTTTTTAGGTACCATTGAAGTTTCCTCATATGCAACTTTGCACATGGGATTAAAAGAATGCAAGATGCCATGAATCCCAGAGCCTGCAGGATTTTCCTTGCAGTAAGCCTGGTACTTTTTGCTAGAATTTTGAAGTACTGAGATAGTTGCCCTTGTTTTTCTGGCGTAAGATAGGCCATCTGGGTGTTTGTGTCCAAGTTGGCACCCAGGAAGGTTATTTTCTGAGATGGTGTTAGCCTTGATTTCTCTTTGTTGATTGTGTATCCCAGGGCATGCAATAGCCGTGTCACATATGTCAGATGTTCCAGAAGTATGTGCTTGCTGTCCACTTGGATCAGGCAGTCATCCAAATAAGGGTAAATTTGTATCCCTTGAAGTCTGCAGTAGGCAATCACTGATGCCAGGCACTTTGTGAATACTCTGGGTGCAGTAGATAAGCCAAAGGACAATGCAGAGAATTGATAGTGGATTGAACCTGCAAGAAATCTGAGGTATCTTCTGCAGCTTTGTCTAATTGGGACATGCAGGTATGCCTCCTTGAGGTCCAATGTTACCAGCCAAAACTCCTTGCCCAGCATGGGAAGAAGTTGCTGTAATGTGAGCATCTTGAATTTTGGTATGAGTAGAAAAGTGTTTAGGATGGATCATTCCAAAATGGGTCTCCAGTCGGTTCCTTTCCTTGGTACCAGAAAAAGCCTTGAATAAAAACCTTGACCTTGTACGTGAGAAGGTACCTCTTGAATAGCTCTCTTGCGTAAGAGCTTTGAAATTTGTAGTTGTGCCTCTACCCTTTGATTCTGTGGCAGGTTTGGCATGCCTCTCATTTTTGGAAGAGTGTGGAAATGAAATTTGTAGCCTCTGTTTATAATGTCCAGGATCCATTTGTCTGTTGTGACAATATGCCAATTGTCTGCAAATAATGCTAGCTTTCCTCCCAAAGGTGCTGCCAGCTGAAACGTGCTTGGCATGGAAATGAGGGAGTCATTGGGTTTGCTTCCTGTATTGTTGTGCACTGTCCTCGCCACCTCTTGGTGCTGGAGTTTGCCATTGTCGTCCTCTATATGATCCTTGTGATTGCCCTCTGCCCCTTGTGCATCTGTATCTACCTCTTTGGGGCTTGTCAGTGGCTGGAAAGGACCAGTTCTTTGAAGGCCAATTTCTGCTAAAACGTGGTGGTTGGACCTGGAAAAAGGTTTTGACAGTTTGCATGGATTTGGCTTTTTCTTCCATTTTCCGTAATATCTCCTCAGCATTAGTACCAAGCAGCACATCCTTTTGTAAAGGAGCATCTAGAAGTTTAGCTTTCACATGATCAGGCAAGTTTTGTTCTCTAAGCCAAGCATATCTGCGAATGACTGATCCCGTAGCAGCCGCTCTACTTGAAGCCTCTAGGGCATCATAACCACATTGTAAAGTGTGCTTACCCACTTGCTCTGCACTATGCATCATATCCTGTAACTCCTTTAAATCTGGTTGTTTAGGTTGAGACATTTTGTTCCTTAATTGTGATAACAGGAACTGTTGATATTTAAGCATATGAAACTGACAATTTAAGGCCCTCATGGCTAGGGTGGCCGAGGTATATACCTTTTTACCCCACCTTTCTAAAGATCTTGATTCCCTTTCTGCAGGAAGTGGATTCTTGGCAGTGGAGGCCTTCAATCCCTTGGGGCCTTGTGAAATGGTTTCAGGGTCAGCATTATGGCTTTTGAAGAGAAATTGGTGAGAGCTGGGTACTCTGTAATACCTATCAGGTTTGACTGGTGCAGGAGGCAGAGAATCCGGGTTAAGGCAAGCCTCCGAATAGACATCATCCAGTATGTCCAAAACAGGGGGTATAGCCAGAGGTCTGTGTTGGGGTAACAAAAGAAATTCCCTAAGTCTTTTCTTGGAATCTGAAAAGTCTTGGCCTTCCCAATGGAAGTGTTCCCTCAAGGTGTGCAAGGTTTCCCCAAAGGAAAAATCCTCAGGAGGGGATACAGAAGGGATGGACTGTTCTGCATCCGAATCCTCAAAAGGAGAGTAAGAGTGTTCCTCTGCATCAGAATGTTCTGATAAAATGGATCCCTGATCAGAAGAGGGGGAATCTTCCTCCACTCTGGGTCTCTTGTCTGGAGGGGGTTTGAGAACCCCTGATAAGAGTAATTAAATCCTCAGCCATTTTAAGCATCTGTTTTTAGGCATGGGACCTGGAGATGGGCCCTGTGCAACAGGCCTCGTGGGATGCCTGGCTGCTTTGGATTTAGTAAAGGCCTTAATTGAAAAAGAAGATGAGGGCCTAAATACACCATGGGTGGAGGTGGACCTGTCCACATTAGTAGGCTCAACATTAGCAAAGGCTTCGGTTGTAGTCTGGGAAAGGGCCGAGGTCCCAGCGGTCTCGGGTACAGAGGACACTGCCAAAGGAGTGTCGTCGGTAGTCAGGGACTGCAAAGGCGTCTCGCTGAGAACCGGACCCCGTGTAGCCTATTTTGGCGTGGTGTCAGCGGGACCGCGGCCTTATGTCGGTCCTTTTCCTGCTTTTGGACAAAACGGTAGTCGGAGTGTCCGGCGACATTTTATAATCAAAAGCTTTACCAAAGTAGTGTTGGGCGAACTCCGCCCGGCTTAATAGTGCGTTTATTGAAGGTAGCGCAAAAGCGACAGCCCGAGACGTCGTGGTCTGGGCCCAAACAAGGTATGCAGAGGGAATGGAAATCCTTATGCGGTATTTGCTTCCCACAAGAAATACAATTATTAACTTTTTCTGACATCGGTCTGAGGCAAGAAAAGTTTCAACGGGTACTTAGCTTTAATGAAGACTTCGGTTTCCAAAATTTTCGTAATTCAGGAGCTGGCCGACCGGCACTTGCGAACTGCTTCTGCTTTGGGCACCGTGCGGCAAAAAAGACTGAAGAACATGGCGGTGGTTGTGTCTTATATACTTTGGCCTCATTGACGTCAGAAGAGAATGCGACGACAACCGACGCCGGACCAAGACTTTGGAATTTGGCCGACCGAGGGACCGCCTGACGGCAGAAAACCCATCTGTGATTACTGCAGCTGTATGCACGATGAACATCACAAAAGATATGGACATCCTACAAAAGGGCCTTACGGGGACAGATGGCTGTTGTCAAAGCCATGGGCTCTAGCTCAATGCCAAAAGGTGCATTGTCATCCCCTATGTTAAAAACTCTGTAGCCAAGAACTACAACAGAGGTGGTAGTATACTTTACACTGAAAGTGTGACAAGGGACCTTGGGTCACAGGTGGACAGTGGATACAACTGTGCTAATCACATTCCCACAGTAGTCAGGAAACCCTCCCATGTGGCACACCTCATCACAAAATGTGTCTCATGCAGAATGGAAGAGGACAATGTTCCCCTCCACTTATCACTCACTAGAACTATAACAGAGTACAATGCCACTGTTGCTATGTACCTCACAAGACAACTACAACAACTGTAAAGCCAGCAGTAATACCACACAAAGAGCATTAGCGGCCTGAAATACATGCCATACACAGACCATCTCAAAATGCTCCATACGTACTCCCTTGCATATCGCCCACTCAGAGGTGTTCACTGCCTAACATACAAAGCAATGTCAAACACAGAGCTGTTGGATATGGTCCACGTAAAACACTCACAATCCATCTGACCTTTAGACCCAAAACCACGAGTGAAATACAAAAGGAAGGGGTGTACCCATTTACCCTATGGATACCCACACCTTCAGGTTAGTGGCACAGCATGAGGCCTTGTAGACCATGCAAGTGCAAGTAACATTGGGCAAAGCTGCCCATCAGATTGTAGCCTGCTACAGATCATGTACCTTGTCTCAGGAACCTCACTCAGTATTCTGGAGAACAGTGGAAAGTATAAAGGTCCTATCCAACACCATTATATGAGGAGATTACAACTACCCAAAAAGTGAGTGGTGGAATTACTCGTGTACAACGTCCTTCGCCCAATGTTTCCTAGAGTTTAAAAACCCTAACACCCTGGAACAGCTGGTCACCATGCCCACTAGAGGCGACAACATACTGGACATGATCATCACCAACATGGGGTACCAGTGTTTCACTACAGAGATAAACCCCTCACTGGTAAAATCAGATCATGAAGTAATCACACTGGACATCCACATCCAGCCCCCCCACCCAGTCAATGAAACCACTGTGAAGACATTTGCAAAAGCAAACTGCACACTTCCCAAGACCAAAGTGGAGCATTTCAAAGCCCTCTTGCTATAGGATAATGGTATACAAACCGCAGAATCATTTACAAGTGCATCCTATGAGCATCTACAGGGATGCATGGATTGAGACATCACAAACAAAACCAAGATGCACACCTCCAAAAATAAGACAACAATCAGGTGGTTGTTGCCCATAAATAAGCTAGGCAACAGAAGGAGGAAATGAACACATGATAGAGCCAACTTCACTAAAGGAAACGCATCACTGATCATTATCAGGACGAAACAATGATCGCTCATAAAATAATCCAAGGACAGTTTCTAAAGACAAATAGCCAAGGAATGTAAGAATGACAACCACAAAGTTTATGGTAGCTATACCAGACATGTAGGTGTCAACCTCCAAATATGCTGTCAGCTACTGAAAAAAACGAAAGAAATACACCAAACCAACTATCATTACCCACATCCAGGGGGACACATTCAGTGTAAACACCCCCCATCACCCCCAAAAGGGCCTGTGTCCAGCACAGAAGGATGCAGAGCCCCAGACGTCATGGACATGCAGGTAAAGACAGCTCTCACCAAAGCTGAGAACACAGCATCAATGTGTCTGTATGGTGTCCCAGGCTGTGTCATACACTAGGCCCATGAGGAACTGGACCCTCACTCACATTCACTGTCCAGATACAAGCGTACCACAGGCTATGTACCCAAAGAATGGCATACACAAACAGTCATCCAGCTCCAGAAAGGGGGTGCCACAACAGAACATGGACACCATTGCCCAATATGTCTACTCAGCCTGGTCTACAGACCTATTGAGCAAATTGTCATGGAACCCATAAACAGAGGCATTGGAAACCTCCAGACACTGTACTCTCCAAAACTTCGCCTTTTTAAAGTCAGATCCTCGCTCCCAAACCTAGTTGACTTATTTCAAACAGTTATCAAGGACATAGATGGAGGTGAAAGTAGTCCACACAGCCCACCCGGACCTCACAAAGGACTTTCCACACCATTCCCCACTCTGTCATCATGGACAAGCATACAAGCAGGAACATTAACAGCTACATCACAGGATGGGTGGCCAGGTGGCTCACAGATTAAACACACATGTTCAGAGTTGCTGGTGCCATGTCCAGCTCTAAGCCAGTCACAAATGGCATCCCACAGGTCTTGGTCCTGGGATCCCTCCTGTTCAGTAGATACTGCTCAGAGGTAGAGGCAAGCATGGGATGTGTATGGCTGAACAGGTCTGCAGATGAATGGTAGCTGTGGTCCATAACCAACTGCACAGCTAACACAGACATCCTCTAGAAGTGTCTTACAGAGACAGATACCTGGTGTCAAAACAATGGGCTCAAGCTGAATGCCAAAGAATGCATAGTCATCCCCTTTGGGTACAACAAAGTGCACACAAATTACCACATAGGTGGTAATCCAGTATGTACGGAGAAAGTCACTATGGCCCTGGGGACACAGGTAGATAGTACACACCCCTTTGATGATGACATGGCCAAAGTGTGTAGACATTCCATCAATGTAGCCCACCTAATGTCACCTAATGCAACCCACTTTGTATAGTCTGATGATGTCACCATCCTACAAATAAACCTATGGAAAGGAAAGCTCATAGTAATGTGTATAGCGCGGCCTGTAAATGTGTACTTCTATAGTCTCATAAAGTAGTTGGGTAGTGGTTTGAATCCTACACTTGACAAGTGTGTGTTTGTGTGTGGTCTCCTTGGGAAGGAGCAAACATTTTGGAGAGTAGTAAAACACCTTAAAAGTGGTAAATTAATCTCTGTCAAGTCTGATTATGTCACCATCCTACAAATATACCTGTGGAAAAAGGAACCCACCAGTAATGTGTATAGTGTGTTGTGTTAATGAGTACTCCTCTAGAACCATGAAGTAGTTAGGTAGGGGTTTGAATCCTGCACTTGACAAATGTGTGTGTGTGTGTGTGTGTGTGTGTGTGTGTGTGTGTGGTCTTCTTGGGAAATGGCAACCTTTTAAGAGGGTCGTAAAACACCTTAAAAGTGGTAAACCAATCTTTGTCAAGTCTGATGATGTCACCATCCTACAAATATACCTGTAGAAAAAAGAGCCCCCAGTAATGTGTACAGCATGCTGTGCTAATGCATATTCCACTAGTAACATGAAGTAGTTAGGTATGGGGTTTAAATCCTCCACTTGACAACTGTGTGTGTTGTTCGTGTGTGATCTCCTTGAAGAGGAGCAACCTTTTTGGAGAGTAGTAAAACACCTTAAAAGTGATATACACATCTTTGTCATGTCTGATGATGTCACCATCCTACAAATATACCTGTGGAAAAAAGAAACCACAGTAATGTGTATAGTGTGTCATGCTAATGCATACTTCTCTAGTATCATGAAGTAATTAAATAGGAGTTTGAATCCTGTAACTGACAACTGTGTGTGTGATCTCCTTGGAGAGGAGCACCCTTTTTGGAGAGTAGTAAAACACCTCAAAAGTGGTATACACATCTTTGTCATGTCTGATGATGTCACCATCCTACAAATATACCTGTGGAAAAGAAAAACCCGAGTAATGTGTATAGCACGTCGTGCTAATGAGTACTCTTCTAGTATCATGAAGTAATTAAGTAGGGGTTTGAATCCTACAGCTGTGTGTGTTCATGTCTGATCTCCTTGGAGAGGAGCAAGCTTTTTGGAGAGTTGTAAAACACCTTAAAAGTGGTATACACATCTTTGTCATGTCTCATGATATCACCATCCGACAAATATACCTGTGGAAAAGAGAACCCCCCAGTAATGTGTATAGCACATCATGTTAATGCATACTCCTCTAGTACCATGATGTGGTTAGGTAGGGGGTTGAATCCTGCACTTGGTGAGTGTGTGTGCCCTATGTGTGTGACAGTGTTGCTTAATGTGTTGGTGGTTTTGCTTTTACTACCGTATGACATATCAGTAGGCATTGCACATGTGAGGTAGCTATGAGGCAAATACATATATGTACATGTCACCTCAAGTATTGCATGTGTGGGAACCCTGCTTTATCCAAGTACATAGTTGGCATCTTTGCCAAACTGTGCTGCTGCTTCACAGACCTTAGGTCACATCTGTATACTTGTGACAAGGCCAGCCACTGCAGTGATGCCTGGCCTAGGTCATCCATGCCACACACAGTCATTACAGTTTCTATTGAATTGTGTGTGTGAGGGTTTATGGCCGAGGTATATGTCAGACCTGTTCAAACGCAGCAGAGTCTGTCAATGATGACTATGCATTATAGGTGTACAACAACCTTTGTGGACATGCATGCAGACCCCTGATTGCTTATGTGATCCACTGAGGGATTCCAAAATACCTTAGGGAATGTGATTATCAAAGGAGAGATGACGTAACACTAGGTTGCATGTACATATTGGTACCTGTTCATGATGTTGGTGGCTACTACCTATGTGGTACTGTGGGGATACTATGTTCCGTAAAGGTGGATGACTACGCTTAGTTTCTCCTATAGCTTTACAACATGGGTTTGACAACAGGTATCTGTCTGTATGATACCCTTGTGGAGGATGTGTGTGTCACCTGGAGAATGCAGTATAGGCCACAGTATGCATTAGCACACGAGGACAGACATATCCCTACTGTGACTGCTTGTACCTAAGAGAGCCATATGCTGAACAGGAGTGGTCTCAGTAATGGGTGCAGCTGAATACCACTGGTTACTGGCATAGTATAGTCCCTGAAGGATCCAAATGTTGCTGTGTGTCCTACATCTGTGTGTCAGTCATCAGGACATCAGCTAATGATTGGTTATGGTCAGGCTGTTGCAGTCATGTATACTACCAGAATGCAAAACAATGACAGATAGTAACAGTATCACCCACAGCACAGCGTCAAACCATGTCATACACACATGTGTAGTTAGGTTCCAAAATGTGTGTAGTACAATGCATACTGGCCACCAATAGAAACTATGGAGTGTTACTGTGTAATACAGAGCATGTCCCCCTGCCCATGTGTCCACTATTCACGTAAATGCAGACAGTGCACCTCCACCATTTCCACAACTGTACACCTGCAGATATGTGCTACATACACCCCACACATACTGTCCACTCGCTGCCAATACTGCACACATCAGCCAAGTGGCACGTGGGCGGACAATATACAATTGGAACTAACACTGGTGTAAACAACACTACAATGACAATCATAGCTTTAATGCATCATGCGTGCTCAGCTACACCTTCAAGCATATCATTATACTCTACTGCTGACAACATGCTAACATTGCTATACTGCTATAAAGGCACCCTGTGCATCAGCACCATGGTAGCCTGTTTCTGCATCGATGTTACAGATGACAGGAGGTGGCACAGGTTTCATCATATGCACAGGGTGTGTTGTTGGTCTGCCAGAGGCCTACAGTGAGCCATCCAATCAACATATATGTGTGTGTGTATGTGTGTGTGTGTGTGTGTGTGTGTGTGTGTGTGTGTGTGTGTGTGTGTATGAGGGGCAAGAATAATGGTATGGGCCAATGTTGATGTAATGTGTGTGTGTATGTGTTAGCCCTAGGTGTCTGGATTATGTGTGTGTGTGTCTGCATGCACACAGTTCCACCATGTGGCTGCCACATACGGGTATTTGTGGGACAGCCACAGACTGTACCTGCGAGGCTTTACAGATCACCATCTCAGGCCACGGATACGGTACCTGTGCCTGGCAGGGGTGCTACTGACACTATCAGGTATCAAGCCAGACTGGGTACTATCCCCAGAGGTAGATGGATGTACACTGGACCCAGTTCCCTGCTGGGACTGTCCAGAGCCATGTGCACGTAGTCTTCTAGGATGTTCTATGGACAGCCCACTCCCAACATTGCTGGGGCTGGTACTGGCACTACGGGAGCAGCTGTTGCTTGAGGGATGTCTGTGGCAACTACCAGCTGTTGATGTTGCTGGCATACGTCCATGTCGACGACTCAACCATCCCGCACTGTCCTGACACATGGACTTGACATTGCGGAGGACATCTAGTGTCTCTCCACAATGTCTATCAGTGACCTCAGTGTAATTGCGGATGGCACCAGCTAGGTCACGGATACTGTCTATTACGGCGGTGTTATGTGCCCTCTGTGCCCTCAGTCCCTTTCTGGTGTACGGTTCCATACGTGCCTGTGCCTCCATGACAGCCTGGAACATGCGTGAGGTACACAGACCTGTGGCACATCTGCCAGTGGCATGATGGGCAGCGGTGCTCTGACGAGAACCCCTGGACATCTCCTTGTGTGGTACCCTTCTAGACATCTGGGTATGGCTGCTGTGTCGTGATGCATGTGCCATGGATACCACACTGCCCTGGCCAATGCAGGCTGTATGCTGTCCCTCTGCTAAGGGCATTGGTGACGGATGTATTGGCAGTATGACTGTGTGCATGGATGGGGTGGACACTTGTGTAGTGTCGATTGGTGGCCCAGCGATAGACCCTGGCAAACATGCCTGTGCCTCAACACACCTAGCATCATTGTCACTATCATGCTCAGTGACATCAGTTTCCCTCCTGCATTGAACCAGCCCAGTATCAGCACCTGTGAGAGGGAGACAGGAAACACACTTTATGACCTGTACATGATGTCAGCACACATGCACACATGCACACATGAACACATGCACAAATGCACACATGCACACATGAACACATGCACACATGCAGACATGAACACATGAACACATGCACACATGCACACATGAACACATGCACACATGCACACATGAACACATGCACACTTGAACACATGCACACATGCACACATGCACACATGAACACATGTACACAAATACACTCCTCACTAGTACACACACACACAAACACACACACCACCACCAGCAATCCCAAACATAATCAATAGCGTGTGATGTTGGGGTACAGTATCACAAGCCAAACATCTATATCAAATGTGACAGCATGCAGGACGTGCTCAGCAGCATGCAGTGTGAGTGTAGACAGCCATTTCTAATAACAGTATACATGGACTTGATGCATGTGTGTTTTGTTCAGTGAATGGCTTCACCCTGGAACGCAATGTGTACATGGACACAACATTGCTGTGCAGGTATTAAAAGCCCTGCAATGTCCTGCGCACCATCAGTCACAGGTATACATACCATGTCTGGATGTGTATCAATGTGTCACATAGATATCCATTTCTGATTAGAGCATCTGTGTCTTTAGCAGATGGTTGTGGACACATGTGTAGCACATGCATGCTATGTATACACACAGGATGAGTGGTGCATGTATACCTGATGGAATACCAGTGCTCAACATAGCCATTGTACAGTGGTTATGGTGAGTGTAGGACATATTGTGGACATGCCAGTGCCAGCCATGACATGGCATGCTACCACACAACTGCAACATGATACATCACACATACACAATGTGTGTCATGTGACCTATACACACCATAGCATTACAAGACATATGTGTGTCACTTTTTACAAATGGAGATTGCTATGCATATTGCGTATAGGTGCATATGTCTGCACACACACAACATTGAGGTGCATAGCAATTCATGATATGTGTATTACTGTGGTCACTGTAACTGGATGGGGTGTAGTACCATGAGCCATCATCATGCAGCATCATGTGGTCACTCAAGGCTAGTAATGTGTGCCAGACTGGCACATAGCATGCTGTACCTGAACTGCAGTACCATGGCTACATTCACCATTTCACAGCCAGTTGTTACATGGGTTTGTGAGGTGCCCAATAGGGGGCATTGCCTAACATGAATGTGTTATGTGTTGAAGAGTGTTGCACAGCCACATGTGAGGCATCTACCCCTCAGGTATATTAAGTGTGCTGTGTGGATGAGGTTTAAGATACTGTAGTGTGACCTTACAGCGGGTGTCTGAATAAGCCATGTGTAGCACATTAACGTGTACTGAGTATGACAAAGGTGTGTATATTGTGTGCATGTGTATCGACTCTGCCTATCCGATGTCCACTACAGTGTTGCCACAACTGTGTGGGATGCTCTGTGTATTGTATGTGTTTTAGGCAGCTACCCACATTACTAGGATGTGCATAGTCTCACAGCAAACATGCACAGCATGCCTTATGCATAGGTGTGTTACGTGTACATAGCCTACACCTCACCTATGACATGCACATTTAATTAGCAATATGAAAGGTATAACACACTCACCAGCATGGCGCTGCTGCCTTGCTGTCACACCAGAGGGACCTACAAGTGGCAACAACTGTGGCATTGCTACTGTGTGTTTGCAATCTTACAGTAGTACAATGGTGGACAGTCACAGGCCTACAGATTATATTCCTAATTATTAGTATTGCACAACACTAGGCACCACATCATCTAACTACACAGTACACATCTCACATAAACATGCTCTACCAATAGAGGTAACAGTATTCTACAGCTATGCCATGTTACCTGCACACTCCATGTCAACTGGCTGGGTGTCTCCGGCCTCCATGATGATACATGTTAATTGTTTTGGTTGTGGTTGGCCAGGAGCCACCAGGCTCAGGAGCAGCTCCTCCACTCTGGTGAAGGGGGGATGGATGGCTACCCCCCACCTGTGGCAAGCTGTTGTCTGAGGATATCAGAAGCATGCTGCCGGACTTGTCCAATTAAATCACTGCAGTGATGGCGTACCTGCTCATATGTCCGGTTATGCATGCCTATATCATTTACCCTACGGACAAGTTCTTGCCACAGCTCAGCCTGCTCATGCTGGTCCTGGCTGGTTCTGGAGAACAGCAGTGCATAGTGCTGCACCAGGCTCGCTGTGATGGCTTCCTCCTCGGCCATGCTATATGCCGGGTTACAATGGTGAGGCATTACCCTGGAAGACAATTAAACAATATGTGTGCAAGTCATGTGGCACACGTAACATTCTAAAGTACAGATATAAATTAACTGCCATATATAGCAACCTATTGGCTGTCAGAAGATACACACTTTCAATGCCACATATCAGTTCTCAACACACAGATACCTGACAGTGCCTGGCACACTCTATATATCAAACCATGTTTTGCACAGCAACAAAGTTATAACAGTATGTAAGACTATACATTCACCAACGCATTCACCATCACACTCAGTCAACCTCACATATCGATTATTGCAACATGTACATGTGGGTGTGTATCTCTTCATAGGTAGGTAAGAGGCTATTGGCCCTAGGGCCTATAGAACTCTAGCCATACACTACCCTGGCCTCTGACACACAGGTATTTAAATTACACGTGGCCCAGTCAAGCAGAGACACTGAGGTGATTGCCTGGGTGTATTCACTATCTCCCATACAATCTCCATGATTATTTATGACGACTGCTAATTAGAAGTTTTGTTTGCTATTGATAGTTGGTTAGTTCCAGAGTATGGGATGTCTCTGAGATAGGAATCTATCCCTCTAGCATGTGCTGTTTATTGTGGCCAAAGGGTTTGGGTCCCTAGAGCATGTAGCTCGTACAGATTGTGATCTGGTTACGTGGAGCATGTTCAACAGATCTGGGTTTGACATAGCTTAGTATGTCAGTCAGAGATCATCTCTGGTTAGGCGGTATGTGACACAGTCTAGTTGTGGGTTTGTGTGACGGTCTGCATAGGGCATCTGTTTGACGCCGGTATCACTCTTTGTGAGGTATGTTTGTGTCCTTTCCACTTGCTGTAGATGTCTTGTGAGGTACATACCACATGGGGCATTGTACTCTATACCGTGTTTTATGTGTGTGGAGTACAGGGGAACACTGACCTATTTTTCCCTGGATGACACACCTTTTGTGACGACGTGTGCCACATAGACGGATTACATGACTAGTGTGGCACTGTGACTATCGAAGGGGAGACTACTGTCCACCTGTGTCCCATGGTCTCTTATCATACCTTCGGTGTTGAGTAGACTACCACCCATGTGGTAGTTCATGGGTGCTGAGTCTTTGCAAGGAGGGATGCCAATACAGTGTCAACATTGAGCTTGAGTCCATGGCTTTGTCACCAGGCATCTGTTGCAGTAATTATGACCCTGTCTCTCTCTCTCTCTCTCTATATATATATATATATATATATATATATATATATACACACATACATATGAACATCCATTGCTGTACATATAGATATATATATAGGCACATATATAGTCCACCTGTCATGGTGGGTATATCAAGTATGGGAAGGTTGTGACGTATACAGTTATGTCATAACATTGCACAGGGTTGTGCAGAATGCGTTGAAGTTGTTCTCAGCCCATGTAGCTTTAGCAGGCCTCAATGGCTGCAACACTGCAAACCTAATGAACCATACCCACAGTGTTTAACAACCACATGTCATATACCAGCACTGTATGCTGTCTGGTCTGCCACACACTACAATCTACATAGATATATGCACATAACAACCTTCAACAACACATATATATATATATATATATATATATATATATATATATATATATATATATATATATATATATACATATATATATATATATATATATATATATATATATCCACCTTTCACAAACAGTTGCAGTATGTCCCTTGCTCAATGCACATGTACAGATGCTAATATATCTGACACGGACAGATCTCTTCATATGTGTGTGCCATACACACACAAGGACTACACTGTTGTAAGTACATGTACCTCACGGCTGACCTGTTGGGCCTTGCTGCAACATGAACAGGTGTCACATGTGAGCACACAGTAATATTAGAGGGTGTATACATAGCTGCTAATGCTGAATTAGCATACTAGCCTGGTACAGCTGTTGCCAATGCTAAGCTACACATTAATATGACTATCATGCATTTGTTACTCTGTCACATCCATGTTTGCATAACCGTATGGGCTACTACCCCAAACAGACATTGTACACACTACTGTACAGAACACAGATAACATGGATCAAATGTTTGACATTTAATGCTGAACTACATATGTCACTGTGACATCCCACTGCACACAGCAACACACTCATTTCCTCACGCCAGTGGTTATGCAGGGCATCTGTGCATTGATACGTACTGCTGCCACATATGGATGATTCAGACTATATAGAGTACTCTTCATTAACATCTATTACATTCCAGTAAATACATAGCTGTTACATACCTTGCCTTTGCATGTGTTCGTATATGTTGCCGTATATCCTGGTATACTTATTTTACCAATATACTTTTAGCTTTCAGTATCTCTTTTACTGTTCAAGATTTTTGTTGAATAGATGTATATTTCAGAATATATTGTTTTCAATATTTTCTTTCTTCAATAGTTTTTTTTTATATATATTTTCTTTCAAACTTTTTTCCAATATATTTTATTTCAATGATTTTTTCAATATAGTTTCTTTTCAATATATTTTTTCAATATTATTTCTGTTGTCAGTATACTGTTTTTTTCAATATATTCTTTTTGTTATATTTCTTAACTTTACATCATCTTTTCTTTTCTTTTCTTTTTTCTCTCTCTCTCTCACTCCCTCGCTCCCTCCGTACCTGCAATGGAATGATTACATGTGTGGAGAGCAAGTGCAGACTGCTTTTATAGGTATCTTTACATGTGCATGTGATGGCCTCTGTACCAATTGGTGGCCACCATTTGGCAATTGCATGCAGCCTGCTGTGTGGTACTTGCAGTACTCACTGTCATAGCAACCCAGTGCTATAAATTGCTAGGTCAGGTAGGCATAGCCCTTTCAGAATTCCAGAGTGGGGACCATGCTTGTTTGCTGTGGACACCGTTGTGTAACTCAGAAGGTTGGTATACTTCTTCTAACTGTTGCTAAGGGTGTAGCCAGTTATTTGTATGTTGTACTCAGACCTGAATGTTGCCTCTGCCAGTACACAGTTGACAGTGTAGAATTGTACTCACCCCTAGAAATACTAACACAAGATACATGGGAGTATGGAGTTTCTTTACAACATCCACAATTAGCTGCCATACATATGTAGTTATTGCAATGTTTTCATTTGGCACATGAACTGTTTGGGAACAGCTATACTGTGGATATTAATGTAGTCACTTCTGCACTGTTTGTGCTTTTTATTTTGTTGACATTATCACAGGATGCTCATGAAACTGGGCAATTCCAGTACTGAGTATGCCTACCTACATCCTTGCTGTACCTTGAACACACCGGTATTTTGTACATTTGGGTGGGGATTGTCCTGCTATGATTCTGTGTGGGGGTTGTGAAGTGCTGCTGTAACAGTATTTACTGCTAGAATGTCTGGTGCTGTTATCACAGTCATGTAATGCAATTCCACAATAACTGCTGGTAAAGTTCCACAGAACAGGTTTTATGTTATGGCATTCCTATCTTTCCTTTACATTCACACATTCTGATGCATGATATATATATATTTCATCAACATCCTGCTGCATATCTACTGTGGCCTAGTGGTACTTCATGCAGTCTAGTGTGTCCGGGGTTCGAGACTGACAGTGGTGTTTTATTTTGCTGCTGAGCTGAACAAGGCCCCTCATATGCAGGGTGACTAAGGCACTTTTAAGCAGTTGTAAGCGGGTTTGTGCAACGCTTAGCAATACTTAGCTAAGCCCACACATGCGGACACTCGCTCAAACCTGCTTACTGCTGTTTAAAAGTGCTTACTCCCGCTAACCCCTGCGCTCATTTCTTTGAAAGAAAAAAATGGGGGAGATAGGAAAATGGTGAAAAAGAGGCACAAAGAGGGAAAGACGGTAGGGAAAACAGCTCGGGATGTGCAGGATGGGTGTAGGGAAGGTCCATAGTTGCCCATTTCTTTAACAGCAACAGCTGTGCATATACTAGTAATTTGGATGGAATTTTGAAACCTTCCACCCCTGAGAGAGGGGTGAGGACAACAAAATATGTTGTACTGCCAATTGAATTTCAGTTTCTGTGTCCAGTGGACATCTGTGCAAAATAGGTAGCTATGTATGGGGTGTAATTTTGTTTTTGGGAGCAGATTGCCCATTTTTTTTTTCAGGTGAGAGTGGAATGTGGGGAAGGGGAAGTAGGTATGTTTTGGGAGGTAGGTTGGGGAGGTAAACAGACAAGACAAACAAGACGCATACAGGGGCAGAATATGACAAATGGGGTGGGTGAACACAACTGATGGGGAAGGATGTTTGGAAATCGCAAGCCCATGAGCCCACAGATGGTAACAGTGGAACTGAGATCCCCACCCATGGGCAGTCACCATTGCACCTTCACAGCCTGGAGGGTGGCTGTGCTGGGGGCTGCGTAGGAGGGGCAGGCTCACCCGTGAGTCATGCCACTCTTGCCTCGAGCTGGCATAAGGGATCAGCGACTGAACGCTGGATCTCCCTATGCACCACAGCCTGGACCCTTCAGAGGGTGACAGGTGGCCCTCCTCCGGCCACGCTTGCATGGGGGGACGAGCCCCATCCCCTGCAGCACTTCCACCAGAAGGTGGCACAGGGCCAATGGAGGAGGAGGTCCCAGCCTGGGCACCGGACCTGCTGGTGCCAGGTGCCATCGCCAGCTGAGGTGGGACAGGTGGGTCCGCTGAGACCAGCCTTCCCATAAGTTCTGTGTTTAGGTGAATTTAATGACATTATAGCCAACAGCATTCCAAATTAGTTGTAACAGCATGCAGTAATATTCCCAGTAACCCAACACACCAGAGTTCCAACAGTTGAACAGCAAGCATTACACATGCATATATTGAACGACAGTGGACATTCCAACAGCATGCAGGAATGAATGGTGGCAACAGGCCACCAAGTTTGCGGTGTTTGAACAGGGAACATGCATCAAAGTTATGCAGATATTTATAAACCAATAGGACATATGTCCCAACAAATGTTTTGAGATTACACATACACATTGAGGTGTGGAATTGCATTGTTTATGCACATACAGTAGGGTGTAAAAAGATACCTCCGTTAACAACTTATATGAACTTATATTTTACACTACATTCTTATTGACTGCAGGTATATATCCCCTACATGTATTATTACACTAGGCAATGTCCTGTACATTGTGGGATGTGTTTTGCTAGTTCCTTATGTACCTGACCTGGATCTGTTATACAAACTGTCCAGGATGCAGATGTTACTGCTACGTATTTATATATTTTATTTATATTCATATGTCTACATATCTGGATGTTTTCACATGACATTATCAGTTGTATTTTAACAGCCCCCTACATTTCTAGCAGCACACTGACATTTCCAGTGCACACAACTACAAGCTACTTGTGCCAGATTTACCTATACATGTCAGGCTTGAAACTACAGTTGAGGAATGTATATATGCTTAAGAGATACTGGCACTCCCTTTGTACTCTTTCTGTGGGCCTACCCAAGTGTGGGTTGACAGTGCTTAATACAACACTACTATTTCTATACTGCATGAGTACATCAACATTTCAAAGAAAGTGACACGGACACACTACAGGTGTTATACCTTTATTAATTACATTACACACTTTTCTAGTGGGTCTCTCATTTATTTGTTATTACAGTGCATGCAGACATCTTATTCATGATGTATTATACCTTCATTTATGGGTTACTACACTCTTTTTCAGACTCTCTCACTTATTTTACATAACAGTTCATGCAGACAAGTTATTCAAGCCTTATTATACCTTATTATACCTTTATTATTGGGCTGAGACACTTTTAGCCAGGCTCTCTCACTTATTTTATATAACAGTACATGCAGAAAAATTAGTAACCTGCCTGGTGGCACAGCTTTAGCAGCCTGTCTGCATAGGCTTGCTGATTCGCAGCATGGACACCTGCAGCTGTGAAGTAAATGAAGTGATATTGAGACATATACCTATCCATACTATCGACAACACTAGCAATCTTTACATACTTCTGTCCATGGCTACCTACTCAGTAGTGGGGCATTTTGCATCCCACGGGCATCCTGTATCCATTGGTTCAGTAGGTCCTGCTTGCATCTCTTCAGGTCTGCATGGTAATGTCTAACCTGCTCACTAGTCCGACGGACACCTGTGGCACTGGTGAGTTCATGTGCGAGACAGTTCCAGGCCTCTGCTTTGCATTCCGTGCCCTGGAACTGGCCCTGCAGGAGTTTAGCATCATGATGATGGATGAGGAGCCAAACCATCAGTTTTGACTCCTCAATGCCCCACCGTTGCGCTCAGAAGCGAGAGCCCTCTCCGACACCTGCCATTGCTGCCTGCAGATGGGAGCTGCAACCAGTTATGGTGAGTATTCCCACCTATGGAGGTTAAATATGCCTCATTTCCCACACTTATTTGTGATTGGCTGGATTTGAAAGTTCTCAACTGAGTGCACACCTGTTTAGCACTGGGTAAACTTTGATTCATATGTATATGTGTGTTGACAGTCCATGAACATCAAATGCTGTCATGGCTTAGTGGATTAGTACTGTGATTATGGTGCACACTATCCCGGGTTCAAGACCTGTCATTGTGTTTTTATTTTACTACTGGCCTGACCGGTAGGGGGTGTGGCTGGGTTTAGCCGACTTTGCTCAACTTTGCCCAACGTTGCTCGACGTTGCTCTACGTTGCTCTACATTGCCTGACGTTGCCCGACATTGCGTTAGTTAGCGCGGTGCACACCTCCGCACAAACATGTTTAGTTTTCGCTGGTTGGCACGATGCGCAGCTCCACGCAAAGCTATTGCTCTAGTTAAACCAGTGCTTAGCTATGGGCAATTATTCTTAAATGTGCTTAATACTGGTAAACGTTGCTTAGCAGTGCTTCACATTGCTTAAGATAGGTTACTTATGCATTCATTACTATGCATGACTGTTTCACTTTCTGATATATATTTAAAATATTGTTCACTACTACATAGGCCATTTCAATGCATTTTAATGTAATTTACAAGTTAAATGGCAGGAATTATTTTTATGCACGAATTTCATACAGAAAATGAAAAGGGGAATGGTGGGACTCGAACCGGGAATGCCTCCTCTTTGTGCGAAGGCTCTACCACTACACTATTGCTATTTGGCTTCATTTGCATATAAGTGGTTTATTATCCTCTTCGATGTCTACACTGCTAACTGTAGCTAAGTAATGGGCACACCCGCGCGCACATGCGCAAATACGGGCAGCTATATGGTGAATAATAAAAAAAATGTGTTTTACATTTTATTTCATTTGTACAGGGCTTTTTAATGTGGGGGAGTGTAGTGTTGGGGGTATAAACAGTTGAGCGGACTCGCTCATATCTGCTGACATTTGCAGAGTTAGGCACTTGCAGGGGCGTGGATATTTGGACTGCTCGGTAGTCTGACATGCCCCCTGCACTCCTACATGCTCTGTGTTAGCCTGGGGGTTGAGTCAGTGCGCCCTCATGTATATGCATAACACGCTGATGTCTAACTCTTAGACGGCAGTCTCCGAGTAGGACTTTGTTCGGTCTACATGGAGGATTACTGAATTCCCCCCCTTGGTGTAACTGACCTGGTCTGTAGTGGATTACATGTAAAAACTAGTTAGTTCACAACAACAAAAAATAAACTGAACCCACAGTAAATACACTGAACCCACAGATATTGCCAACATTCTGGCTGACAGGTTCAGTGCAAATTTCTCCCCTCCCTCACCCCCAAAAGAAGAAATTCTTATCCCAGTTGAATGTAATCTCCCTGTCATCTCAGATGTCCAAGTAAGAACCGCCCTCAACAAAGCTAAAAACACAGCATCAATGGGACCTGATGGTATCCCGGGTTGCATGCTACGTGAACTCCAAGAGGAGCTAAACCCGCACATAAAAATGCTATTTAACCTTAGCCTTACTACAGGATATGTACCTGAACACTGGCGTACAGCAACAGTGGTCCCACTCCATAAAGGGGGTACCTCTACAGACCCTGGGAATTACCGCCCCATAAGCTTAACCAGCCTGGTCTGCAAAGCTATGGAAAGAATCATTATGGAACTCATAAACAGAGACATAGGGGACCTACAGACACTTGACCCCACCCAGTTCGGCTTTGTAAAGGGCAGATCCTGCCTTTTGAACCTGGTTGACTTCTTTGAAACAGTCACTAGAGCCATTGATGAGGGCAAAGCAGTCCATACAGCCTACCTGGACTTGGTTAAGGCCTTCGACACAATACCCCACTCAGGCATCATAGATAAGCTCACCAGCTTAAATGTAAACCCTTATGTCACTAGATGGGTTGCAAACTGGCTAAAGGACAGAACCCATAAAGTTAAAATTGCTGCAGCAATGTCAGACTCAAAGCCAGTCACAAGTGGTGTCCCACAGGGATCTGTCCTGGGACCCCTCTTGTTCGGCATTTATTTCTCAGATGTTAACGCAAACATGGGAGGGTTGTGGCTGACAAAGTTCACAGATGACTGCAAACTAGGCGCCATAGTCGATACACCAGTGGACACATACATCCTACAAAAAGGCCTCACAGAAACGGACAAATGGTGCCGGAGTCACGGCCTTAAACTAAATGCCAAAAAATGTATAGTCATCCCCTTTGGGAAAAACAAAGTACCCACAAATTATCACATAGACAGCAACCCATTGAGTACGGAAAAAGTAATCAGAGACCTAGGGACCCAAGTCGACAGCGACCTCTCATTTGACACCCACGTTGCCAAAGTGGTTAGAAAAACATTCTACCTTGCACACCTCATCATGAAGGGATTCACATCCAGATCCAAGGATGTCATTGTACCCCTATACTCCTCCCTCATCAGACCCATGATTGAATACAATGCCCCATTTGGTATGTATCTCACCCGGCATTTGCAACAGCTGGAGCGACCACAAAAGTACCTCACCAAGAGGATCAAGGGTCTCCAACATATGTCTTATTCTACCAGACTAAAGAAACTCCAGCTCTATTCAGTAGCATATCGCCTGCTCAGAGGTGATCTCTGCCTGATGTACAAGGCCATGTCCAATCAGGATCTGATGGACATGCTCCACCTCAAAAAATCCAAATCCATCAGGACCATGAGACTTAAGACTTAAACCTCGGCACAAGTATGAATAGGACATGCTGGAGGGATAGATTCATAACCCAGAGGCTTCCCATGCTTTGGAACAAAATCCCAGTTCATGTTAGGCAGAGCCCCTCACTGACTGTCTTCAAGAGAAATCTTGACGAGTGGATGGGAGATCGTAAGTTTACCCCAGGGGTCACATCTGTGTCACTGCTAGACAGGGGCACAGTAAACTAATTCTATTATATAAGGGGGCCTTCATTGTGTCACTACTAAACAGAGGCACAGCATTCTAAATCTATTCTGTGCATTTTTGTACCATTTCACGGGGTGGCGAAAGCCACATCACTATGGCTAGGCTTACAAATGCCCCAGGGCAGATAGCCTAGTACTAAACTATGAAACTATGAAACTGTGCTAGGTGTTAACAGTTCTGAGTAGTTATGTTCAAAGAGTTTGCAACCTTTTATAGAAAAGCAGTGACTATCTCTAACCTTCTTGATTAGACATTTAGTCAAGTCTGACTCTGATCTCAAAGACTTCTGCACAGGACATCTATTTACCCACTGCTGCTCTTTAGTTCTTGTAAATTCATATTCATTATTTCATTACTACTGGGTATTCATAAATACCCTCATATTTCACCTTTGGTCTTTCCCAGCATCAGACCCTTTTTGAGTGAATCCTGTCTTCACAGTAAGGGCCAAAGCAAATAAGTTTTAATTTTAGTATCAGACCTTTCAGTGAACAGTCTAGATTTATTTTTTGAAGTATTGACTGATTTGATCTTGCAATGCACAGAATCCTCAAAGTTTTTCTCCATCACATCCTTACTTGTAGTTCAGCTTTCACAACCACATGTTGTTACTAGTAAAACCACAGCTTTGACTATGTAGACCTTTTTGACAATGTGGTGTCTTTGCTTTCTAATGTTATTCAAATTTAAGTAGCTTTCCTCCCAATAAGAAAGTGTTGTTTTTTTTTTTTATTTCAAGGTTGCGCTCACAATCTGCAGACTTGTTTGGGCCCAAGAAAATAAAATCTGTCACTGTGAATCCAGCTCCATGACACAGAGGGATAGACTGTAGCACAGGAAACTGGAATTGTATTAGTGGGTTACGTGCCTTTGGAATCTGGCTGGAGACAATGAGAGTGCATGGCCATTGCAAGACAAGACAATGCTAGCTCGACACACAGTTGACACCATTGCGGCCCTCCAAAGAGGTAGGCAGCTCTGGCTTGCCATAGTGGTGACACCATTGCCAGCACTCCAGAGAGAGAGAGAGAGAGGGGCTGCTCTAGCTTGCTACACAGGTTATACAACTGCCAACACATGGGGTGAGGGGCAGCTCTGGCGTGCCACACTGGTGACACCTATTAAGAGTGTAATAGCTAACATTTTTAGTATAAAGAATGACAAGTTTTTTGTTTTGTTTTGTTTTGTTTTTTTTGTATCATTTCGTTGCCTTTCTATTTGTATTAATTTAAAGAGTGGAGAGCACTGGCAGACTGTGGGGTACCAAGAATTGTTCATTATTAAGTGGAATAGGACTGGGGTTATTGGTTGAATGGGCATACCCCTCTACTGTGATTATTTTTCTATAATATTCAAACTGTTATCAATTTGTATTTTCATAGCAATATAAATTTCACATGACTTTAGTGTTATTCACATGGCTATATAAATTCTTCTTGCGTTATGTTGTTTTGCAATTTAATTTTGCTACAAAGGCAGAAATTGAGCATGCAGAATAAAGTTCAAATTTTAGTCAAACTGGACAGTTATGGTGCTCAGAACCAAAAAGATAAGAATTAAACAAAAAATAAATCTTCACGTTAATCTTGATGCCATGGCATTACAAAAGAGTACTGTTTAAGACAAAAACAAGTTTGTGGGGTTTGTTTAATAAGCCATGCAGCTCAAGAAATGTAATACAACTTAAAAAATAGATGAAGACTAGTATAAATATTAGCATACCATTCAAATGCTTTGATTTAGACCTAACACTATGGCTTTGACTCTTAGATTTAATGTAGCTCCTCCTGGATGTTTGAGATTCCTCTTGAAGTTAGACCTGTTTATGGGTACATACTTTATTAAATACATAAACAAAACCTATTCAAAGATTCACTACACTACCATTACATATATACAGTCTAGTATATAAAGACATCCTATTATGAAAGATAAAAAAGTGCTCCTCTTGTTGGCCCTTTCTTATGATTTGTAATGCTTGGAGGTTGAGATGTGCAAACATTAGTGAAATTAAATGCTCTCCCTCATCTCATGCTCTTTTACTCTGTAACTCGTCAGTGTAAAGTATTACAGATTCTGGTCAGACCTCGATTTAAGAGGCACAGGGACTTGAAATTGCATTCAACATTCGTGTAAATGCCATTTCAGCAGCGAGGATATTTTTTAGTGAAGGTGAAGAAATAGAAATAGAAATAATTCATCATTCAGGAAAATGCAGCTCAGATACCAGGAAAGTTATTCAGAACATGCAATAGGAGGAAGATGTCAGGGAGATTTGATGAATGCCATTAAACCAACAGGATCATAATTGGCCATACCTCTCAACTGTACAGATTTTTGCAGAATGTCCACATTTTGCCTCATATTTTGGTCCCTTTCTCAAAATTGTGGTTTTCTGGCAAATCATTTACAAATCATTCAGGGTTGATGTCAGAAAATAAGGATAGACATTTGAGTCTCAGACTTCATTCCCTTCAAAATATTCATGCTAATGCAATGCCTGTTATTCTATCACCTTTCTAAGTTTGTAAGTGCAATATATAAAACCTGTCCCTATTTTTGGGCCTTTTTCATCCCATTATTTATGGCTTTGTCCAGATTTCTTGCTCCAAGAGGTTGAGAGTGATGTCCTAGTGATCTGCTGCTCCACTACATTCTTTTAGTACCATGTGTGACAATTCTGAGCAAGTGGTGGTGGAGGGTATGATTGGACCACTAAGGGCATTATTTGGGACATGGAAATGGGATGCTGGATAGATCATGATCTTGTAACAACAATAGGACTATGTTTTGATGCAGCATTCTCATGTGCTTTGATACAGTATTCATTCACAAGTGTTAAGCTGTGTGAGATATTCACTATAAGGACTGCTAAGAGGAGCATTGATGGTACAGACTACAAGGATATGAGGGCCCTTTCATGCTGTACAATGCACACTGAGTGCATCTTTGTATGATTAAACAGCTAGTATGGGTATACAACTTATTGCCTTTTAGTGTTAGACAGGACCAGAATAACACAGCCAAACAACTACAGACATATGTTGAAGACAGACAACTGCCCATGTTTTACACAGGCTTTGAATTCAAAACAGCAATATACTAATATGCTTAGAGCAGATACACCAATTATTTTATGTGTTTCTTCATTAAGGATTGGATTTCAATTATAATAAATAAGTAATCCCTTCTGTGTTCTGTTTTTACGTCAACAATACAGACCTCTCAAACAGTGCTCTCAATGATAAACTGTTAGATGTAGTTTAGGATCCTTTAAGTACAGCATTATCCAATTTATAAAATCTCCCTTATCTCATAGAATTATGTTTCCAATTATACCATTGCGTCTTTGCAGCATTGCTTCACTCTTTCAATTAATTTACAGGCTTGTGCTTTTTGTTCACCCAATTAAAGCTGTATGGAGCTTTTTTCTTCATTTAATACACCTCCAGCATGTTTAAATACCACCTACCATATGTTAAAATAACCACTTTAAAAAGAAATGATCCACAGCTAAATGCCATTTGTAAATATACTGTGACATTTGCATGATCAGTCTTAATTAGCAGGCATGATGAATTCACAGTTAAAAAAACATTGAAAATAAATACGTATAAAGGCCACAAACCGTTATTTTCTCACATTGCTAGTCTGTGCCTGCAGTTACATAACCAGATTCACCTAGCAATCTTCTAAGTGATATATTTGTTGCACATGCATGTGCGTGAATGTGTGTGTGCGTGTGTGCATGTGCGTGTGCATGTGCGTGTGTGTGTGTGTGTATGTGTGTGTGTGTGTCTGTGCATGTGTGTGTGTGTGTGTGTGTGTGTGTGTGTGTGTGTGTGTGTGTGTGTGTGTGTGTGTGCGTGTGTGTGTGTGTGTGTGTGTGTGTGTGTGTGTGTGTGTGTGCGTGTGCATGTACGTGTGTGTGTGTGTGTGTGTGTGTGTGTGTGTGTGTGTGTGTGTGTATGTGCACCTGCACACATGCATACATGCATGCCCTTCTGTGCAGATGTCTATATATAAAAATGTTTTATTTCAAGAATTAGAGCTCAGTAACTTACCACCTGAAAAGAAAAATAAAATGTAATAAAGTATGATGTTAAGTTTAGAAATCATATTACTGCCATCCCTCTCCCACACTGAGCAAGTAATGCTTCCGTGTCCCTGGCATTTCTGAATCCAGTTGTGATGTGAGTCATTAGAAAAGCCAAAGCCTACATTGTAGATAAATGTTACTTATTTTATATAAACAGTCACCCCCTTCCACAGAATGCATTGTCTGCACCAGTTTACATCACAAATCTGAATTCCTGTTACTTAAAGTTTTAGTTAGTTAGTTAGTTAGTTGGTTAGTTGGATAGTTGGTTAGTTAGTTAGTTAGTTAGTTAGTTAGTTAGTTAGTTAGTTAGTTAGTTAGTTAGTTAGTTAGTTAGTTAGTTAGTTAGTTAGTAAGTTTGTACGTGGGTGAGCCAGGAAGGTGAGTAGGTAGACTTGCCACAAAATTCTTCTAAACCATGATCCATGCCAGGTTCACAAACATACATTGACTGAACAATGTAGTTACATACAGCTAATAGCCTACGTCAGCTCAGGCTGGAGATCTTAGCAATAGAAGTGTCTTACATAGTTATCCTAATTTGGGATAATAACCCAGACAGTGATTTAAGAAGTACAGTCATCCTATGTATAAGTAAATAAGAAACCCATTAAAAATTTCACGCAGCATCAAAAACTGAGTGATGATCATATCCAATTATTTATGTTCCTTGAAAGAGTATATTATGGTAGTAGGATTATTTGGTTTGTTAGTACTGACTGTTTTAGGATAGTTATTATTTTATATTCACCATAAGATTATATTGTATTGTATAACAAAAACACATTTATCATACAGCCACTTCATAGATGAAAAGAATTTTAATAAAATTACAAGTGAGCTTCCTTATATGTCAGTAAATTATGCTTTCGTTCATGTGCACAAATCATATTTCTGGATGTAAATATTGCAGTATCAGCTTTGCAGGTTGTAATACATATTGTCACTCTGTCAGGAGAGATGACATTACTGTTTTTTTAAAACAATTGGCAACTGCTTTTCTTTTGGCAGAACCTTGCAGCCCTAGAATTAAACAGATGTGCACCCCTGTTACTTTATACCACATTAATATTTATAAGCCAGCAACAGCAACAACGTGACAAGACAAAGATACCAATGTAAAACTACTGTTTTAGCACATTTATTTGCTCCCCCACAGCTACCCATTAGCTGGTCCCTGGTCATCTCCTTGTCCTCCATATCTACTGGAATCACCTTGGCCTCCTCCTAGAATAATCTCAACCCATGTCCAGGACAGGTAAGGAGATAAAGGAACCTAGGGCAGTGTCACACTGCTTCCAGGAAATGTTTTTTCTCCTACTACCCCCACCTAACCTACCCATGCCCAGTAACACCCTGACAGAGGATGGGGGTTGTAGTGGGTGTCATCAGTGAAACTCCCCTGATGTCTATAAAGGGCTAAAATCAACAGGATGCCCCACCAACTGTCAGGCAGCCTCACAAAGTTGTTTCCCCAGTATTAATCAAAGAAACCAGCCTTCACACGTGTGCTCTAAGAATGTGCACCTCCCACTTCACTTCAGAATGGCTGTGCCCATTTTCCCTGCCTGTACTATGAAGTGCCCATGTCGTTATTTAAATTTATGTCAGAAGGCTGTAGTCAGGATTTTATCACTTTATAACACCAGAACACAAAAACATAGAGTGTAGTGGTATTTTATGTATTGGGTGTCCCACTTAGACTGCCCATTTATGAATGAGCTGCAACTCTTTATCTTACAGTTTACCACACTTGCAACCTCATGAGAGTGGCCTTGTACCTACCCCATTAATTCTGTCTTTCTGATACCAATACCTTTTTGATAAGTCTGCCCATTGTCCTTTCTGATAAATAATAGTTACTAATTTCTCTACTTATCTGGTCATCCCTTAGCATATATATATATATATATATATATATATATATATATATATATATATATAGATATATATATATATCTATAAATATGGTTTAAAATAAAAATAGTGAAGCATGCCTTACCGTGTGTCAGAAGGTCGAAGGTAAGAATATAAAAAGGCAAAACTGCGACCACAAATCTTGTCAACTCTAAAACGTCGAAAGGTAGTTTGTGGTAGCAGTTTTGAGCATCAGTGTTTTTAACTGGATCGCACTATAGTGTGGATTGGGAAAATTCCAGTTTTCCTCACTGTAGTATGAACTTGGAATTTAAATATGTAATTAGCAGAGGGTGTGGGGGGTGAAGGGGGGTTTATCCCAACCCCCCCGCAAAACAGTAGACTCATGTATGCGTTTTTTCCTGTGTTTTTTTGGATGGTGAGTGGTGCATTATGTGTCGAATGTCGATTTTTTCCTTTTGAAACCATCGACATTCTGAGCAGACTGTATTCATGGTTCCGGGTCAGGGATGTAAATATCCATGGTATGTATATATATATATATATATATATATATATATATATATATATATATATATATATATATATATATATTTTTTTTTTTTTTTTTTTTTTTTTTTGAAGGTGGGATTCACTTCTTGTACTCTTGTGGTACTTACATTTTTCTATAATGCCCTTCCCTGTCTTCCTTCCTTAAGATTATACATGTTAAGCTCTTTTACTCTTTCTTGATATGGCCTCCTGTACAGACCATTCATTAATTTGCTGCCCTCCATTAAACTGCTTTAATCCTGCTCCAGAAGTGCATGCAGTACTAACTTATTGTTACTAAGGTATTGTTAACCTAATCAGGAAAATCTATGACATTCAATGGGCATGATTTTGATGCTGAAATCCTTGTTAGCTTGAGTTTTGAGAACTATGACTTTAAATATTCAAAAATCTTTTTTTTTTCCTCAGAAGACACTCCAAACCATTTTCACTAATAGCTGATATCAAATTAACACATTAGCAATGTTCAGCACTCACTCTTACTCTCACCATTGTGAAAGGAAATCAGATCTGTCATATTCTAATTATAATTCCTTACATGATTAATTAAAAACATAAACTAGTGGTAATACCAATTCTTGTGTCTTTCTAAGACATAATTTTGGGCTCTGTAAGATTGCATTGTTTTGTATACCTTTTAGATTGTCAGTTCCCTAGAAGAGCCCTTCTTTTATTAAATCAACTCCCTTGTCTTCACAGTGATCTTTAACTGGTTGGTATAAATCTCCCTTCTCTTCCTTCAAGAAAATGAGTGCCACTGTTAGTTTATCAGCATTGTGTTTTCATTATATGTTTCTTTTTGCTCTCCATCCATTTCCTTAACTTTGTTAAACCTGCTTTTATCTTTATTTCCTTATATGTCTGATAAATGATTTATCTCCTATCTTGAGGGGAGCCCTATTTTTTATTTCCTCAACTTATTGTCTTGATGTGTTTTCTTTTAAAAAAATGGTAGGCCTTCAAGAAATATGGAGAAAATCCAAGTTTATGTATGATTTTCATTTAAAAAGAGTCATGTATTCACCCAAAAGTTGTTGAGGTACCTGGAGTTTATGTGACTCAATAGATAGGATTCTTTCCCTTGGTAGTATTGAAGTTTAACACTGTAGGTTCAAGTCCTTGCCTATCTGTTTGTATTATTTTTTGCAATAACTGACATTGCAGAAGTGAATATAATGCTGTTTTACATCTGAGTCATTAAACTATTTTGGATAATGCACATGTTATTTCTGGGGTATGGTTATATGCCCAATGTGTTACTCACAGGTGCAGTATGCTGGGGACCACGATGCAATGCAATGCAGCAAACAATTTACGTAATTTCTCTGTAAGCTTCAGTACAACTTCATTATGCTTCTGCTTTCACTACAAAAGTTTACATTTCTGTGAATGCCACTTGCATAGTCATACTGTGGGTTCAGTTACTTCAGAGTATGCTCTGCATAACTGAGGACAGTTGTAAGTATTTTTATTGCAATATTATACCAAGTACAGTTAATTTGCATGCTCTGCATGATAAACGTATTATAGCTGATATATGTTACATTATTTATTAAAAGTTGTATACATCTGCAGCAGTGGAAATGTGCATGTTCATTAGTCATCCTTGATATATATATATATATATATATATATATATATATATATATATATATATATATATATATATATCTAGGGTTCCTATCAGATAGTTGAACTTCTGCGAGTTCGAACCTCATATGGTCGAGACCATAAGTTCAAATTTGCAGAAGTTCGAGCATTTCAACGAAAATCTCCATAAGGGGAGGTTTCCATTTTGATCAATGTGGTGCGATCTCGGAGTTGGTATATTTAAGTAGCGTGGGGTGTGGGGGTGCAGGGGGGCTTGCCCTCCTTCTTACAACGGTTTATTTTGTTTTGTTTTTTATCCACAGTTGAAGTTTTTTAACTTCAAACAGGATGGTTTGAACATTCCATGTTCGAAGTTATTAAACTTTGACTATGTGATATAAACCATATATATATATATATATATATATATATATATATATATATACATATACACACACATATATGTAAACACACACACATACACAGCTATATATGTGCGTGTGTGTGTGTGTGTGTGTGTGTGTGTGTGTGTGTGTGTGTGTGTGTGTGTGTGTGTGTATATATATATACATATATATATATATATATATATATGTATAAAGTTTACACACCCCTGTTAAAATGCCAGGTTTTTGTGATATAACAAAATGAGACCACAATAAATCATTTCAAAACTTTTACCACCTTTAATGTGACCTATAACCTGTACAATTCAATTGAAAAACAAACAAATCTGTTAGAGGAAAAATATAAAAAAAATAAAAAAACATACAATAAGCTGGTTGCATAAGTGTGCACATCCTTAAACTACTACTTTGTTGAAGCACCTTTTGATTTAATTACAATATTCAGTCTTCTTGGGTATACACCTGCCATCAATTAAAGAAACTCGGATTAACCCCAAATAAAGTTCAACTGTCCTAGTAAGATTTTCTTGACATTTACTCAGTTGTCCACTACAGGAAAAGCCATGGTTCAGAGAGAGCTTAGAAAGCATCATAGGGATCTCATTACTGAAAGGTATCAGTCAGGAGAAGGGTACAAAAAATTTTCCACAGCATTGAATGTACCATGGGCAACAATGAAGACAGTAATCAAAAAGTGAAGAAAATATGGGACAACAGTGACGTTGCAAAGAACTGGAAGTCCCTCTAAAATTGATGAAAAGACAAGATGAATACTGGTTAGGGAGGCTGCCATGAGACCTGCAGCAACACTGAAGGAGTGCAGGTATTTCTGGCAAGTATTGGTCGTGTACTACATGTGACAACAATCTCCCATATTTTCCATATGTCTGGACTATGGGGTAGGGTTGCAAGACAGAAGCCTTTTTTTACACAGAAAAACATCCAGGCCCAATTAAAATTTGCAAAACAATACACCAAGTCTCCCTAAACCATGTGTTATGGTCTGATGAGACCAAGATTGAACTTTTTGGCCACAATTCCAAAAGGTACATTTGGCACAAAAACAACACTTTGCATCAGCAAAAGTACACCATCCCCACGGTGAAGCATGGTGATGGCAGTATTATGCTTTGGGGTTGCTTTTCTTCAGCTGGAACCGGGGCTTTAGTCAAGGTGGAAGGAATTATGAATAGTTCAAAATACCAGTCACTTTTGACACAAAACCTTCAGGCATCTACTAGAAAGCTGAACATGAAGAGGAATTTCACCTTTCAACACAACAATAGCCCCGAGCATACATCCAAATCATCAAGAGCATGGTTTCACAAGAAGAAAATTAAAGTTTTGGAATAGCTCATCCAGTGCCCAGACCTAAATCTAATAGAAAATCTGTGGAGTGACCTGAAGAGGGCTGTGCACAAGAGATGCCCTCACAATCTGACAGATTTGGAGTGCTTTGCAAGGAAGAGTGGGCAAATATTGCCAAGTCAAGATGTGCCATGCTGATAGACTCCTACCCAAGAAGTCTGAATGCTGTAATTAAATCAAAAGGTGCTTCAACAAAGTATCACACTCATGCAACCAGTTTATTGTACATTTTTTATTTTTATATTTTTCACCTAACAGATTTGTTTGTTTTTCAATTGAATTGTACAGGTTATAGGTCACATTAAAGATGAGAAAAGTTTTTAAATGATTTATTGTGGTCTAATTTTTTATATATCACGAAAACCTGGCATTTTATCAGGGGTGTGTAAACTTTTTACAGGGAAAGAATTTGCTGTTCCAAAACACATACACACAACACAAGCACACCAAACAAACAGCAATCCACACACATACACCTAAACTCTAACACCTAACCCTACACTAAACTATACAAACACCACTAACTATTCACTTACATTAACCCAATCCCTAACCCTAAGGTCCATCACTATCGCACAGTCACCTCACCTGCGCCCTAACCCTAACTCACCTAACCCGCCCTAACCCACACGTCCACCCAATCACACACTTATCTGAACCCGACCCGTAACTTTCCACCAGAGCGCTGAAAATACTGAAGCAACAGAAACGGACAACTGAATTCTTTCCCTAGGAAAGAATTTGGTTTCCTGTTACTTTGATATTAGAACACCCGACATTTCAAATGTTTGGTGTTCTAATATAGACCCTATAGTTTACTATTAAAATCCAGAAATGCACTTAGTTGATTAACGTTACATCAAATGCATGATTTCAAAGTGTTAAAACATCAAAAGTAAACTTAGCAAACCTGTAATAACAACATCCAGAAGGCAAATGCTATTCAACGGTCACATTTTCAAAACATAGAATACCGAACCATCAGTGTGAACATGTTTTGAAAGGGTTCCTATTGTGTGATCGAAAAGTGTAAATGGCGAAAGCATATTGAGTGAACCCGATTGGTCAAAATGTTGAAATGTCGCATGTGTAACATGGAAATCGCCGTAGGGAATATTTTCCCTTTATTCAATGCAGTGCCATCTCAGAGTAGAAATATTTAAGTAGCAGGGGTAAGGGGGGGTGTTGCCAACAGCGTTTAGGTAAGTATAGTTTTTTTTTTATTTATTTTTTTATTATAATTTCAAAATTTCAAACATCGCCCATATGGTGTCGATCATATGGTATTTGATGTTTGAAACTTTCAAAAATATAATATAGACCTGTTTTGAAATTGTGACGTGAAATCTTTTTTTATTGTCGACATTATATTTTGGCGGCATGATTAAACACACAAGTGCATTTCCAGATTTCAATAGTAAACTCTATATATAGATATAGAAACTCTCTCTCTCTCTCTCTACATATATATATATATATATATATATATATATATATATATATATATATATATATATATTATGGGAACTATTTTAAAACAGAATCACAAAGGACCTATATGAGTATCTGAATGTAGAAAGTCCAATTATGCCCACATTCAAAGGTCTACCTAAAGTACATAAAAGTCCCACCAATCCCCCTATGCACCCCATTGTGGATGGGACAGGCTGGATAACAGAACCAGCCTCCATATACGTAGAAAATAAACTGAAGCAGGTATTTTCTATAATTCCAACTGTACTGAGAGACACATATTTTGCTGTCTATTAGGGAGCACATGGGAAATAAAAGAGATAGAGTAAGAGACTCGATGGTAACCATGGGTATTCAAAGTTTGTTTACAGTGATATCCAATATATATGGACTAAAAGCATTAAGGGAATACCTTATGAACGTTGGTATTTATGATGATAATCAGATTAATGTCATCTATACCCTTACAGAACTGGTCTTGAAGTATATTTTTAAGTTTAATAATGATGTTAATCTACAACGACATGGAGTGGCCATGGGAACCCCATGTGCCAAGAGCTATGCTAACTTGGTGTTGGCATAATGGGAAGATAGACATATGCTGAACAACAACCCTTTCTGCTCCAAAATAGTTTTCTATTGGTGTTTTGTCGATGACATATATTTTATACGGAAAGGAAATCTCACTGAATTAGAAAGTTTCCACAAATATTTAGAAGGAACTACAGATTTTCTGAGATTTATTAGGCAACAACATTATACTTGCATAAAGTTCTTAGATGAAAGTTTACAGCAAGATGAAGAAAGGAAAATTGCAACTAGTTTATTTAGAAAACCATGTTGGAAGAATAATATCGTTGTTAAATCTATTATGCATCCAAGACATATACAGAAGAATATACTAAAAGGGCAGTTCCTAAAAATATCTAAACTCCAAACGAATGATAATTTTAGAAATGCCGTGAGTGGCATGGAGAACTTATACATGCAAAGAGGATGTCTAATTATGTGAGAACACTTAGGAGTGATAAAGGGAGGCCATACTTATCTAATGAATTGATGGTATCTACGCAGAACAATAGTCCTCAGGAGAATATCGGTAATAAGAAACAAGCAATTAGATTGATGCTAAACTTGCACTGACAACATTAGATATTTGTGTGAGACTATACAGAATAATTGGAAGATGTTACATACAGATCATGAGCTTAAGAAGGTAGTGGGAGATGTACCTTGCTTTGCCTTTAGGAACAGCAAGAACTTAAACCAATTATTGTGTAATAAGCATAATCATAACAAAGGCATTACATCTGATCATGTGGGCATATATGTATGCTGTCACTGTACCTGGTGCAAATATATATCTACAGAGAAGGGCTTTATACATCTGATATCTGGCAAGAGGTATGACTTTAGATTCTATGCTGACTGTACCACACAAAATGCTGTTTCTTTAGCCACTTGTGACTCTTGTACAAGTTTCAATTTGGGAAAAGCTACAAGGCATCTTAAGAGAGAATTTCAAAACATATTAGTGACACTAGATTACATGATCTTAAAAATCCACTTTTGAAACATATAAATGAAAATGTTGGTCATAAATTCTACTTCAGAGTGATGCAAATACTAAAACCTCCTGTAAGAGGTGGAGACATTAATAATGATGTCGAACTAGCTGAAATGACCTGGACTGGAAATTTACAAGCTTATAGGTCTCCAGGACTTAACACTTATTTCCTTTGAAACTGAGTCATAAGAGACGGACACTAAAGAGACAAGTGTGAGTTGTATAGATACATTTATTTTAAAGGATAGAAAAGCCTTATTGACAGTGGCAACAGCTTGATGATGAAGATTGGTCTCTAGCCAGTGAAACTGATAATGTAATGAAATCTGATGTTAGATTGAATTGACTGGTAGCTTGATGAGAAAATAGACTCCATCAGTCCATAATGAAGTTTTTAATGATCAATTACATCCAGTTGTCACAGGGCAACAAGAGATCAATAAGCATACCCTGAAAGATTTTCATTGGCTACACTGACTTAAATTAAGAACAAATGGGTTTTCCCAATAATTTTAGTTAATTATATTTGTTTTTAACACAACAGATACTATATTACATCTTTTGAATATCAGTTATTATGCTATTGACTGTGAATAAGCCTTTTATAGGCTAGAAATGCAGCAGATGCACAGTGATGAAGTGTGAATGTACAACGCTCCTTATTCCTTTTTGTTTGATGTGATGGATAATCAGAGTAAAATTATATAATTGGTGGCTCTATAGAAATATGAAGTCTCCATTGCTTTAAGATAAACATATCAACAACCAATTACATTAGATACTATGATACAGGAATGAAACAATAATAATGATGGGTGAAGTTGAGATATTAATTTTATTGGCTGAAATTCACTGAAAACCTTTGAATATTATAATGCAGAGCTGTCTTGAAACTTAAAATTATAGATCTTTGGTGCTTAAAGAATAAAATTATCTCCTTGGATAAGAGATGAAATTATCTAGTATGTATTACTGCTTGATTGTGAATGGATTATATTCCATGACATTAATGGGTGTTTAATGAAACAAGCTTCTGATGGCAATGTACAGTTCAGTAGGATTTTGTCTTACAGTCAGCAATATATAAACAATAAAAGTATATGATGTAATAAGAATGTGAATTGGGCAGATCAATATAAACTTGATATCAAAGTTAATATAGATATACATAAACTTTATCGACTGAAAGTAGATGTGGCTGGCGTCCAGTGAGAATATCTCACTTGATCAGATCTTCTCAAAGACTTTTAATATGATTTTGATTATATGTTTTGAAATAGATAGTTGATAATGGAAGAGAAAAGCCTGTGACTAATAATGTGCATTTGAAAGGAATGATATTAATATGATATTAGCATTAGTATGAGTAATGTTTTAAGTTGAAGTAAAGAGACTGGTGAATAGGCATGACGATGATCCAATGAAAAAGCTAAGACACCAAAGTCAACCAATGACCAGATGGAGTGATTGCGATCTTGCTATAAGTGCACTTCACAATCAGATAAAAAGTGATTGGTGGAAAATTAAGATTTTGTTGGCTATCAAGACAGCATGAATACATAAAGAGTACTCTGTTATTGGATACATTGAGAATGGTTTCTATTGCAGAAGCTTACGTACAGAATACAGCAATAGGTGTATAATAGCAATGAGTTTCCTATTCCCTGTTGGTGAATAGTGCTTGAAGCAAAGTGAAATATACTATGCTAATTGGACTACATGGAATATATATATTTTTAATTGGATAATATTTGGTTTTATCTTGAATATGCACGAGGATATGATTTTGGTGCTTGAGATCAAGTATCTTGATTGGAGGATAATGTTTTATTGAAATATTTAAATAGTGTTCATGATTTTAAATAGATGAATCTGAAGAAGGGTTGTTAATAACCCAAAAGTGCTTATTCATGCTTTAATATCCATATTTTTTATGGAAGTTTATTAAGTATGCTTTTATCATTGAATCTGGCTGTGGTGATTTTGGTTGTGTCTTTTACATTTTTTCTTGTGCTACGGAATGAGTCTTTGGTGGACACCTTCAGTTTTTTGCTGATATATATATATTTATATATATATATATATATATATATATATATATATATATATATATATATATATATATATACATATATATAATATATACACACACACACACATACACACACACACACACACACACACACACACACACACACACACACACTCACACACACACACACACACATGCGTGCTCACACATACGAATGCAGTCTAAAACAACAAATGTTCATATGAGCGAGAGCAATTTTAGTATGTGAATAATAGCAAACACTTATATGATCGAACATTGTTTTCAATGGAGTTTTTCCCAGCAGCTTTTTGTATGCGATAGCGATACATCAGGATAAGGGAATTTGTCCTCAATCCACTGTTGTACAGTCACAAAGTTGGTATATATAATTAGCAAGGGGAAAAGAAAGTACGGGGGGGCTTGCTCCCTAGCAAAAAATGAGTTTTAATTTTTGCTGTTTTCGATTATTTTAGATGTGATAGAAAATGATCATTCTTTCATTGCACAGTATTGCAATATTGCAAGTATTGGAAGTTTGATGACACACTCATACATCAGATACAGATATATATATATATATATATATATATATATATATATATATATATATATATATATATATATATATATATATATGTTCATTTTATAATCCTGAAATATCAAATTTCATAATCTCAAGTTCATAAAGCCGAAACCTTAAAATCCCAAAACCCCAGAAGCGAGAATTTCAAAATCACGACTCCTACACTAACCATACACCACACACATACACAAACACACACATTCCCCCACACACAAAGACACAAACCTAGACTACATGCACCCCCACACCCTCCCTACTTAAATGTACTAACTCCAAGGGCGCACTACACAGACAAACACACAAAAACACCTCCATACAAGCTACATTCCCCTCACAGAAATCCATCACAGTAACAAAACATACTGACACACTGACACACACTAAAGCCCCTAACCAAAACCCTTAAACATACTTACCTGAACTTCCAGCTATCCATTCACACAGAGCAACACCAGAAGCATTACTTCAACATCTCCGGACTTCTGAATTTTGAAATTCACGTTTCTGGGGTTTTGGAGTTTTGAGCTTTTGCCTTTATAATCTCGGGATTTTGAAATTCGATATTTCAGAATTTCGGGATTATAAAGTGTTCCTATACATATGTATATATATATATATATATATATATATATATATATATATATATATATGTGTGTGTGTGTGTGGGGGGGGGGTCTACTTTGTTTCATTGAAAGCTCATTTCACTGAATTTGAATTCACCCTGACCAAATCACTAAAAGCACAAATTACTGAAAACTCATTTCACTGAATCTCATTTCATTGAAGTGAAGTACTGGCACTGTGTAGAGTACTGTAAGGCAACTAAAAGGTATATGCCCTTTTCCCCCACTGTAGTGTGATCCTAAATTTAGTACACACATATATATATATATATATATACACATATATATATATATGTATATATATATATATATATATATATATATATATATATATTTAGGAGGTTGGGGGCACAGCCTCCTACTTTGGGGTGTGGGAGGTGTAGCTCCCCACCTTGGTTTTATATTATATTTCACCAAAAGCTTCAAAACAATACATTTTAAACCATAAATATGCATGTTTACAAAACCAATGACTAACTCTTTCCAGAAGACAATATATACCCAAACTAAGTTGGGGCTATGCCCCTCACACCCCACTATATGAGGAGCTGTGCCCCCCACCACCTCATCTATATATACTATCTCCAGTATTGCAGTACAGTGGGAAAAAGGGCATATACCTTTTACTTGTCTTACAGTACTCTACACAGTGCCATTATTTCACTTCAGTGAAATAGGATTCAATGAAATGTGTTTTCAGTAATTTGAGCTTTCAGCTAATTGGTCAGGGTGAATTGAAATTCAGTGAAATGAGCTTACAATGAAACAAAGTAGACCCATATACACACACACACATACACACACACACACACACACACACACACACACACACACACACACACACACACATATATATATATATATATATATATATATATATATGTATAGATATAGATATGCATGCGTGTGTGTGCGTGTGTGTGTGTGTGGTTCCATGACATATCGACAAAGGTAGCTTTGACTGAAAGGAAAAACAGTAGGCTAAAATGAAATGTACTTTTGACTGAAACATCATTTTATCAAAAGCACTCTATGCAACATATTTGTCATGAAAAGCTATTTTGCAGGGGTGCAAACCCCACTGTATCCCCCAGTTATAAGTACAATTTCCACAGTCACACACCCTTGAAGAAAAGAAGAAATCACCACACACAGTGAATCAGTGCAGGCACTCAGACTGAGTCATCTACAAATCTAGGGAAGCAACATGACAGTGGGCCATACCAATCCTTATAAAATCTTCTAAATTATGTCCCTAACATCTCCCATGATCAAAACTAACACTACAAATGCTGCTTATAGACTTCTATACTTTTTGACAAAATGACATCTCAGTCAAAAGTATATTCATTTAAAAGCAAATTCAGTCACTTTAACCTATTTTTCTTTCAGTCAAAGTTACCTTCAACAATATAGCACACAACCATGTGTGTGTATACACACACACACACACACACACACACACACACACACACACACACACACACACACACATATACATACATATATATACATATATATATATATATATATATATATATATATATATATATATATATATATATATAAAAACTGAAAATAAAAATATCTAAAAGACAAAATATCAAAACTGGAACTTGCCCTTTCTCCAGTGTTGTGCGATCTTGGAGTTGCTATATATATAATTATGATGGATGCAGGGGGGCTTGTCCCTTTCATTAAAAATATGGGGATGGGAGGGTGGTCTAATGGTTAAGGTGGTTGCCTTACAAACACCAGGTGCGGGGTTTGAGTCTCCTATGGGTTAATTGGCTAGGCTTAAATGGCTTGCAAGGGCAGTTAGCTTAGTACTAATCTATAAATCTTTTGATCTTGTGACATAGATATATACATACATACATATATGTATGCATGTATGTATGCATGCATTTGTATATGTACATGTTTATGTTTCTAAGTATCTGCACAGAGAGAGCATTATAGGCCTGGAAATGTCATGGTATAATCAGGTAAACTGGACATGGACTGTGCAACTGTGTCTGTGGATGACCAGATTTTGCTTTTGCAACTATCCTACCCTTAGGCTATAGGTTCAAATCTCATTGTAGCAGGCATTTTATAAGATTGAAGTGATACAGGTGTTCCTGATGCACTCTCTTATGTTCATATGTGACATGCAGCACAGTGCTGAGTTATTTTCAGCAGCTATACACATACTGACAATATACTTCTATAGCCATGTATACACACAGGTGTATCACTGTGTATGTGCTGCTATGACATGGCACAGTAATGGTGATTAACACGCTGTATAATATTTGGCTTACCAGGAAGAAGACTCATTACTGAAGATGGCCTGCTCAAAAATCTCAGAGGTTCTTTTTCCCGCTGAAAATTTTGAATAATTTTTGATGACTGCCACTGCACTGCCACAGGTTGTACCAATGCAGTCATAAGTACAGATGTTACTATGTAATTAACAGAAGGATACACACAATTTTCTTAACAATTACTATTGAACAGAAATATGCTGTAGACAAATGTGACTTGACATGCAAAGTAATCTGTACATAATGTAAAGTGCTTTGTGATATGTGGGACTCTGTCATCTGAACTCTCACAGTTGTTAATAAATTTTGATAGATACATTGTACATTACAGACCACAGCAAAGATGTCTTTTTCATAAATGCTTGCTGGCAACCTGTGTATGGCCTGACACATAGTTTTTCTTGCCTCTGCTGTCACACACACAAACACACACACACACACAAACACACACACACTCACACAAACACACACACACACACACACACACACACACACACACAAAGCATTTACTTTTATATAATAGCTGAATATCAATTTATAGACAAATTAAGAAAATCATGGGGGGGTGGACAAACAGATATGGATATTCAACTACACTGTAATGCACAGAACACTATGTGTGTAAACATACCTATATATATATATATATATATATATATATATATATATATATATATATATATATATATATATATATATATATATATATATATATATATATATCTATCTATCTATATATATATATATATATATATATATATATATATATATATATATATATGCAAAGACACCTGTACATAAGTAAGGTGTATGTGCAAGTAGGATGAATATAACATAGAGCTTTGATAAAGTTATTGTACATATTTAGAAAGTAATGTACATATACTGTTGTACATTGCCTGACTCATACATAATTGGACAGGCAGCAACAGTATATCAGTGTATGTTGAGCAGTATTGTTTAAAAAGTCTATATATGTATGTACATGGGCATAACTATTCCATAATACATAGAGGTATATTTTATATAGTCCTATGTATGTCTGTCATTTGTACATATACCTGTATATTGCACTGGTGGATGCTTGAAGCATGCAGCATGGCTATGTGATGATAATTTACTGCAGAGATAATTTGCAGTTTTTTTTTCCAGAGTACTGTGTACAGAGCAGCAGGCAGCAACCTCAACTTCAGTGTAACTTGTGATGCCCCTCCTCTGGCCCAGTAATCAAGGAGCCTCAATCCTTACCACTGACACCGGTGAGGGACATTCACTTGGAACAAAAAATAAATACACACAGTATTTCCATGTGCAGCATTCTGCACCAACCACAATTTCCCTTAAGAGCACACAGAGAACATGCTCATTCCTGGGGCTGGGTTTCCCTCTCTCTCTAGGCCCCAAATAAGACTCCCCACTGTCACAGTTGTAGAGCTGAGTCCTCAGCTGAGTGTTCCAAGCCAAGTCCTCCACCACCCCTTCTGTGAAACCAGTGCTCAGTGTCCCTGCTCTTTGAAATTTGATTTTCACACACACACAGACACACACACACACACACACACACACACACACACACACACACACACACACACACACACACACACACACACACACACACACACACACACACACACACACACATATGCACAAACACAAACACCTGGAAAAGGTTGGCATAGATTTACCAGCTATGCTGCCTCTGCCCATACTATAAGGTAGATACTACCATCAGAACACTCCAAAGCCAGCTACTCTAAGGCTCTTACAAGGGTACCCAATTATACTGAGTAAAATTAATACTAATACAAATGGTAGTGTTTGACCGGGTTCAGGCACCTAGGCAGCGAGACATTTCCCTGTGGTACATTTGACTGGGGACTCATGGCTGAAGTGACATTCAGCAGCAGAGAAATATGGCTGTTTACAAATTCCCTGTCGGCGAAAAGAAGCACACACTGCCATCCTCACAGCTTTAATAACCAAATGCACAGGGGGAAAACAATGTCCATGGTCCCCAAGGGAACATGAAACAGCAGGCAATATAGCAGGCATCAGCAGCAGGCTGGCCAGAGGGCATGTCAGTGGCAGTAAAATGCAGTGCACAATGGGCAGTGCCTTTAGAATTGGAGTGTGTGGATCACTACCCCCATTCACAGTGTTTAGGGAACATTACCTAAAATGCATACTGGAGCATAAATGTGACTACAGTAGCCTGCAAAATTTCCTCAGTGCTGTAGCACACTTCTACATGTTGTAGTTACATAAGTATGTACTGTATAGTGAGCACAACACTCATTACTTCTTCTGCCACCATGCCTTTGGTTATTAAAGCTGTGAGCATGGTAGTGTGTGCTCCTCTTTGCCCACAGGGAATTTACAAACAGCCATATTTCTCTGCAACTGAATGTCACTTCAGCCATGTGTCCCCAGTCAAATGTACCACAGGAAAAGGTCTCGCTGCCTAGGTGCCTGAACCCTATATTCTGGCACTAACTCACATGTAATGTGTTCTTACAGGTATTTCATTCTGTTCCACATGTATGACTGTGCTTCAAGTCATTAGGTATTGACTGTGGGGATAAGGTTGTCACCTGTCTTATTGTGAGCAGGACAGTCATGGTTTAGTAACTTGAGTCCCACTGCCCGCATGACCTGTGAGCGGAAAAGGAAATGTCTCAGTTTACCAGTGTTACTGTAAATGTTAACACCAGGTCATCCTTTCCCACTCACAATTAATGTATGGAAGATTCACTTTGATGCCTGTCCTGATATTCTTGTTAGCCATTCCGATTCCAAAGCTGAATGCTAAAACAGTTTAGCAATTTAATTTCAAGGCTTTTTTTCACTATATAAATATCACTCACACACCATCAGTGCAATATCTGCTCTCCATTATGTCTGGCACTAATTAACAGCAGTGATTGGCTGGACCTTGTTGGTGGCTTTAGGTACTGAACTAGCATTATATTTAGCTGCTGATTCCAGGTTATAGAACACTTAATGACCTTTCTAATTAGAAATCACCATTAAAAAAACTGAAAGTTTATCCTAGATTGACAATTTGAATTTGAATGAGGGTGGTCTTGATGATGGAATTTCGGACATCCGGGAGAAGTTAGGTAGAAGGTTACAGGAAATAACCGATCAGGTTCTGATAGGAAAATGTCAGAGATAATAGGATGTGGGGAATAAGGAACAGAATGGAAGAAAAGCAGCACTGAAATGGAGGACAATGGAAGAGAGGGTTAAAATGCATATAATTGAAACACTGGAAACAAAAATGGGTGGATTTTATGAATGGTTGAGCTGCTAGCATTTTCTGAACAAAAAGGAACTATAAAATGCTACTGTCTGACTGGAATTACTTACTGATGCCAGCAAAATAAATTCATATTCTGAACAATAAAAAGAAATATACAATTTTCATGCGTGACTGGCGTTACCAACTGATACCAGAAACATTTTCAAAGGAAACTAATGATTTAAAATCTCTGTAATTTTTTGTTTTATTTATTTATTTTTTTTATGCTGCTGAACAGACCAGGATCATCTGCTACAAGACTGCATCAATATACTTCAGAGGTGGTAAGTCCTGGCAGTGGCTTGTAGGGAGAATGAGAGAGTATAACAGTAAAGACACAAAGTGGGAGACAGAAATAATAAGAGAAAGATTGTGAGAACATGGATGTGAAAGGGAGCATCAGAGAGAAATATTTAGAGTGGGACAGGAACAAAATATGAAAGAGAATGGGAAAAACAGAGACATATTGAGTAGAAACAGTAACAAAAGAATGAGATAAAGAAGAATGTGATAGAGATAACGTAAAAACAAAAGGATTTTCATTAACATGCATTTTCCAAAGGATAATAAGCAAACTATAATGTCTGTCACTACTGACCGACTGTACTCTTCAATGATTTATTTACAAAAAAAATGCATCAAAACAGGTTTTGCATCAATGTGCATTTTCTAAAAATATATAAGTATTATTTATTTTTTATTTTATTTTACACTTGTTTACCGGGAGAGTCTGACTGGGCATAAAACCCTTTTTCAGCGGAGGCCCAGGGAGAAAATCACCATTGTTAGTAGACTATTATGTTAGTAGAATGAAAATCGTATAATACAATAAAGAAAAAATAGTAACAGACATTCATAACAGTAAAAAGACTAAAACAGAATAAATAGGTCAAGTGGGAGACAAGACCAATAATCGGTACTTATCTATTATCACAACCAGATTTCTAAGCTGGTGTAATACGTAAAGTTATAGCAAAACGAGTTAATCTTAAAGTGAAAAGTGTTGTGTACACTCTAAATTACTATTGTGTCACATTGCTTCTGAAACAGGAACAGGAATAAAGGCTAAATTCCTCTTCCTGTGTAGCGTCCTTTAACACTATAAATCAATGCAAAATTTCAAAACAACAGCTATTCAGGCTACCAGATTTACGGTTTATACATGTTTTCATGAGTTTCATACAGTGAGGTGTGAGACCACTTCCTTCCCTTCTTTACATGCTGTTAGCTGTATCAGTTACCTTTACTTACATTTACTCTGCACCTCAAATTCATTGTTAAAACACAGCTTTCTCTCAATCTGCACCACATGTTTCTGCATAGCTGTTCATGTTTATTTGGCCCTGTGATATACTGTCTCCATCTCTATAGGACACGGGTTATCTGTCTCCTTGAAAAACATTGATGTGTAGCCGAGCCATTACAAATTCAGACTTCATATCCTTCAGAAAACACATCCATAAACAAAAGATGCTATTGTAACAAGTATGTAAGTTTGTTACAGCAGCTTAAGGACATGTTAACAGAATTGATATGTTTTATTATGCCACTGTCACTTGTTGTTTAGGACAGGCAGAATTTGCTCAGTAATGTGAGATCCGACCATTACTGTCATACAGGGTGCTGATTATTTCCTAAGGTCAGATTGGGAGCGCTGTACTTGAAAGTAGAACAGCGAAAACTAAAAAGGGTTACAAAAGCAACAGGGACTGAGCTAAACGGGAGAATGAGGACTGTAAAAGGGCTTTGCCATGATGAAGCTGGCTGAAGCATTGTGAATTACACAGGAATGTTCTTCCCTCAATTATTTTAAACCAAGACAGGAGTTAGATTACAATGCAGAATAATACAACATTAAATGCTCGTTTATGTCATATAGGTTACAACTTGCTGAAAAGTGACACAAAGGAAGCATTTCTTCATGCCCAGCCATGGTTGCGAAAATACATAAGTACCCAATAATCTTATGTAACAATGCTTCTAGAAGACAGTTCTTACAGTAGTAGTAGTAGGTAGTGACATTGTATACAATAAGAGTGCAATTATGATACTTAGTCTTATATACAGGTAGAATAGCAAACTGAAGACTTAAAATCTGATAGATATTAACAGTGAGAAAGAAAAAAACAACATAAGGTAGTCATATGACTTAATTTCAATGCACATTACATATGCAATTAAAATTTTAAAATCAGCTAGTTCCATGGTTTGGGCTATCCATGTCCAGTACATGTACAAGTCCAGGTATTGGTGAGGTGGGCTCACTGGTTCACTCTAGGTCCATTGCTGCAGTACCACATGTGTCTTCCTGTGGTATTCTTTGCCATATAATCATTTGCACTATATGCTATAAGCCTGATGCTCCCTCTGGCATACTAGTCTTCTGTCTTATACAAGGCATGCAGCAGTGTTACCTCCATTCCTAAACCACATTTGTGTGTAGTTAAACACAAGTTTTGTGTGGAGACTTCTCTGCTGATGTTCCTTAGTGGTGTTATTTATACTGTGTGACACCACAGTATATGTGTATAGGCCAACAGCCATAGTTTCCATTCATATCTACTGCAGTATAGTCATAGCACTTATGTATGTCTGTCTGTTGGATCTGTGTTGCTGACCACTAGGGTATTTGTTGACAACAGTAAATGCCCACTAAGGATCCATGTCTGTGTTAACATTACCTGCAATACTGGAAGAGTAGTGTTACTTGTGGACTGGGGATATTGTCAATGTGATATCTACATCTGCAGTGCCCCATAGTGTTCAGGCTAATATGTGTAGACATATATGCTTTCTAGTTTTAATTCTCATCTACCGAGGTGCACCTGTAATGCTGTAAATGGCTCTGGTATGAGTATTTCCTTCCTTTGTATAGTGACTCTGTATGTTACATCACATGCACTTAAAGAGAACATGATACTAATGTGATTTTCAGAATAATTTAAACATGAATGACAGGCTGACCATTTCTCTGCAGCTATCCAGCACTCTTATATTTATGTGCATTACTGTGACTTCTGTGTACTTGCTCACAACTGCAGGTTGTCCATCCCTGTACTTTAGATATTCTACATTTGAAGGAATTCTGGCTTGCTATACAGTGTCATGCAACATTTACATGTAATATATACATGAGTGTGTATGTACATGGTCCTGGTGACCACTCATGGATTGGACTTATACAGTTGTTAAACATAACTGTTCACATCATGTTTATGGGCTCTTTTGAGAGTCCATAAACCCTACAATTACATGATTTTGTACAAAAGATACACTGTTAATGTTATGTGTGTACCATTTGCACATGCAAAAACATATTTTTTGAACATTCAGTAATGGATTGCTGTGTAGGATGTTCAAGTGTTACACATGTCAGCATCAAAGCCACTTGAGGCCACCTAATGCAATGTGGGTTGCACAAGTCCCTCTGCCACCTTATGATGCACAATTTATTTTTGTAGATTAATTTCTTTGTTTTCCTTTCCACGCATACAGGAATGTTGTTTCACATTTTTGCAGCTATGATAAATGTTGCAGTATAATTCTATGACTGTACATATGTGTTATTTGGCTTGTTATATACAGTGATGTAACCCTGTTTATGACGCACTTGCTAGTGCTGAACACTACTGTGTTGTCAATAAAATTAGAACAAAAAGGTGCTGTGCATGTAGTTAGACCCCCACGCTATACACATTCCCATTATAATATGGCAGAAGTGCCAATGCTTAGCTGATTGCTTTGAGCATCTTTTTCATGTTTTACAATGTGTTTTGGCACACAGTTGCACATGGGTGTGTGACACACACCTGCAGACTTCACCTTACATAGTATGTATGCTGCATGCATTAATTACACATTAACACACACCCTGTCAGGCATTATTGCTTACTTAATTCACCTCTGATGGTTGATCTTTGGTGCCTGAATTGCTGATCGAACCAGACTAGCCAGCAGCGTGAGTAGAAGTTCTCCCAGTGTGCCAGTGGGTAGGCTGCATCCACTTGATTTTTACGACTGGGAAATCAAAGAACAAATATAAAATCCTGCCTTTACAAGTCTCTTTTTTATGTTCCTCTATTAAATACAATAGGGTACTTTGTGGATACAGCAAAATGCAAAAAATAAATAAATAAATAAAATAATTAAATGCAAATAGTGATTATTTATGAAATGAATCAAAGTCAGAACTGCCTAACAAGAACAAATTAATACAACTGAGTTTGTCTATTTGTAACACGGGTATCAAACAAAAAAGTACAAAATCACCTTGGTAGTCAAAGGACTTCAAAGTACAAACATATACCAAGAGACAACCAAATGAAACCAGAAGTCCAACGCTCTAAAACTTTTTAATAAAACAAAGTGACAAAGCTTTCAAATAAAACTCTTCATCAGTTTGTAAAATTCAAGGCATCTACAAGCCTTATAAATGATAAACAGCCAATCAGCTAATACATTCAATTAACCTCATTTAAAGTGCCCAACAACAAAATAAAAAATGAAAACATACATAATATACTTTAAATGATATCATGCTTATCTTTTAAAACTAGTTTAATACTAACACTAGTGTTAAGCCCTGGAAAATGGTCAGTTCGAAAATAATGAATCCACTTATATTCAAACATTTCTGTTTTGTTTAAAAGGTTGCCCCCACTATTATTCCTGTAAACAACTTGCAGAAAACTTGTGTCGTAACCCCTTGCTAGATATATACTTCAATGGGCATTAGTTAAAACATTCTACAAGTTTTAATTTTTTTAAGTTTTAGAGTGTTTTAGAGCATTGGACGTCTGGTTTCATTTGATGGTCACACGGCTATCACAGTAGATCATTATACAAGGTATTTCTTGCAGTCATGATTCACTATTTATTGAACTGTAACATCTCAAATTTTAAAAGTAATCAAACACTAGATGATCTAAGGGTATACTTTTTGCATTGAGGTATCACAGAACTAGCATAGGAAAAATATTATTTTCTGTAATGTTTCCTAATAAGTACTGAAATAAACATTCTAGAGATACCAGAGTGTCAGAAGCAATAGTTTTAATTAAACAGAAAATTGAATGTCCTTATAGATACCAGAATATGTAATAATGAGCACAGTTCAGAATCTCAGAATCCTAGATGGCCTCTGTCTGGAATTCAGTTCTGTAAACGTAATTTGCTCAGTCTTCCGTGGCAGCATTGGAAGCATGAATATCTCCCAACATTATCAATCCATTTAAATTTATATTCACATTCAAACACAGACATTACCTTATTCTTCAGGTACTCTTTAGGTATTTTGCCATACCCACACTGGTACATAAGTACCTTTTCATATAGTTTGATAATTAAATGTGCCTGAATTGTTGAAATTATCACTTTTACAATGAATATTTTTGTACCAAACTGCTGATTGCCCCAGTTAATGCAGAAATTCTATATACTGCCATTTACCTGATTACTCATTCTCATGCATTCATTCACTCTCCTGTAAGTGCTTTTCCCATTTCAGGGTTACATAAGAGCCAAAGGCAGTCCTGTCATTCAGTGAGTACATGGCAATGAAAGTAGTCCCAGACAGGATGCCAGTCTTTTGGAGGATGTACAATTATACACATTCACTTACAAATACTATGCGTAACTACAGGATCTCAAGGACCATCAATTCAACAATGTTATTTATATATTTAGAAAGTGGAAAGAAATCATATATAAAAACTGAATATCTCTGTTTTATTATTTATAAAACTCAATACATATTAATGTTTATAATATTCTGAACTGTCATCATAAAGCTTTTCTAATGTGTAATTGTATTATTATAGCCAGTTCATCTACACTGGTAAACAAAGAAATTATATTTTGTTCATCTATACTGGTAAACAAAGAAAGTATATTTTAAGATCCAATAGCCAGTTGTTTGTGCCCCAGAATTATAATGCAAGATTTGTTTTGGATTCTAAATGCTTTGGGGAGCCTTTGTTTTCCATTATGCACATGCAGTATGGCTCCTTTTTTGTCAAAATTTACTCCTGCAACAATCTATTAAATTGGTGTGCACATGGATTCCATTTTATTTGCTGTGCTATAAATTATTCTGTACTATTTGTGACTTACTTTTGTTATTTTCTACATATCGAGATCGAATACATGAGCCAAGAACATCTTCAGTTTATATACCTGCACAGCACAGCACCACACTTTAAGTAGTGAAACCATACATAAAATTACAGCTGATGTATGCATGTCGGTTTTCTTATTACTGAATGAATACAGTGGCTGTCCTGCTGGAAGGCATGGAACAGAAATGTGCACGTGTTTCAGCATGTACACACAAAAGGTAGTGCTCACTATCACAAGTATGACGGAACAAAAAGGCTGAAGTTAGCCATGCAGCAACAGAAAAAAAAGTTTTGATGATACACGTTTTAATGGACTGAATAGGTATGTTAGGTCCACGTGACTCAGGCGTTTAATATGAACTTCAGCTAGGTCATGATTGCTGCATAATTGAAAGACAAGAGTTTCTATTTTTTTTTAAGTTAGGTGTGTTAAGCAGATGATCAAATAAATAGCAGCATGCTGTCAAATGTAGCTTCATGCCCAGCTTAGGCATCCATGCTGAAAACAGACTTAGTGCAGTGGAAGAGTGGTAGCCATCACTGCCTCACAGATATTGCTTCTTCTGTACAGTTCTGAGTTAAGATGCTTTCTTTGTGGAGTTTCATGTCCTACCTTTGTCCACATCCACTTTTTCCTAAGGGTTCTGTTTTTTTCCCATATTCTAAAGACATTATAAGGAATTGATAATGATCAAACTGCCCTTGGACATGTGTTTATAGTATACATGTGTGTGGTGATATGCTGGTATCCCGGTCTTGTTTTTTGTCATATGACTGATGTTTGCTTAGGAAAGGTCTAGCTCTGCATGGTGCTGAACAGTGTAGGGATGAATGAATGAATGTAGATGACAGATCTTGTAAGTCCAGTTCTAATAAAACATTGCATTTTGCGTTCTTCATGGCATTCGGGCATAGAGCACTGACTATAACCTAGGTTTGAGCAGAGACTTAAGGCACTGCAGAAGCTAGCTGAGGAAGCATGAAGAGAGATTCACTGCTTGCCCCTCCTCAAAAGAAGATGGAGGCAGAAGGGTGGATTACAGGCATGTTTCCCACTAATGATTATCTGATGGAGACAAAGAACATAGCAAGAGCTCTCTGCTTAGAATGGGAAGGCAGTGATGCCTCTGGGACTACATCACTCATTAAGACTGATGAAGGTCTCACACAGCACCATCTTCATCCCCCTCCCCCAGCCACTTCTGAAGTATGCCAGGGAATGCTAGGGCAGCAAACAGAAAATTCCTTCATGGCTGCTTTTATGATGCCATACTGCACTCAGCTCATATTCTAAAGGGGATAAAGGTAGCTCACACTACAGCCACTAATCAGGTGGTCACCAAGCACATGGGACTGAAACAAACATAAAAAAGCATTATATTTGTGGAAAAGAAACAGCAGTTTGCTTAAGTATATGACTGTAAATAGATTAAGTACTGTTTTCTGAAAATGTAAACAATAAAAAAGAGTTAGAAAAATGAGTGAGGAGCAAAAATTCAAGTTAAAGTTTATTGGATTACTTAAAATGTTATGCACTTCACAATAAAATCAGAAAGTAAAAGAATGCGATAAAACATGCAAAAGTGAAGAAGATTTAATAACAATGAAAGTAAAAAAATAAACATAATGCAAGTTTCAATATGTATAGCTAGAAGCAAATAAAGTTAATGAGATGTGAATAAGACTCTAGATGCTCATGCTAACCAAACATAAAGCTAGAATAAGCAATCATTCAAAAATGTGGAATACAACTGCCTCTTGTAACCAAGAGAAACTTGAATATTTCATAAGAAAATAAGTATTAAATTAATACAAATACAAATCTCAGGTTACAAAGGCAAGCACTCGTGATATTGCACAAACCAAAGAATATTGTCACACTTTATATCTGCATCATAGCATCTTGTGAGTTAAGTGCTATGATGCATTTACCCTCATCATTTCTTATTTATATGGGCAACTTTTTTACAAAAAGCTTTTAAAACTTTTTATTAAACTCTCAGCCCAAATAAATTTAGTGTATCACTTGGCAACATTACCGTAGGGATAGGTCCATGGACTTTGATGGATGTGCCTCTGCACGTGCCCGGTATGTATCTGTTAAAGTCTATAACGCACTTCCCTGAGTTGATGTCATTGAGGTTAAAGATCATGGTTAATCTTCAGTGATGTCAGTGCAGGGAAAATTCATTGCATGAGTTATTTTTTTAATGCTAGTGAATACCAAAAACATTTGCCAATGGGGCAAAAATCCTGTTCCAGCACTTTATGCACCTCATAGGGTGGTGGTACAAAATATAACATAAAAATTGTGACAAAATATTTCAACAAAATGAGCATGTTAGCTGGAATATGTAATACAGTAAAACAATGATGTGCTGCCAAAACAAAGGTAAGGTCCAGCAAGCAAAACTGGATATATCAAGCTTCACATAAGGATCTAGGGAAGAAAAGTCAAATTAAATATGTTGAAAAGTCACAACTTTAGGGAATCAGGCAAGCAATGTCTATGAGTGACAAACATAAAATATAATGCACATAGTACATACAAACTGAAATATAGCTGCTGGGATTCCAAAAAAATCGTATGTCACATTACTACAAGTGATTTGTATAAATAAAGGGATGTTTCTGGAGTATTTAAAGAGACAATGTAACAGAGTTCATGTGTAATAAGAAGTGAATTGTTATATAAACTATGCAGATTTATGAATAATGCATTAATATAGTGTGAGTTGTTTTGCTTACATGGTGGTTACCCCCACATAGGTAGTTAGCAACCATGCAAGCCAGGAGACTATAAGGTGCCCAGCCTAAATTCCTAATTGCCCCAAAAGCATTGTCTAGTTAAGTGACTTGCTCAAAATCACACAGCAGGCAAATGAAGGTTGTGGGGAATCAAATCCTGTACTACAGGAAGTAGCTTGTTAGCAGAGCACATAGTCTTAATTTACTGTGCTAACACTGTTTGCTTATTCATTGTGTGCAAACTATACACTGTTATAATATAGGGGATCAAAATGCACTCTGAATATACATTAGGATATATTTACATTGACAGATCGTGTAAAGTACATGTATCTGACAAGAACTCATGGGTAACCTGCAAACAACAGCAGAACATATCTCTGCATATCTATATCTAAATAAATGAGGTCCAAGTAGATATATGAAATGAAACATTGTTATTTTAAAGTCTCTGCAAAACTACCTGAGTTAAGAAGGCAAAAAGGAAAACAAGTAGCCAAGGTAATGTGAACTTCAGTTTTCCCACAAAGATTACTACATTAGTAAGACTACAACAATATGACAACAAACATCATTTAACACCAAGTACTAACAAACATGCACCTCAAACACTGATCAAACAAAGCCCGCCCACCAATATTACATATTAAAATATTATATTCACTACGCAGGTGGTTGCTGCACTTTCTGGTAAAGATAATACTGCATGTTAAACACATTTTTTATATTACCTGTGTCTGCCATTGCTATATGTACATCATGTAACACATGTGAGCATATTAACTTTTTTCAAGTATTCAAAAAGTACTGATGGCTACTTGAGTAATGTTATCCACAACTGTGAAAGCTGTTTTCCAAGTTCCATAGTAGTGTAGCTAAATTTTGCCAGCATAACAAAGACTATCATAATAGTAAGTGATAAGGGGTAATATAGCTGCTGGCACTGTTCAGGAGTGGTATGTGAGTGTGTTTTTACAGTTGTGCAATCCATCACATCACTAGTATGACCCCTACAGACTTGTTGTTCCTCATCATTGCTTTAAATAGTACCCTGTTCAAGACTGCACATTCATGCGCTCATACTGCTCATATTATTACAAATAGCTGTATGCATTTCCAGGTACAACAATACTGCGTGGTACTCTAACTGTAACATTCTAGACTTAATTGCAAAGACCAAGTTTCTGAAACTCCACTCAGCTCTCTCAACTCTCAGTCAGGTGGTATGTCATGCACCATATGCCTATGACTATTTTTTTTTTTTTTTTTTTACAAATTCGTGGTGGTTTCATGCATTGGGATTACTTTTGTCCTTATGTTCTTATGCATGTGCTAATCCTAACCTTCCCCTAACTTCATCCCTGTACATTACCTTACAAAAAACCCTTTCACTAGCACTACTGATCAAAGCACACAGACATACTACTCAAATACAAGTATCACTCATCTGCACAACAGTAAAGTATCCACTTACCTAAGCCTTATTCTAATCCAAGCTCACAAAGACTTACACAAATACTCCCATCTGTATGCTGAAACATGTGATATCTCCAGAAATGTCATCATTAACATGCATGTAGACACATGCACACTCACGCACACAGGCATATACATTCCCACACACTCATGTACCTAAACCCAAATCATATCCAAATTAACTGTGAATCCCACCCCCCACTCAGTAAAACAGATGTTTTGTGTAAAAATACAGCAGATTAGTCTTTCAGTAAAAACATTCAACAGACTTTATTGCTCTACATTTGTATACATATATAGATATGGATCTACTTCACATGATCAACATTTCAGAATGTCCAAGACCATATGGCCAAGACCATATGATCGACATTCGAAATGTTGACCATGTAATAAAAAAAAAAAAAAAACACAACAATAACTTACCTTCACACTGCTAGCAGGGGGGCATAGCCCCTGCACTCTCCATAACTTAAATATACCAACTCCAGTTCAGATCTGACCTCCAGAGGTCGCACTACAGTGCAGAAGATGGAAATATTTCCATTCTGCACTGTATGGAGATGCCAGTTCCACATGGTCGACATTTCGAATGTCGATGATATGGTCTTGGCCATATGGTCTTCTACATTCTGAAATGTCGACCATGTGAAGGGGGCCCATAGATATAGATATAGATATAGATATATACACAGATACACACACAAACATATCTATAGTCTTCTTTTTCTATTGTTTATCTTTCGCATACAGTTAGCAACATTTATTTGTTTACAACCTACTGTAAAACTCATAAAAAATTGATGTGGAGTTTTTTCCATGGGTTTCTGCTGAAAGGAGGATTAATTTACTCAGTCAGACTTCTCTAGTCAACAAATCCAAATAAATAATTCAATAAATAAATAAATACCCATTCAAAATGAGCAGACAGTGTAGTAAAGGTGGAATGCAGAGGCCAAGATCAATCATGACAACTTAACTCTTGTAATTAGTGACAGAAAACATATCCTTACAGCAGGACACAGCACACATTACATGAAAGAAATGATACCACAAAGCCAACAATCATATTCCAAGAAACAGACTAAAGCAGTGCGTGGTCTCTGGAGTAGATGTTCCAGCTGTCAAATTGTCAAACATGACAAACTGCATCCTGAGTCCAGAATTAAGTAGCATGAGTGCTGGATTAATTCCTAGTGGACAAACATCACTTTTCATTAGCATGCAAACATTAACGTTTTTATATTACAGGTGTTGGCACTAAAAGCAGCAAAATGTGTAGAACAGAACTACTGACTGCAGGGCTGTATTTGTCTTACTGAAATGTACACAGCTGCCAAAGTTATATCATAAGGCACGTGGAAGTGTTTAACTAAGCTACTCAATTCAAGCAAGAAATTTAAGCAGACAGGAAGATCACCCAGTCTTATCAAGTATGTCTTGCTCATTCAAACTAACATTTAAAGTAAAAACAAAATATAAAGCGTGAAGGTCAAGGTCAAGGTAAAAAATAAACGACCAGCATTTGGGTTAGGCAGACATCTTCCTCTCAGAACTTAATAATAAGTAGACCAGAAAAAGGAGGAATTCACAAAACAGACCTTATTGAAGGTATATAAAAATCTGGGGTCAGTAATACGGAGAAAAACATATTACGATGAAAAAAGGGAAAAAAAAATTTCAAAAATAGATGCAGATTGCAGATAATGGTATATAGTGAGTCGCTGACAACCGATCACTCTTCTTTATGTTGATAACTTTCTCTCTTACTTGCACTTCAGGGACCCCACTTATAGAACAATAGTTAATGAACAGATGCAACGCACACTAAAAGGACCAAATTTAAACAGGAGTTATGGGATCAGCCACATTGGGAAAGGCTGAAAGAGCTCTACATGTTCCATGGACACAATATGGTAGAGCAGCATATATCAAAACCAGTGACAAGTAATAGATTTCATAAATGTTTCAGGCCATTTACTACAACAATCATATATCCCTTGCCAATACCCACCCTGAGAGTTTACCTCATTTCTTAAGTATGTGTTGGAGAGTTAGTCAGAGAGTAAGCTTGGCAGCACTCAGGAGAGTTAGTCAGGGGGTAAGCTTGGCAGCACTCAGGAGAGTTAGTCAGGGGGTAAGCTTGGCAGCACTCAGGAGAGTTAGTCAGGGGGTAAGCTTGGCAGCACTCAGGAGAGTTAGTCCAGGAGAGTTAGTCAGGGGGTAAGCTTGGCAGCACTCAGGAGAGTTAGTCAGGGGCGTAAGCTTGGCAGCACCCATCCAGTCATTTAGGTTTAGTTTAAAGAATGATATAGAAACAGACTGTTTAACCTACACAGAAAGCTTATTCCAGAGAAGGAGGAGGTGTTGGGTGATGCATCTATCACTCCATTCTGATCTGTTTATCTGCTAATGAAGGTTTAGATCTCAGTTTCTAATATTACCTGAGTTGTTTGAGTTATTGAGATGCAGAACTTCAGAGACCACTGGATCTCAAATGGCATGGTAAGCAAGGTACAGAACACCCCCCTTCAGGAGTCAATATGACACAGAGTACAGGAAAAGAGCTTCCAGTCTCACTCAGTAACTGAAATTCTTATGACCAGAGATCTTTATTTGTCAGGAACCTCAGGAGGGGTTGCATTTGTTGATATGTTAAGCAAGATATGTACTAGACGGGAGATGTAATCTGTAATGGGTCTAATCAGTTCAGAATAAAGTGGAATAGTAACCTCTTTGGATCTGGATGAAATACTTTTGGCTAAACGTTGGGATAAGTATATGGATTTCCTGACCACAGCTGCCATGTGATGATCAAGGGAGAGGGAAGTATCAACCCAAGTGTCCAGTCCTTGATTACTTTTTCATCTGGTAAGGGTGTGCTTTCTGTGCACTATGTTGTCCATAATTTCTGTCTTCTGAAAGAAATAAGCTAGAAGTCATTCCATTTAAACTGAAAGACAACAACAGATGGAACTGTGTGAAAATGGTCAGAGGAAAATTAAGAGGGGAGCACCTAAAATTTTCATAAAGGTATTATAAACAGATAGGACAAACTGCCAAATACATGCTATGTGCACAACAGTAATGTAATTCACAATACTGCAACCGAAGTATAACAATCTGATAAAATCTACAAATATAAAATGTCAGGAAAGGATTCATCTCAGTACCAGATAAGGGCTGGCAAACCAAGCAGATTAAAACAACTTTCTGAGATAATATTATGTATATCAATGAGACTATACTAGATGAGCATGCACAATTTGATATTTTACACTTGTAAAAATCATCTCATGTTACTGTTAATATATTATAGCTGCATATACTAAAAGTAAAGCTAGGTGAAGCTTCAGATACCTCTGATGTATTTATTTCTTATGTTACATCAGTTGCCAAAATTGTACTGTAAACTGTATTTGCAAATGACAGGTGTGAATTATGTGTACCACATCTGTTAACAGGAAATGTAATGAAATGCATAAAATGACTACAGATTATGATACTTGTAAAATAAAAATAAATGGTATGTGAATCATAAAACTGTGAAGCATGGTAGGATGCTGCACTACAGTTTTTCTGAAATGTGCCTACACTCTGTCCAAATATCTGTCTCTTGTACTTCATCAAAACAAGGTACCACTGGCATTTTGGCAGGGCTCCATCTTCAGGCTATCATTTATTAAATGTTCAACTGCAGAATGGAAGGATAAATACAGATACAGACATTTACTCTCACGGAAATTGGAAACAGAAATGTACAGCATAGTTACAGTTTTCTGGTCACTATATAACTCAATAAGCTATTAGTGTGAGATTTTTTCCATTAAATCTATGTCACTTCATAATTGTTGGAAGGGCACTCTACAGATACTTAGGTATTAACATAGTCACACAAGAATGCTTCCACTTGCTATTCTTTTAAGAGTGAATTCTGGCACACTTACATTACTTTGTTACTTTTATCAATAAAATATGTTTATGTTCATAGGCTATTAAAGTAGTTGAAAGTAATCTATCACAGCCGACTAGGTCATCTAATAACAATAATGCTATTCACACCTTCTAAAACAATCTTTATGACTTGACATAGCTTCATTAAGTGTGAGGAAAGATTACAATGACCTGCTGGTAAATGCAGGACAGCATAAAGCATAAAGCTGTTATGTGCCACTGCAGTCCATTGATAGCCTTTGTAAACCAATCTCCATGTCTGTTCTTCATTTCTAATGTGCAGCTAGGCATAACACACAATGAATCAGGGAAAAATTATTGTTCGCCCTGAGTTTTTCATAAGGTATGATAAGTCAACTGCTTTTGAGCATGACAGAATTATTATCCCATCATACAATTTGTCATTCTGTTTTGTGAGCTTCAGGAAAAGGGTATGTCTTCTTGGGGGGTGGGGGGGGGGTACGAATAAGTTAAAATTAGTAAATAGAAATTCAGCTTTAAAATGCAGTGTCTTCCTCAGCCAGAACTATTGATATTGTATAATATAGATATATATGAAGGCCTTCAAAAATTAGCCAGAAAAAAGAAAAATGTCAGACTCTGTATCATTAAAATAACTGGCTCATTTCATCAGTAGCTGTACTGGCATTTTCTGTAATCTTAACTGGAACTGAAGGTCTTGTCGAACTATTTTTTGATGCACCAAAGTTCAAATACATAAACCAACAAATATTTTTTTCATTTATTTTTTAAGCATGCTTTCCCCTACATACATACATTAATTTACACACTTTCTGAAGATGTCATTATCATTTATCATTTTTGTATGTCTTCTATCCCCCGGTATTGTTTTTCTGGCTCTCTAATGTTCACCAAATGAAGTGCATATCAAGGGTGAAAAAGGTCTAATGTTAACATGTTTGATCATATGAAGGCATAACAAAACTATCCAGCACAAAGACTCATCAGGCACTGTCTGTTACATACAACATGATAATGCAGTAGAAAAAAAAGTTAAGCCGCATTGTTAGAAAAAAATAAAAATAAAAAAAAGAGTATGATGCTAAGATGTAGCAGATAAAAAGTGCAGGATACGTGAAGGTAAATCACAGGAGAGGAGACTGACCAAACACTTAACAGTCTGAGCAGACTAGGAACATTACTCTTTCTTTCACAGTAACCTCCTTCACTTTGAATGTAATTAAAGGTTTTTAAAAGCAATGATTATTCAGAACATGTTTCCCCCAAAACCTGTTATTCTTAAAATTATCACACACTGCCCTCTTGAGTACACATGTGTGCTTGCTGATATTCAAGTTCTTTCTTTTCCTTTCGTACAGTTTAACTGACATGCACTGGTGCTGAAACTCTAAATTTTAGATAGCCCGATCTGCAGTATTTGATAAAGAGAAAAGAAAGCAAGTATGGGGTTATATAATGTTCTGTTCTGTGTACACCCTAACTGGATCAGAGTGCTAGACTGCTTTAAAGGAACCATCCAATGAAGTATTTTATATGTGCAACAGTGATATGGTATTAGTTTATCTTTCTCTTTTCAGATTATCACTAAAGCATCGTAGTTCAAAACTTGTATTTTTAAAAGCTTAATAGCATACTAGTGAGAAGTGATGTACTAAGTTTATGTTAAAGTGATTACTGCAAACAGTAGCTAAACAGTTGTTTTATACATTTAGTGTTGTGTTAGTAGTATGCAGTAGTAGTATGTAGTGTTGAATCTGCTGGAAGGATATCCCTACTCCGACTCATTCACCCTCACTCATAGGCCTTTTACTGCTGAAAGTGAAGCTACATTAACACTTCAGCATATTTCACCCTTAGCAGTGTAACATATCCTTGGAAAGGCACCGAAAAGCCCATAAATATAAAATTAGATGCTGTGACTCAAGACAAGTATTTAGAGTTCAGACAACTTGTCTTTTGTATCCATGAACATCCTACCTCACTGATTATTCCCCCATATCCCACACTCCCCCAGCACCTGCACAATAGTCCTAAGCAAACCACTCCCCCTCATTCCTATGATCCAATTACATACAACCCAACCTTGTCCACACCCACATTTCATGCACAACTTACTTTCTTTTATTTAACCAAACGTATGTGCTCTCTCCCTTACATCCATCCCCTTGAACTCACATGCCCACTACTATACTTTTTTGCATCTTACTCTATTCTACCATCACAATACAATCACCACCTCAAACTATTTTAAATTAACTCCAGGCTTACCACCTTCTCTTCTACTATACACACAAACTAGCCTTGCACCATAATTTTACTACTGACCAATCACATCTCCCTCACCAATCCTTATCACAAACTGCAAGGTAAAACACCTAACCACATTATCAAAGCCCACTCTGAAGTCAAAGCATTCTAACCTTACCCTCAGCTGCACACATATCACAATAATAATCTTTATTTGTACCTGATACCACATTCAAACACACAAATTCCACTGTTACTATTTTTAAACCCACTATCACAGTTGACATGCTCCTCCTAACTTGCCTAGCCCCTTTTCTCTTAATTCCCAACCTCACTACAGCTATATATTTGCATACCCACACACACCAATACACATCAACAACCTCCTCCAACTCTCTCCCCAATAAACAATACAGCTTCTCACATATCTCCTCCTGGCTTTTCCCCTATACCCTCCCATTCTATTCAAGCCGCAAACTGGCCTCCTCACCTTCTTTGAAACCACACTTGACACCAGTAACCTCACCTAGGAATAAAAAAACACTTCCCATGGTACACATTCCTCATTACATATCTACTCAAATGTGGAGACGTACATCCTAACCCTGGCCCACCCTCTAATCCTAACCACAAGAGTAACCCCAAAGATTTAAACATACTTACACTTAACCTTAGAAGTATATGTAATAAAATAGCCCCACTGCATGTGTGGATTGATCAAAATAAACCTGACATACTAGCCTTTACTGAAACATGGCTACATCCCAATGTAAAGACTCAGAAATAATACCGCCAAACTTTGCAATAACCAGAAGAGATAGATCTAAAAAGGGGGGGAGAGATAGCACTTCTATATCCCTCTACACTCAACATCACACCCTATACCAGTAATATACCCAACTTTCCCAATGCTGAGGTACTAATCTCCTTTTTAAACCTTAGTATATCAAAAATAATTTGCATAATAGTAATATATATCCCACCAGGTAACAATATACCAGTGTTGGAAAATATTTTATCCTGGACATCCCAAAAAATAAACCTTGAAACAATAATCTTAGGAGACGTAAATATAGACTGGCAAACCATAGCTTCTGACTCCCCCACAAATAGTATAAATCTGCATGTTTTTTCTCAGCTTATCGATGCTCCAACAAGATACAGCAAAGATCTTTCCTGACAATCCACCTTAGACTGGATTCTAGTATCCCACGCTGCTAAGTACCCCTCTTCTGGTAAACTGCCTAGCTCCCTGAGCGATCATCTACCAGCTTACTCCCTTAGAACAAACTCCTAACAACTAAGAGTACACACTATAAAATCAGTTAGGAACTCAATTAATTTTTGTCAGCATAAATTCAACAATCTCCTACATGAAAGAGACTGGACACCACTTAAACAACTACCCCTTAATGATGCTGTACTATATTTAATAACACCTTCCTTCACATACTTAATACACTAACTCCCATTCGTATGAAAAGAATCAAAAAGAACTCAGCACCATGGGTCTCTAAGGAATGTGAACACCTGATGAACAAAGGGACCTAACCTGGTCAACCTGGAAACAAAACAAAAATGAACAAAATCATGTTCATTTCAAAACACTATGTGACAAAATGACAAAACTAATCAACAGAGATAAGAAGTCATATTATTCCCAGCTTCAACTCCAGCATAAAATCAACCCCAGTAAATTTTGGCACTCCATATCTTCTCTACTTAACCCTGGAAGAAATGGAGAGCACACCTATCACCTGATACCCCTCCATTCCAAATAGCCAAAATCTTTAACAAGCATTTCATAAAATCAATTTCTGACCTACTAACTAACACCCCTAATGCTGGACCCCCCCCACCCTTTAACCTATTCAGACACCGACCCCAGGCCATAAACTACTTATAACCCTGTCATTATTAACCCCCATACTCAACAAAATGTCATACAAACCCCATTCTCATTTCAGCCCATACCCAATAACACCATTAAGAAACTGCTACAAAAACGAAAACCCTGCTCTACTTCAGCTGACAATCTCCCCCCATAATACCTCAAACTGGCTGCTAACTCAGTTGCCTACCCAATCAGTATCCTTATAAATAGGTCTTTATCTGAATCAGAAGTACCTACCATATGGAAACAATCTCACATCACCCCCATCCACAAAGGAGGCAACTCTTTTGATCCATCCAATTTCCATCATATAACCATCTTGTCACCCATATCCAAAATTCTCGAGAGAGGTATCCATCAGCAGGTAATGCAATATCTATTGCAAAACAATCTTTTAACCAAAACCCAACATGGCTTCTGACCTAGCCACAGCACAGCTACAACCCTATTATCTTTTACAGACACTGTGAACAAGACCAGAGATGCAGGGTGCTATACAGCCTCAGTATTCCTTGATCTCTCCAAGGCCTTTGACACAGTGTCTCACCCCTTACTTTTGAACACATCGTCTAACTTAGGTTTCTCAGACAAGACAGTAAAATGGTTTCAGAGCTACCTCAAGGATCATAAACAAGCAGTGAAATGGTCCCAACAAACTCTCATCCTTTCTCTACAACCCTACTGAAGTCCCCCCAAGGCTCCATTCTAGGACCCCTACTCTTCAACATTTTCACAAACAACCTTCCCACTGCCTCTCACCCTGGGACCCTCATTCAATATGTTGATGATTCCACCATAATCTGCACTGCTCAATCACTACCAGAACTACTCTCAAAAACTCAACAGTCCTTTACAACAGTTGAATCCTGGCTAAGAAATACCCAACTCTTTCTTAATCCAAAGAAGACAAAACTAGTACTCTTTCATCCCCAAAACACCTCCCCTGTCACTGATTATTTCAACATCCTTGCATCTGACAACACTGCCACAGGAATAGTGCAGGAAATCAAACTTCTAGGTGTTACCATTAGCAATAAACTTTCATTTGACCCCCATATACAGCAAAATATAAAGAAAACTCATCAAAAACTGGGACCCTTATATAGAAACAAACATTTTTTTTACTGCAGCAACCAAAACTACCCTTGCAAAAACATTTTTACATCACTCTCTTTTGTATGGTGCCCCTATCTTAACTAACTTACAAAATTCTACCCTAAGCACGTTGGAATAGTGCTACAACAAAGTTGCAAAGTTTGCCACAAACTCTAAAGATTACACACACCACTGTAAACCACTCCTGGAATTAAACTGGCTTGAACTATCCAACCAACTTGCCTTTATTCAGCTTTCCACCTTACACAATCTTATTTTCAAGCCTACTGCCTGCCCTGCACTAGCCAATCTAGTCCCACCTTAGAAACCAAATTGATCCCTACAATCAGAAGACAAAAATCTGTTAGCTATCTCGAAACCCACAAGAAAACCTGGTCACTCTCTGTATTCATACTATGTCTCTAATCATTGGAATTCACTACCTCTAGCCACCAGGTTTATTCCTGGCCTAACCCATTTCAAAGCCTCTTTAAAAAATCATCTCAAAAATACATGGATCTGCTCCTGCATAAAGCCTGCCTAATGCTCAGGTCTTCCTCTTCTCTCACATTTCAATCCCTCACTGACTGCAATATCCTAAAGCTCTTCTAACTCCTTGTCTGTTTCTGTACTATATCCTTAAGCTGCTGCTCAGGCTTTATTGCTTCTAGTCTTCTTAACTCTCTCTCTTACTATATCTGCATCACTAACTTTCTGGCTGCTATTTCTACATCATGTATGATAAGAGTGACTATTATTATCTGTAATGTTTCAACTGTATAGAACTGTTTTAGATGTGTAGTAATATATTACAACATCTTGTAGCAGTTTGTTCTTTCAACTTATTTTTTTGTATAGCATTTCTAATGTAATCTTTATTGTATTGGATTATACTGTATTTGTATTGTACTGTATATAGCTTTTCTCCCCGGGCCTCTGCTGAAAACGGGTTCTGTAGAACCAGTCAGACCACCCCAGTAAGCAAATGTCAAATAAATAAATAAAATTAATTTACATATACAGATCAAACCTTTCCCCCACCCTCACTAAGCCTTATATTTTCTTTGCCAACCCCCAAGATGGTGTGAAGATTGCCATAGACATTTGTCCAGTGGAACTACAAAACTTGACATACAGACTGAGGAATTTGTCCTCTTGGCAGCAGATGGATCTAGGGAAACTAGAACTGTTGGGCTTTGTTCCACTGTGGATAAGGGCAGCTCAAGCTGTGAAAGAATGTCTGACTTCTTCCCAATGTTCCTGAGTTTCAAAGGACAGGTGACATCATCAACCTCTACTAGGATGTCCCACTGTACCAAATGTTAATCCAGTCCTGCCATGATGGAAATTAAGAACACTCTGTGAGTGCTCTAACTTCTACACCACTGCTTCCAAGCTTTGATCTCAAATGAAATTCTGCAACCATCGTGCCACTGTTGAAATGAAAATACCTCCCTGCTCACTCCTGTGTTTATTTATTTGTTAATTGGTTAAAATCATTGAACACAATGGTCCATTTTCATGGGTAATCAAGAAAAACTTTCTGTGTAAGTGACTTCCTCAGAGTAGTAACACCAGGACACTTGTAATAAAGCAAAACACAATCCAGGAACTTCCAGCCACAAATTAATTTGATTTATTCAACACAGAATACAGTTAAGCGCTTTCATCATATCAAGCATGACTTCCTCAGAACAGTTTAAAATATGTACTTCCTCTGTTTAAATAGCATAACCCACCAATCAAATGGCATCATTCATTAAAAGACAAATATTAAAAACATACTAAAATGACATATCTAGAAAAACTATTAAATATGTGTGTTATAATTTCTCTGCACGCTTTTTTTAAAATGGCATTATACTAAACATTTCATTCAAGCCAGGACCAACATTTGCATTAGTTCTAATTTGCCACATTATTTCCTTCATCTCAAGTTTGTTTTTCCAATTACCCCCCCTGAGATCTTGACCCACAACTTCACAAATTCCAAAAAGGAAACTGGTACAGTGTGGACTTGTTTTTAAATGTCGACTAAGGGCATTGTTATCATCACCCTTCCTTATTGCTTATAAATGTTCGTAGATATGTCTATCTCTGTCTTTCTTATATAAAAATACTTACACCCCTGACACAAGGCTAAATAAATCACCCCCTTGGTGTTACAAGTGCCTGGTTTTAAATTTACTAGATACCCTGTGTTACCTAACTCCACAATGGGATCAGTTAAAACATATTTACAATATTCACAAGCCCCACATGTACCCATTCCTTTATTAGCTATTCTAGGAATAGTAGGATGCTCCAAAAAAATTTTCAAATTCAAGTCTGTTTTGTAAACAAAGTGAGGCTCACTACACAAAACTTCCAGGAGGCCTTCATTACCTTGAAAAACTACCCAGTTCTTCTTCATGATTTCCTTAATCCTTCCTGATGTTTCACCATATGTCAACACCATGGACCGTTGAAGTTGGTCCTTGCCTTCAGTATTGGGGACATTCCCAGAAACCTGTACCATACCCAATAATGGGACATATCTAGATCCCCAAGATTCCATAACCTGAGCACAGGTACCATAAACCAAATTATTAGGGTACCCTCTATCTATTTTTTTAGGTCTCTTGGAAGTTTTGGGTGTTTCAGCTATTCTAGAAATATTAGATACTATACAGATATCATAGATAAACATTGGAATATCTTGACATCTGATAAACAAGTAAGCAATCTGATAGGAATAAATCCACAGTTTACTTTTAAAAATAAGAAGTCACTGAGGCGACGACTATGTAATCCCAGAGATCAAACCAGGACTGTGGATCCACCAGGGACAAAACCATGCACTAGGTGCCAGTTCTGTCAATTTATAAATCAAGATATGGAATTTCTACATCCAGATACTGGTGTAACTTATACACTAAGAACCAGTGCAAGGTGTGATACTTCACATGTGGTTTACCTTGCCACTTGCAAAGCATGCAATAAATTCTATGTGGGAAAGACAGATAGATTATTAAGGGATAGGATCAGGGAAAGCCTATACCATATTGAGAAGGGTAGTGTGTTCAACGCCTTAGCAAAACATATTAAGGAAACCAATGATCAACACACCTTTACATTTATGGTATTAGGTAAATGTTATGAGAACTTGAGGGCTGGTGATACCAGAGTTCAAACTGAGAACCTGGAGGCTAAATGGATTGTGAGATTAAGAGCTAACACAGAACATGGTATTAATGACCATGTACCACTGAGACCCATCCTAAAAAATAGACCATTACGTAGGCAGAATCTGTTACACTTACATGGCACATATGTACTTGTATATATATCTTCTTTGTAATATTGTTTTTATGAATTGTAGTTTTCATGTAATGAAGTTTATATATTGTATCATGCATTTTATTGTGGGCTGAACACAGTTGTTCTTTGTGCCCTTAAGAGGTTTTTCTTTTTAATCATGTGACTAGTTAATGCTTAGCATAAGTATGGGTGTGTTAAGTGCTGTTTTTATACACCTGAAGATGCCTTGTGGTGAAAGTGCTTGTGTGTCTTGTAATAAATCAGCTGAAGAAACTGGAGCCTTGCCTCTGCCTGCTTTTATTCTTTGGATTGGTTTTGTGTTTCTGCAGAGGTACCTGGTCACTGTTGGAATTATACTTTGTTCTGCTTATTTTTGGTTTTACACTTTCCACTGGATCCAGGGAGATGGCCACAGGAATGCCTACAGGAATAGAGAACATTGAATTGGAGTATAATCCTGTTTTAAAAATTACATGGACTGAACTTAATGTCAGTCAATTCATATTTAAGGTGAGTGAGAAAGCTAATCCACTATTGAATAATGAACTTGTCTTAGATGGAGATGAATGCATGAATATACACACTGTGACACTGAAAAGTGAATTATTCTTGTTAGAAAAAGACTTGCTCAAATGAAAAAGAACACAGTTTGAGAAGTTTAATCTCCAAACCTGCATTGCTGAAGGCATTGTGCCTCGGGGTTTGAGAATTCTTAAAATGCCCGCTCAAGCGGACTGTGACCCTTTACTATTAAGTGAATGGCAGAAATTAAATCTACAGACCAGTGCTGGTTACTTAAAACTGTTGTCTGAGTTTGCTGAAAAAGAAGAAATGAAACTACTACTTCAGATCAAGAATAAATATATTGATCTGTGTAAAAAATATGACTGCTTCGACTGCGAAGCCAATTAATGATATGCTTGAGAATGCTCATGTTTATTCTTGCAAGTTAATGCAAATTAAGTTAAAAAAGTTATATAGAGACAGACTAGATTTTTCACGAGGCCACGTCTTTATGTGACCGAGAGTGGCTAACAATAACAACAGGGCTAACATTCAAACCCCTGCAGTTGAGTCAACCAACCAAGGAAGCATTACGGAGGTTCCCCCCAATCAGACAGCCGCTATGATAACCTCCACCAATCGAGAGTCTGAAGACATCCAGGAAATGGATGAGGGGAGGGCTCAAACAACTAGCGACTTAAGCTGTACCACACCGATGACCAAGACAACAGTGGTAAGAAGGAAAACTATTATAACCACAGCACAAGTTCATCAAGAAGTAACTGGCGAAGCTTTGAATAGATGCGATCTTGATGATGGCATCAATACTTCTTTTTTAGAAAGCCTACGACCTCCAGGTCTGAATTTCCCTCTTCCAACCATAAACACGTCTATAAGCCGAGGAAGAGGTGGCTTGACCAGAAGCAAAAGGAAGCACCCAGAAGGAATGGTGAGCCCATACACGATAAAGAAAGCTTTCATGAGCAGCAAAAATTAATAGTTAATTTATCAACCTATGCTCTATCCAGATATGAATGTAATGTGTTGGAAAAAGGACTTTCTTTTATTCTGACTGCTGACTCTGACATTACTGAAATTGTATTTGATATTAAGTTATTTTCACGCAATTTAATGTTGAAAATTATGTATGCTAACAATGGTGAAAATGGGGAATTTATGTTTAAAAAACCAAGCTCTTTTTTACCCAAGTTAAATCCTTTGGTTTCTGCATTTGAACAGTTATGTTTAGATGATGTTTATAGAGTGTTTCATGAACAAAAAATCATACCCTAGTAGTAGCAGACGGTGTAATTTATCCAAGGATGAATTTACAGCACTAAATAATCTACAAATGAACCCATGTATCATGATACGCCCTGCAGACAAGGGAGGACAGATTGTAATTTTAAATAGGGAAGACTATGACAGGAGAATGCTTGCTTTATTAGAGGATGACACATTTTACAAAGTTATTACTTTATCACAAGTCAATAGAATGGTTGAATATGTGCACAATAAGCTAAGGGAAATAGCCAGGATGGGTCTCATTAATGAAAATTTATTAAAATGTTTCCTTATGTTTAACCCCACTACCCCAGTGATTCAAGGATTACCCAGGGTACACAAAAACAGGGAAAATCCTCCCATGAGGCCCATTGTAGCCAGAAGCAACTGGAGCACTGAGTCCATATCTATTTTTGTGGAGAAATTCCTTAGGAATCTTATTAAGCAGTCTGACTATATCGTGAAGGACACTGAACATTTTGTGAGAGACTTATATAGATTTGCATGTGAAAGAGCAACAAGCCTGCAAACAACAAATGCTGTTAGTTATCCTTGATGTGGTGTCACTTTTTACTGTTATCCCAAATGACTTTGGGGTTAACAGTGTAACTCAGTTAATGCTTGAAACCAGG